>NC_027755.1:19522140-19544918 GCF_000695525.1 Brassica oleracea var. oleracea
GATGTAAACTTCTCGTAGACATTACATGGAGTTTACATCGAATGTTTACGAATGATTAACATCGAAATATTTACGAGGGTTTTATATCGAAATGTTTACGAGTGATTTACAACGAAAGTATTTACGTGTGCTTTACATCGAAATCATTACGTGGGCTTTACCACGAAATCTTATGTGTCGTTTACGACGAATTGTTTCCCTGCGCTTTACGAGGAATATATTTCGTCGTAAACGTAACGAGTCGTTTATCGTTTACGACGAAACCTTCGTTACGACGGACGTTTAACAACGAAACGTCTTTCGAGGTTAATTCGTCGTAACACCCCGTTTACGACGAATTTACAACGAATACTGCCCTAGTAAAAAATATGTTTTCTTGTTGTGGTCATATTAACTGTTCTATGTGGTTATATAAGCTTTTATGGATTTCCATATAAGATAGTATAACATAAAAAAAAAAAAAAAGAAGTATAACGTATATTACACTAGTTACGTTATATTGATACTAGCTACGCATTTTTTTTCCTCGTTTTACTTCAAGGACAGAAGGACTGGGTCTAGCCAAAAGGATCGTATTATGCCACATGCTATTATTATTGTACTAATTCTACAAAATTGTGCAGTCATGTACCGTACGCTGTACGCATAAACCACTTTTGGGATTCTACAAATTGCGCAGTCATATGACAAAACGCCCTCATACTATTGTATATTATGAAAAAATTACCCCAAATATTGTTTAAAAATATCCCTTTATATTTTCACAGTGCAAATCATGTCCCTCCATCAATCGTTGATTCAACTTCTACCTTTATCTTTCTGTTATATCTATGATCGGAACGACAAATAAGTATGTTTTTTTTTTAACATAAACAAATAAGTACTCTCCATGTTCCTAATTGTTGGATGTTTTAAAGAATTTTAATATTTCAATATATAAGATGTTTTCATTTTTCTAGATAATTTTTACTTTATTAAAAACTGTGCAACCAATCATATTTAATAATTTATTTTGTATTTATTGAATATCATTAATTTATAGTATTCATGTTGTTTTCTAGACAAAAATTAAATTTTTTTAATATGTGTGTTTTTAACTAAACATAGATAATAGCATGTAAGATATGGCCTACTTCATATCAAATATCCTCCTCCTCCTCTCATAGGTAGTAAGCTTCATATCTTGTGACACCAAGTTAAGAATATATTTATGCAAAAAAAAAGTTAAGAATATTACGTATCTTTGGGTTTGAATACTGACCAACTTTTTAAGATAAATCACCAAGCTTTCTTTTCTAGACAAAGTTTAAATCTGATCTGGCAGTCAAAGGTCAAAGTTGAACTTTTTTTCTCTTTTAGAGTATGGTTAAACCCGGGTTTTTAGGTTGAGTTAAAAGTTAAAAAACAGTTCTTAAATAAGGATTTTAAGAAGCAGTTCTTATTTTTTTTTAGTTAAAAGTTAAAAAACAGTTTATTGACTTCCGGTAAAAACTCAACTCTAAGAAAAAAACTCTGGGTCAATCGTGTTCTTACGATCTGAAAAGTAATAACTGAGGGTGCAAAGATGAGATCATCTTTGTTGATCACACCAATCTAATGAATGTGCTTCTTCGTATAAGAAAATGTAATGAAAACTAATAAATATAAATATGTTTCCGTAATTCATAAATGAATTACACATGAAAAAAGGCAAAAATACTTTGAAAAGGAAGCAAGGGTCACACTTTGCTCGTTTACAACACCATAGAGCGTGTGAGAGAGAGAGAGAGAGAGAGAGAGAGAGAGAGAGAGAGAGAGAGGAAGTAGACACTAGAGAGTGAGAGAGCTTGAAGATATGATGTTTCCTAAGGAGAGAGAGATAGGTAGCAGCAGTGGTTTGGGTCAGGGTGAAGTAGATGTTAAGAATTTGAGCTTCTTCAAGATCTTTCAGGGTGATGACTTATCCTCTGAAAGCATGGTACTTTTCTTTACTAAATCTCTTCATCTCCTTATATTTGAAGTTTTTTCTTGTTAGCATCGTTTGAAAGGTTGGATCTTTTTGTTTCTTTTGGTGTGTTCACGTTAAAAGGTTCAATCTTTTGGTGGGTCTCTGTGTATGAAACGTTAAATCTCTTTCTTTTGTGATGTATAGTGTTTTGTTTTGTTGAGTTGAATGTTTAGGGTTGCTCTGTTTTGAAAAAGTTGAAATCTTGTTAGCTTTGTATAAAAGGTAGACTAGAATCTTTTGGTTGTATGAGTTTAATAAAAAGGCTGAATCTTTATGAGTTTAATAAAAAGGCTGAATCTTTTGTCTTTTTTTGTTCACTCAGAACATAAAGGTTGAGTCTTTGTCTTTGTCTTTTGTTTGTGATTAGACCCACTTGATGATTAGTGGTGAAAGGTTGAAACTTTGTCTAAAAAAGTTAACTTTTTTTTTAACATTCTTCACTGTATGTGTTCAGAGAGCGTTTCCTTACGACTTCATAAGAAACGTCCCACAAAACGACTACTCCAGTAACATGGTGATAAGGACGCAGTGGGGGATCTCATGGGAAGTAAAAGTCTCCATGAACCCAAGATTCTACTACATGGAGAAGCGTGGATGGAACCAGTTTGTGAACGACAATGCCTTGGGAGATAAAGAGCTCGTTACCTTCACTCACACTGGACTCATGTGCTTCAATGTCAAGATCTACGAGGAGAATGGCAAGGAGCTTGTAACACCTAGGAGGCCCCGGACAATGGCTTCTCTAAGTAAGTGTAGTAGCTTTTGATGCTTTAAACAAAGAAAATTGAGAAGTAGGAGAGAGAGCAGCAACAAAGATGTGAAGAAGAAGGCTGAGGAGACGGGAGGAGTTAGGGTCAAAAGCAAGAGATTTGAGGAAGGCGAAACATCCAAGAAGAAGAAGAAGAAGATGAAGAGCAATAACGATGAGGATACTGTTCCAGTATTCAACATCACTATAAAGACATCATACCTCAAGTTCCTGGTAAGATTAAAAACCAAAAATTTACACAAACAAAACAGTATCAGCACATTCTCTGATGATTTTTTTTATTCAGCCAATCCCAACGTACTTTGCTGACGTGCATATCCCGAAAACGTATAAGATGGTCACCATTCACCACTCCAATGGGAACTGTTCATGGGAGGTGGTTTGCTTGGTGAGGAAGACAAGGGCAACCTTCTCAAGTGGCTGGGCGAGATTGGTTAGAGAGTATCCTTTGTCAGTCGGTGACTTTTGTACCTTAAAGTTCATCAAACCAACCGAGTTTCACCTTGCTGTCTCCAAGAAGGTCGAAGAGATCATGTCTGACTGATAAATGAATGAAATGTGTTACGTGTCTTTGTTGCTTTCTTATTATCCATAAAGACAAGTTTGATCACGTTAGGTATTTGTGAATGTTTCTCTCTAGCCAATGCTTAATGTGTCTGTGTGGTTTTTAAATACTTTAACACAATGGTGATGATATTAGTTTCATCTTTTGGATTATTATGAATATTAATGTTTTAGTAGTATTCATTTTTATAATTTGTATGCAGTGGTACTACTAGTACTAGTACTAGTAGGCTTAAGAAAAGATATACATTCATCTATATTTTTCAACACACATCATGATCAGACTGAACTCTGTTTCTCGCCGGCTTCCCAATCTGTAAACAATCAATAGGAGGAAGAGTAGGAGTGTTGAGCTCACCAAACGTCTGCCAGCAAAAAGGATCATACATATGATACCGTTCTTGAACGGGCCTAAGCTCAATTGCGGATAACTGCACATCTACGCATGGGAAGTCATCGCTGCATGCGAAATGAACCGGTTTCACGGTATAAGTGCCTTTGATCCTCTCGTAAGTCACTCCTTCGACCGCAACCGCTGATGTCTGGTTCTTGCATGTGGTATGGTCGCAGTAGAATTGGTCTATCACTATTGGAAGCTGGACTTCGTTGAGTTGAATGTTTGAGAAGAGTATTCCTTTCACTGATCCTACTCCTCCTTGCCATGTCTTGATCCTGACCCCTGTCATCGTGTTGTGCATCGCCACGTCTCGTACTGTTATGTTTGAGACGCAGGCTTTTGTGCTGTCTTTGCCGAGACTACCGATGCTGATACCGTGACCCGGTCCACAGGTCACGGTGTGTATGTATACATTCGAGCAACCAGTTTGGATTGAGATGCAATCATCTCCTGCATACACACATAGACAGTAGACATCATTAGCCAAAAATTCGGATCATTCAAGATTCAAGAATTCAAAAATTTCAAGAATTTCAAGATATCAAGATTCAAGATTTCAAGAATTCAAGATCATACCGCAAGAGAGTGTTGTGCTGTGAATGAGGACATCTCTGGTGTTCTGGAGGTGAATCCCATCAGTGTTTGGACTATCACCAGGTGAAGAAACGGTCATGTCATGTACCACAACGTCGCCGCAGTTATCGAATTTGAGGTGACATTGAGGACTGTTTTGGATCGTTATACCGGACACTTCCACACCAATACTCCCATAGAATCTTAGTGCCTATGTACACATATCAGTAAACAACAGTTTCACAATCCAAAGCTCGTTTTGTGTTTGTTACTCACCGTTGGTTTAATGCTCGGCATTTTCAAATCAAACTCACTTATTGGAGGGTTTTGGTTAACAGAGTTGTTCAAGGGGACGATTAGTTTGGTTTCACCATCAATGAAAGGGTAATCTTGTTGCCACCAACCAGAGCCTCTACCATCAATCACACCTTTCCCTTGTACTTTAATTCCTATCAGCTTTGTGAAATCAATCCACCACATTAACCCTTTTCCCCATGACTTTGAATCCGTTGGAGCTATAATTGTACCATCAAGCTGCAACCACACAAAAACGTTTTAGATCTTAAACTAAAGAGAGACGGTTTTTTTATATATTCAGAAGATCAATTTCTCACCTGGAACACAATGTTTGGTTGACAATAAGGACCAGAGAATGAGATTGGACCAACAAGGAAAGTGTATTCTGGCGGTATGATCATCATTGATGCTTCCACTTTGCAAGCAGCTGCCCAAGCCGCTTCAAACGCCTGCAAAACATTATGAAAAACTCTGTTAATTACACTAGTCACCATTAATTATAATAATGGTTGTTAAGGCTTGGTACCATTTGTAATCTGTTATTTCTGTTGTCACTTTTTAGCTCAGTTTTTTTTCTCTTGTTCTGTCTCGTGTTTTGTCTCAGTGATCTCTCAACTGTAACTTGTCTTTATTTAATTCTCATATAAAAATGCTATGATTAAATCAAATACTGCCACTAGGATTTAAAACTGTACGGATAAAGAAATTAATGTGCTTTTTAATTTAATTTTTTATTTGTTTACCTTAGTGTCATCACGTATACCATCACCCTTTGCACCAAAATCCATCACATTGAAGACCTGAGATTCATTTAGCGACGGAAGAGACGGTGGTTGGACTTTTGGTAGTTGTGAAACTACCGGAGAGTTATAATTGTCGTCAACTTTGCGCGGTGTTTGCAGCTTTGGCTTCGGTTTAGGTTTGGACTTGTGGTGATGACTGTTGTTGTTATTGTGAGAGCTGTGGTGACTGTTCCCATGGCTTTTCGGTTTCTTGCTTGACATGGAATCAGACAAGTCAGTGGATCGTCGGTTGTTATGTCTCCAGTGTCTACCTCTTCTAGCAATGCAGGTCTCTAGGGTTACAGACCATACCAAAACCGCCATTAGCATCATCAACGTGATGCTTCTCAGGCTTAGACTTTTTCTCATCATCATTTTTTTTTGTTTGTTTCTCTGTCTCAACGAAGAGTGTTTTGTGGTGGTTGAGAGTAAGAGACTTGGTTTCTTTTAAGTTGTTGGTTTAAGTTGAAGAAAGAGAACGTTGTTGAGGGGATTTAAATAAGGAAGCAGTCCAAGAATAATGTTGAGACTTGAGAGGCTCACGGGTTTTTAAAATTGATTTTTATTTTCAGATTGTAAATGAAAATGGAATCAATAGTCCATTATTTTCCATATTGTGATTGACAAACTTATTTTTAAAAATTTCTAAATAAACGAATAAGTCTAAGCTTGCTATGTGTAAGTTACTATATACGATAGTAAGACCATAATATACGCTTTTAGTTGGATTTTTGTGATATTGACAGTGATGTAAAGTTACTACTCGTGAGTTATAATTGAAACGAAGATTCTTTTTCTTCGCGGGTAAAAGTTCCAAACGGCCAAAACCTGAATTGCATGTTTGAGTAAATACTGGTCAGGGGCTTTGTGTATGCCACCTGGAGAGTATTTGTTGGTCAAAAGCTCGTCTAATTTGGTTGGGAACATGGATAGCCAATACTTCATATGATCACATATATACAAACACATGCATATGCGCCCCATGAAGTGGGGATACTTGTTAATAAAAAAAATGAAGTGCATATTCAGTTTTAGGATCTTGCTTTATGTTTATTTGGATATATACAATTAGATCGAAACAAGCATTGAAGCATGTGTGTGGAACTTAGGCATGTGTTGGATCTGTCGTATTGGCACGACAAGAGTGTCGTATATGTTTCACAATTTACCCGTGTACAAGTTCAAGAGGCCATCTAGAAAAAAATATATGCGTTTCTAAATACATAGGAATGTGATTTTTACAGTCATTATCAAGAACATGCTAGAGAGTAGATAGTATGTATTAGTATGTATGGCCAAGAGCCTAGAAGTTGCCAAGTTAAGTAACGATAGATTGTAAAATTTGAAATTAATAAACAAATTACTAATAAAAAAATAAACGCGATGATTAATATAAGAATTCCAAGTGGATAATCAAAATCTTTAAAATAGATTTTTAAGAAAGAAAATGCAGTAGAAACAAAAATTTGTTAAGAAATTTTATTAGTACTATTAATAATTTATAAAACATATATATATATATATATATATATATATATATTTGAAGATAAAAAAAAAGAGACTCGTGAGTGGTCTATATGTTATCAAGGGGGCACTGATTATAACGTCTCTTTTAGCACTCACATGCACCACTTCACGGGCATTGTTTTTGTATTCACAACTCCTTCAATTATTAGTACTTATTTCATTATTTCTCTTACATTTATTTATTTATATAATGTTGAATCCATTCTAGATTAAATTTCATTTAGACATTTACTATTCAAGAAAAAGGCTGCTATTAACGGAAGGAGCAGAAACAGAAAACAGAAAGTAACCGAAGCTTTTCTCTTTACGTCCTCTCATATATACACCAACGATTCGTCGTTGGGGCCAGCCTGATATTCTAAAAGATTCATAAATGTCTTACGCTCAAATAAATGTTCTGTATACAGCTAAAATTATTGTATAAAATGTGATGGTTTAAACGATCGGTTCCTTTGTATGCCCCAGACCGGGTCTTAGGTTACAATAGGCGTGAAAACTGTTTTATGTCGTTATATAAGCATTTGTGAATTTCCATATAAGATTGAATAACCTCTATTACATTTCCATATAAGATTGAATAACCTCTATTACATTTATGTCGTTATATAAGCATTAAACGTATATTACACTAATTACGTTATATTGATACTAGCTACACATTTTTTCCTCGTTTTACTTCGATCAAGGACTGGGTCTAGCCAAAAGGATCGTAATATGCCACAAGCTATTATTGTATTAATTCTACAAAATGATGCAATCATGTACCGTACGGATAGGCGTAAACCACCTTCGGATTCAGAAAAAGCCTTGTGCGCTCATAGTTTTATGAAATTTCTTGTCTTTCAGATAAAACTAAAATTAATGAATAAATACAAAAGACTGCTCAATTCAACTGTTGTAAGCTGGAAAAAAAGGAAGTTGTTGTTTTGTCCTAATAGAACCATCGAAAATGAATAAGCAACTGTGTATTTTTTAATTATGGTTGTTCAGAACTACTATTATAAAATGCTTATAATTAAATATTAATTTACTACATAGTCTGCAAATAGTAAAGTATCATGTGAGATGAACAAACACATATATGTTATTCGACATCATCTTCTTGACAGCCATAACGCTGGTGGCTATCTAATATTTCTAATTCTTCAAATCTAAATAAACAACAAAAAAATGAGATTGCTGTGACAAGAATATCATCACATGAAACTTTGATCTTGATGGTTGGTAAATAAATATTTTGATAAATTTCAATGTATTCTTTTCTATAAACAAACGTAAATTACAATGGTTAGAGGATTTTCTTAGGTATATTTGGTGCTGTTGCTCAAATACGATCTTGCGCGGGCACATGATTCCTACTAAAATACTAGCGATAACCAACATGCCAATTACAATACTGTCACGGTACACGAAGATGCACGAAAGTCAAAATCGTTTTCGTTACGTTTAATTAAATATGCGAAGACGGTCACTTTGGTCAGAGAGTGACACGTTGGCTTCTTTATTGGGATTACGGTTAGTTTCGGTTTTACTTGGCGAATACATTTTTCTTTTTGGGCAACTTGTCAGCAAATACATACGTCTAAATAGATCCCTCTGAGTGACCTTCTCATTAAAATATATCGAAGACGCCCCTGTTCACTGTTGCATGAGACGAACAAGTACAAAAAGCAAAATAAATTTATAAAATGAAGGAAAGAATCCTGAAGAATAAATCAGACAAAACATTTATTAAAAACTATAAGCCTTGAGCTGACGTACGATGCATATATATATAAATTCAAAGACTTCTAAAACCATGATTAACCCGGAGTTCTTAGAGTGGAGTTCTTATCGGAAGTTAAGAATCGGTTCTTAACTTTTAACTAAAAAAGTTAAGAACCGATTCTTAAAATCCTTATTTAAGAACCGGTTCTTAATTTTTTTATTTAAAAGTTAAGAAACTATTTCTTAACTTCCGGTAAGAATCTCATCATAATTAAAAACTCTGGTTTAATCATGCTCTGAGGTGGACCAAACATGTTGCATGCCTATTATGTTGGTGCTCTTTATATTTTGTTTTTGTGCTTAGTTACGAGACGGTAAATTAATGCACATATTACATTTGTTAAACCTTTTAAGATATCATCAAGAAAATAGTGCAACACTGGGGTGCTTATAAATCTTGTTTAATTTTATACTTTTACGTATACACTACAACTCTTGTTTGGGGTATGAGTTTTTTGTTTTTTTTTTTTTGCTAAAAGGTTTGGGGTATGAGTTGTAGTGTACGTAAAAGTATTTAAAAGAAAAACTTAATCACCCATCCTTTGTTAATCCACGACTTGATAGGATTTGCATACTCGTTTTCTGTTTTTTTTTTTTTTGAATAATTCTCATTGTATGTTTAGTCTCCTTTTATTGAAGCCATTGAACGGAAAATCATTAATATTCTTTTTACATCGTAAAACTGTAAGAGTATATATTTGTAACACGGTATTTCCTTCATGAGGCTATATTGTTTATTTGATTTTGGATTAACTAATTTTTTGTTCTATCTTTTGGCTTCACGAAATTTGTTAGGTGGCTTATATACTTCTATATGCCGTCTTCAAGCGCAGACCCGCTCGTGAACCTTTTTTATCTTGTGTTTATTGGCTCTCCCGTGAACTCCATGCAACGGCCTTGTAATTTACCTTAATATCCTTCCCTTCCACGACTAGTTTGTAAAAATGTTTGTTTCAAATCATTTTGTAGTTCTCCTAACACTATTTTATATTTGATTGATTAATTTCCTTATACAGACAAAATAAATAAATAACTGGGACTATCTTTTTAACAATCGTATGTGTATATGGTGATTGAAGTTGATGTGGTACTATGGATAGCTGCGATAAATGCTGCCAGCAAGTTACTATTTAGACATTCCTAATTTTATACTTCCATATGCATTTGCAATATTACAGCAAATAAAATAATGTTTGGCCGCCAAACTTTGCCTATCTGAATTATGAAGGATTTAGGGGAATGTTTAGCGTCTAGGCTGCTAAAACTTTTAGATGAAAAATGTTCAAGACACTCTCTAAATAGTAATTATACTAAAATCACTCATATATCTCTTAAAATATCACATAATTCTTTTTTTGTTAATTATGTTTTCTTTTCAACCTATTTTAAAGTAAATCGTTTTTTATAGGCTGAATAAAGAAGGCTTGCTCTTTATGCAGCTCTGTTTCAACTATTTTAAAGTAAACCTCGAGCTTTGGCTCTCTAAGCAAACTAAACATGAATCCTTTTCTAGGTTACTGTTGTCAACTACATCTTTCAACACTCCATGAAGCGGAATACTAAGAGCATCATTATCTCTCTGTTTTAAAGCGTCTCTAGGGGTGGGGGTCCACGGTTTAGGAAAAAGCGGTGTTTTATGTGCACCAAATAAGAGACGTTTGTTGTGTGTTTTTTGCACTGTTCGCGGATCCCACCGACACGTGGCAGTCCGTGATTGGTGTGTTTTTTAATTAATTTTTTTAAAACAAAAAGTAAAAAAAAAAAAAAAATTAAGAAACGTTTGTGGGATAAAGATGGCCTAAGTACACTGAAAAGTAAGCTCTGTTAATTTATGTTCACTGTCTTAGTCCCCAGTTGCAAACACTATCATGTTAGTTTATCCATCCACTGCAGGTTATCAATACACACCGTACCGCAGAGAGATTAATGTCAGTTCATTCTTCCTCTTGAGCTGAAAAATACAAGTGTTGGAATGTGTTTACATAAATTGTATCTCTGGTTTACCATATCAAGTGATGAAATCATTGAAGATGTTCAAAATACGTAGGACAGGTTATAACCAAAAAGGCATTGCAGTTTGCTTACAAGATTCTGTTCCATAATGTTACTGGGTTCAAGATTTCAAAAACCATATGCATAATACTTATATACATTTTGAAAAGATGTTAATAATAGCTTTTAAAAGTTGAGAAGATTTATATAATGTATTCTCACTTACTTTTTGTTTAGTTTCAGGAAAAGAAGACCTGAACGCTAGAAGTTTTCAAAGACTTGCATACAGGACAAAACCCAGTGAACACATCACATTCTTTACACAAACTCAAGTGCCTACACGGCACAACCAACACCGACACTTCCTTCCCATGACACATCTTGCATCTCATCCTCTGGCTCCCCATGTTGTTGTTGCTGTTGTTTGGATCAATGTATGATGAAGCTGCATCATCTATTTCACTGTCTCCAAACCCTTCTTTACAATGATCTGCACCAGCAACCACATTGTTGTTGTTGTTGTTGTTGTGTGACATTGCTTGTTGTAGACTTGTCTTTAAGGCATTAACCACAGACTCATTATACTTTGCTCTATAATGCCAATTCTGAGCTTCCGTTGCCACTTGCTTTATCCTCTCCACGAGCTCTTTATTCTTCTTGTTCATGATATCGATCTCTTGGTCTTTCTCTTGAAGCTTCTTGCTCACTCCTTTCTCTATTGTGTTGAGAAAAGACGCAATCTGTCTCTGCTTCATATCCCTCACTTCTTTCGCCATTTGAGCTGCCTGAACCACACAAAAAAGTAAATAAAACATTACAAAACAAAGAACCTTAAAACAGAGCAAAAAACAGAACACAAACAAAGAGGATTAGTACCTGAATTTTTAAAAACTGGTCAAGTTCATCTTTCTGTCTATGGAGATCAATCCGAAGAGTATCATCGAGTGACTGTAAGATTGGGGAAGCAGCAGCCACAATGCTACCACTAGCAGAAGTCACTGAGGAGTTGCGTTCATCGTCATCATAAGACAGTCTAAGACCAGTGGAGACTAGATTCTCCTTGGGGGCTTCTTCTTGCACACTAATATTGTTATGATTATAGTTTAAAGACATCTGAAGCTTGTGTTGCCTTTGGATATTATGACTAATGCTTTCAGCTTCCCTTCCTCTTTTGTTAGGCCGAAGCATTGGCGCATGATTATCATTAGCAAAATAGTTTACTGGATCAACAGTGCAGCCACCTCCCACTTCAAAGAAAAAAAAAGACAGGATTCTCAGTTTCTCAGTTTGAGATAAAGACATAATGATGATAAGCAAGAAACTTACTGGTTCCGAGGAAGTGAAGCTGGTTGGTTTGTGTGTTTGTCTGGTATTGCAAGTGGTTCTCATTCATGAAAACCGGTGGTACAGTGTATCCATTGTTTCCCCTTGACATCTTCTTCTTCTTCAATAAAAGTATACAGATGGTAAAATATTGGACTCTCTCGGTTGAATTAGAGTACTAACAGAAGAAGAATGAAGCCTGCAATTAAGAAAGAAAAAGTCATTAGCCTAGAAAAATATTCCAAATTTAAAACTTTTGACTCGAATATACCAACTAGAATTACAAAGAAGAGAAATGTAAACAAGACAATGCTGGATCATAGAACAGATTTGGTGTTAAAATAGAAAATCTAAGAGAAGAAAATAAAATAAAATAAAATAAAACATAAGGAGAAATTATATATAACCTTTTTAACCTAAACGACTATAGGTTTCTATGATTATGCCTGATAAAGAGATTGATTGGTTCATAAGTCAAAGTTGCAGATGGATATATTGATATGTACTTTTAGCTTATTGATATATGGTAAATCTATGAGAACATGGAAAGATTACAAAGGTTCAAAGAACGATCCATGACCTAGAAACAGAAACCCTAATTTTCCAACAAAAAAAAGACAGAAGACGAGGAAAAGAATATATATGTACTTTTAGCTTATTGATATATGGTAAATCTATGAGATTTAACAAACCCTAGTTCTCTCAGATCCTGCATGAAGAGAGAAAAAATCATCATCATCATCGACTCATATAAAGAAGCTGGTCTGTTCTTGAAAATTTGATTTAAAACTGATAAAAAGAAAGTTTAAGAAATATAGAGAGAGGCAGAGACGAACCGATGATTCAGGATCTTGACAGGAAAGAAGATGCCTCTGGTTGAGGGATGAAACGGCTATAGAAGAACAAGACTTTATTAAATTAAAGCCACAAGAAAATAAAACAATTTTTTTTTATAAAGAAATCGAAAGGAAGAAGACAAAAGAAAGAGGCAAAAGAAACGGAAGAAGAAGGAAGAAAGCAAATGAATGATGATGGTTTGTTTGTAAGCAATTGAGCGGGTGCGATGGAGCGGGGACAGTGTGTGATGAAGATAGTGGGGGAAGTTGGTTGCCATTTTCGATATTTATTTTCAATAAACAAAACTACATACTACATACTTCGTTTATTTTTATTTTAAATTTGAAAAATAATAATGATAATAATGGTTGATAGTAGTAAATGTAAACACCACCAAACAAACAAGATGCAAGAACCGTTGGTGCTGCTTTCTCGTCTTTTCTTTCGTCGTGAGTTTGTGTATCTTTCCCTTCTCACTACGCCAACTTTTCTGTTTTCAATTTTTCATTATTATTCTTTTTCTCCTTTCCTTTTTTTTGTTATTTATTACGATCATTGAAGCTGAAAAGTAAAAAAAAAATGAAATGATCGAATAACCCTTTATTAGTTGAATAAGTTTCTCCTAAATAAATATAAGACATTTTGAATAAAGGGTGTCTAGATGAATAAGTTTCTCCTAAATAAATATGTAAGTCCACATAGCAATACATTGAATTCTGAAAATGTTGACAAAAAACATGGAATATGATTAATTGCATTAAGCTAATATAATAATACACAGATGGCAAAAAAGAAGAAGCTAAGTTAGATATAAAACAATTGTGACCACGTTCGAGAGCAATAATTTATTCGACCGCATGATAAATACAATGGCGCACGTACTATAGACAATTGTATTTGAAAAACTTCATTTCATGATCTAACACATGTCTAGTAGTCAGACGATATGAATGTCGACTACGATACAGACTACTCCTTTTAAATATAAACACTGAATGATTTAGTATTTTTTATATTTTATCGACGATGAGACATGTGGAAAATTCAAATTTAAATCTTACAAAGTCAATACCACGACGAGGGACGTATATTAATTCAAACTATTCGACCGATTAATCAATATTGATCACCCAACACGGTTGCTGTTATATGAATATGAAAAAGAGAAAAAAAAAACAATATATATATCAAATATTAATGTGAAAATGCAGAGAGAGCGATATGAATGAGATAAAATAATAATGATGAATAATCGTTTCACGTCAAATTCAAAGTCAGGATACGGAATCCAGAGTCGAGTGGGGGTAAAACCATGACAGTAGAAGAGAGTAGTCAACTACTCTTTAGGGGTGTTTTGTCTTTTCATTTATACTTGGTGTTTTATCCGCACATACGTGCATAATTCTTTTATAGATATTTCTTAATAAATATACTATTAAAGTTCAAGAAATTGTTTTTAAGTTAAACATTAAATTTGTAATATTTTTATGAGTCTTTCAATTTCTTAATTTTTACTAATTTAAAAACATTATTTTGGACAACATTGTCAATATTTTATTATTTTAAAATATGTTATTATCTTTAAACAATTTTAATTATATTAATTTATAATAATTATCTAATTAAATAACAAATATACAACGGCTAATATAAAGCAATGTTATTCAATCAAAATTTTGAAATTACCGAAACCCAAAAATCTCAAAATAAATCAAAAGCAAAACAATGTTTGACCTAACCCAACTTTACATATTATATTAATTAAAGTAAATAAACGATTGATATTGTATAATTATATTGTGAAATATCTTTCATAATACTTCATCCGTTTCATAATAAGTGTCACTTGGATACATTTCACGCATATTAAAAATATAAAAAATATACTAATCTATTCTTATTTATTATACAATTATTTAAATAAAAATGATTTAACTAACCATCTATTGGTTATTTAAAGGGAAAATTTGGATAAATGCACTTTAATAAGAATATAATTTGAAAAATACACCCTTGTTTAAGCTTTTTGAAAAATACACTTATCTATATATAAATTTACCAAATTGTCCAATCTTAATAGTTATCAATTCCAATTAAACAATTTTAAAAAAAATTATTTTAAAAGAAAATCATTAGAGATAGAAAATTATTTGTGAATCCACTGTTCAGAATTTCTTCCAACTTTTTCAAATAAACATGAAAGTAATCTTTCGATAAGACTTCAATGCAAGCAACACCATATGTTTTGTGACTTGTTTTTCTTTTTTAACAACATGACTTGTTTATGTAAGTTGAAGAAAATAAAATAAAGAGAAATCTGTATAAACATCATGATAAAATCAAAACAAGTCATAATTCACATGTTTATCTTTGTTATTGTAAAATTTAAATGGTAAAATAACATATTTATCTTAACACACATATTTATCTAATTTTAATGATATTATTTTATTAATTTCGAATTTATATATTAATTTCGAATTATATCTTGGGTAAAAAGGTCAATTCATAATTAAAGAAGTGTATTTTTCAAAAGTTAAAATAGAAAATGCAATTATCAAATTTCAAATCCTAAATAGGGTATTTTGCAAATTATCCCTTATTTAAAAGGATAAGAAAGAGATTTAATGTAAAAATTTACATTGGAAATGTAGAATGACACTTTTTTGAAACAAAATAAAAAAGATAAAATGACATTTTTTAAACAAAGATAACTGAATAAACACTAAAATAAACCAACTATGTTGACAAATAAAACATTAATATATAGGGAAAATTTGGAAAAATAACTTTCCTTAGGATTATATTTTGGAAACTATACCATCTTTTATTGTTTTTGAAAAGTACACTTATATATAAGTAAAATGACAATACTATCTAATTTAAATATCTAAATTAATATTTGTTTAAACAGAAATAATTTTGAAATATTCCGTTAAAAACTTTTCTAGAAACAAGTGAACAACAATACAATTTTCACTACATTTAAAAAAATACTATAATATCTCTCCCGGAAATAACGTCATCACCACTCACTTTTGCTTTTTTATTTTATTTTTATTTTTCATTTCACAGAGCATATATGGCGTTGCTTTTGATCTCCATTTTTGAACTGTTTACAAATCTCGATATTGTCTCCCTTTAACTTCTTCAATTCTCTTATTTTTTTTATTTTTTTCAGTTCATTCTCTTCTGATTTTAGTTTCATGATCTCTTTCTTTCCTTTTCCATATATTTGCCATGGTCTATTTCTCTCATTTTCCTAGAAAACAAAAAAATAAATGTTTGCCTCAAATTTTCTCTGAACCTGAATTTTAAACTAACCAAATGACAACAATAACTATAGAGAATGAAAGAATAGCAAAGAAAAAAATAGAAAAAGTGTTAATCTTTGTGAATTCTTTAAATTGAAATAATGTTGTCTACATTTTTTGTTCACATAAAATTCTGTAAATTTAAAAGATATAGATAAGACTTATATATTTCCAAATTTTTCTATTTGTTATATTAATATATTAATATTTATTTATTTCAAATATAAATAATAAAATTTCGAATTTAATTGTTTAATCAGAAGCAGGATAAAAATGTCTTTTCATATATTAGAAAGTGTAGTTTTCAAAAAATAAAAATATGGATATAATTTTCAAAATTTAAATAATAATTAGGGTAATTTTCAAATTATCCCTAATATATAATGTACTGAAAATTCGATATATATTGTTATACTTATTTCTAAATGCTATAATAGAGGAAAATATGTTATAGTCAATTTCTATTTTTATTTATAATAGAGATTGTATGTGCTTCTAAATATAGAGATTAAATAGTATTTTCTTATTATAAAATTATAAATTTTTTATTTTCGAAATGGTCTTTTAACTTTCAAAATTTAATAATTATAACTGAAACAAATAATTTTGGAAAATACATTTTTTATAAAAAAAAATAGAATCACATTTTTCTTTACATAATAGTCTTTGAAAGAAATTGTAATTTAAAAATAGTTATAATTCTATGAAATTCTTGAAAAACATAAAAGTAAATATAGTTAATTAAAAATTAATATTTTGAAAATATTCTCTTTTGGAGCCAGATGTTTTAAAAATATTTTAAAATAATTCAATTCCCAATAAAAAAATATTGATAAAAATCAGAAATAACAAAAAAAATTAAATCAACTTTATTGTTATTGCTTATATACCTTTTTTGTTATTTTAATATTAAAATAATTTTAATATTAAAATAAATTTAATAATTCAAAAAAATATTCAATGACATATTACGTCTACAAAAAATATAAATAATTTTTTTATTACATATTTTTAATATTTTAGTATATTTATAAATCTAATTATTATATTTATATATACTACTAATTATAAAAATTAGTGAATAAGAAAGAAAGATGTAGATAAACACAAAATAAATACCTGATATTATCTTTTCTTTTTTCAAAAACTTGTTTCATTTTTTTTTGAGATAGCTTCTATAATATTAATTTTTAATCAAATAAATAATGAATTGTATTTTAATGATAGTTTAATTAAAATTATTTACTAAAAATAATAATTCAGCCTAAAATCATGGAGAATGTGACAAATAAGTAAATTCACTTCTCAAATAATAGTATAGATTTTCAAACTTCTATATTTGCTAAACAATAACCTGTTTTGCTTTTTGTAATTTTCATTTTTTTTAAAGATTTTCCGTTGTCAGTTTGTTATTGGTGAAGTGACTTGCGCTTTAGTACACAAGGGATTAACCGAAATTCATGGGACGGGTAACGGAAGAAGACGGGATCAAACGCGCCTCTCGGTATGTTGGGAAGGTAATTAGCCGTTTTAAATTGCAAGTGGGACCATGCACTTGGTCGTTGGGCAAATATGGCGGGTAAGTTATTGGCGGGGAAGAATACTTTTTAGCTCTTTAGTATCTGTAGACCATATGACTTTCTGGAAAATTGGACCGGACCAAACCGTAGCACGCCAGGTTCGTCGGAGGAAACTCTTTTGAAAGAGAAAAAAGAAAAAAAATAGTTTTTTATTTAAGAATAAGAGAAAAAACAAAACAAAAAAAATACTTACTACCATATTCAATAATCAATCGCACCGTTTGTCTAAAATAATATGGAAAAGAGGCAAATGGTGGGAATTGTCTTAAAAATATTATAATGATACATATTTAGTGCACAGGTTTGTGTTTATTTCGTTTAAAAAAATAAATAAAATAGGAAACAAGTAATCATTTTAGCTGATAAATTAACTTTTTAATAAACACTGACTTCACTTGTATTATATTGGTAACCTATTCTTAGTATATAATTGAAACTTCAATTAATTTTACTAAAAATATTTCTGATTTATAGGTTTGTAATATTTTGGTTTGACTCTACTGAAATTTGATTTCGTTTTTTTTAATCTTTTTAATGTTTGATTACGTATTTGTAGATGCATATTTGGATTTGCTATTGATGTATTATGGATATATAGATTTTGTGAATGATTTGAAGTTATTTTCTTTTTTTTTTAATCCTAATTATGTGTTAAAACCCATCATATTTACTCGTAGACGCATTTATTTAAAATGTCGTAGAAGGACAGTTCAAAAAAAAACCTCCGTAGAAGGGGAAATATCATTTAGATGTGTGTTGTTGAAAAAGAAGAAAGCAAAAGGCCCTTCTAGTGGTTGCAACCACACCGACACAATTAATTTATTATTATGTGTACTACTATTCTTTTGTAACGTTACACGATATCCAACTAATATTTGGTTGATGATTTGTTATGTTTGTATACGATTTAGCTTTTTACTACGTCCAGTGCATAACCTTTGATTTCCTTTGAAGTTTTTATTTTCTGATAAGTATGTGATTTATCATAAAAATGAATCAGGTTTGTGCATGTACAAAATGGTCAAAACTGTCAAGCCGTTTGTTGCCAGAAAAAGATAAAAGACTTCCTTGTTAGGATTTGTGATTCCCAACACACAACCAAGAAAACTTCAGCCAAATTTGCATAAGTGTCCGAAACTTCTTCCGTCCTTTCCTTGTTAGGATATTATTTGCATAAGTTTCAATGACTTTGAAAACGATCTGCTAGAAAAGATCTCTAAGTTCTTTTTTTTGGATTTTCTTGTACAAAAAAAAACTGATCAACTCAAATTAAAGGAAGGTAAAAAACCTTGAACCTTTTAATTTATTTCAGAAACTAATTTGATTCCAAGTTAGGATGATAATTTGCATTTATCATATTGTAGTTACACGTCGATGCAAGGTTTACTAAAACTGAGATGTTCGTATCAAAGCATCATTATCCCACATACTCATTTAGGAGTTCTTAATTTTTTTTTTAATAATTTTTAGTTGGAAAAGTGGGTGTTAGAAACTTAGTTAAGAGACTTGTATATTTGTGTGATCCATTGCAAATCTTTTATTTAAGGGTTCTTAAAAAAATATTAAACATTATTTTACTAAATTTCAAATTTATTTATTAAATTCTTAAACATAACATTTTGATTACTTAATAACATAACATATAGTGGTATGAGCACTGATTACTTAATAACATAAGAAAAGGAGTTAGCCAAAGAAGTAACGATATTGCAATAGATTAACAAATGCAAGACTGATCAAAATTTTGCAAACAGAATCAAAATGTGCCTGTATATCTACTCCTGCAGGTTACCCTCAAAACTATCTCAATAGCTCAATTTCACATCCATACACTACAAAACAGTACTCTATTTGTATGAAAACTAAAGAACAGTTCCACATTTTTTACCTCTGGACAATTATCTACCACTGAACCAATCCTAAGTTGTCTCTCAAAGTTCTAGACAATGCTAAAGTTATAGGAGATGATGGGCACAGAGAGAGCCAAAAACACTTACAGCAAATGCGACAATAGCAGAGGAGAGAACAAGGAAGCCGTACTTAGCCATACCCTCAGAGAGACCAACGAAAGTGCTAGCAATCCCAAACATGATCCTCCACAGGAAAATACAAACGAACACACCTCCTGCTCCCACAAACCCTTCACACATACAAAATGCATCATCACTTACAAAGAATCTTAAGAACTCAATTCTCAATCTTTCTAAAGAGTCTCACTAAGTAAGAAACACTCACCAATATACAAAACAGTTAGGAAGTTGCAACAGCTCCCTATCATTGCGGCTAGCCATAGTCCAATCGCAGCCTGAAAATTATGTTAATGCAGAACTGATTAAAGTGCCATGAACATTATTAACATTATGCAGATGTTAATAAGATATACACTACCATGAGGAACTGTTTCAAACTCCCTCTACAAGCCAAGTCCTGAAGAAACATCAAACCACGGTTAACCTCCGTTCCAACGGTCACACCGACACACCAAGATCTTCTTGTTCCTCCACAACAACACATGAGCAGCTGAAAGAATATAATCTCTCAAAAAGACTTTGTTAGAACAAAAAATTATGGAACATTATAGAGCAGTTCTTGAAATTGCACAAGAGTTGAGACTTGGTAGGTAGACTTAAGCCCCCACTAAATTCACACACACACACACACGTAGGTCACAGGAACCAAATCACAAACACTAATCCTCCAAATTTACGGAGAGCTTCATATATTGTTCAACTTTCAAGTTGCCTCTATACACAAAACTTATCGTGTATGAATGGTTCAAGTGGCATTTGGTTGGGCCACACAATTCAAAAGGTAAACGTTTACGACTACGGGACCAGCGATCACTTTTGTGACATGTTTGGATGTATATACCGAACAAGGGTTCTGGCATGTATGAAGAAGCGGAATCATATAAAGTTCCAATCCAACTAAACCGTATATGATAATCTTTCAGTTTGGTTTAGATTAATTTCGATTCTCTTACAATAATTTGGTTGGACAGACCTTGTTTAGAAGAAGTTGAACCGAATTAGATTAGCCAAAAGTTTTTTCGTCCGGTTAGTCTTTTGATTCCATTTTACAAAGTAAACCGACAATAACGCTAACAAAAGTATAATCTATTTCTCAGAAAGTGATAAAAAAAAAAAGTTTACTGCGAAGTCGTAGTCAAAAGATTAGATTCAAATTCAACTAAAAATAAATATCTTGATAAAGTGCAGATAGAGAAACTATCTTTTGGATGATAGAGAATCTATCTTTTGGATCCTCTCCTCTATTTCTAGCCCTTCACTTGGATCTCCCTTGGATAAGTCCATTAATATACCTACCACGTGTATCAGCGTATGTATAATGTGTACAATCTTGTCACAAAAAAAATATCTTTTTTTTTTTGACTGAACACAAAAAATATCTTCATGCATGTTTTGTTCCTTTTCGTTATAAAACCATCATAATTCTCTTCCAAAGTTCTTGGATTTGTCCCCTAATCAATTGGAGATATACGAAGAAGAAGAAGAAGACGGATCTTCAAAACAGAAGACAAAAATGTTTACTACTCATCATGATGATCAACCACAACAACAAAACCTCCCTTGTCTCCACTGCGACCCACACTCATACATTCACATGGTACATACACAAACTCACACATACATATACAGTTTATGCGTCTTTTGTTTGGTGTAACAATCCTCACCATTAGTAGTTGATTTTGTTAGGTTCAACATATGATAGAGAGGTGTATCATACTCCGTATGAGTCGTGACGAATGCGTCCAGGCGTTAGATCACCACGCAACCATTCCACCACTCGTTACGCTCACCGGTTAGTCTTTATAATCATTACACATATATATAGCCTATGATTGTCCACAATGTATATACAGTGGCGGATCTAGAATACATTTTTATCCGGGGCAAAGATGAAAACTATTAGCAGAAAATAATATGTGAGCCAGGGGCGTAACTAATTTTTTTAAAGAAATTACACTGAATTTGAAAATTTCATCGGGGGCAACTGCCTCTCTCTTACTTCATGTGGCTCCGCCACTGTGTATATATCAAAATTGTTTCTAGGGACTAGGGTTCGTTAAAAGAGTTTCAAAATGGTATTTTAGATATAGGTTTCAATTTGTCTAAGACAAAAGGTATCAATATGGAAATTTAAAGAAATGGAGTGGTAATATTCTGAAGATTCTTGGATCATGTTCGCTAATTTTTTTTTGCATTGACAGTCGACACATAAAACAATTATTGAAGCCACAAATGTTAAAGCAACTCTTCGGCTATATTCCATGCTCATATCGAGCAAGTACTGTGCTACAAATTGAAAATAATAAAAAAATGTTTTGTTTTGTTTTGGTTGCAGTTTGGAGAGGACTTGAGAGGGAAAATAAGGATTTCTTTGAAACGTATGAGCATTCCTTCTCTCCTGAGCCATTCTCAAGTAAGATTTTCTGGGATCATCAATGTGTGTGTGTGTATTTCAATTGTGAATACATTTCAATTCAATGTCTCAGCCAACATATCGACCAAAATCTCAAGTCGAAATGTTGTTTGTAATTTTTTTTTTTTTTTTTTTTTTTTTTTTTTTTTTTTTTTTTTGCTTTCTTATTTGTTTTTGGAATCAAACATTATCAGGCGGATGTGTTCGGAGATCGCCGAGGTTGGCTAGAAGGGTAAAACAATGAAGACTTTAATGTAGCCTTCTAGATATATACATCATACATATGAGAAAAAAAAATTCAAATTTATATATATGTAGCCGGTAGACATAGGCTATCATTACATATTGCTAACGATGAAACATGATCATGCTATCATATGTAGACCTATTTTTTTTAACGTTAAAGCGTTTCTCTAATTTGATTAAGCAGTCTATTCAATGAAAACCCTGAAAGCATATCTATACTATTAAAGCAGGATCCTATTGTCATAATTACCTTAGGGGCATGTTTCCTTCACTAACATTGCATGTTTCATTAAGGGCAATTAAGTAATATTAATAACAAATCTATATTGGGTCATTATTTTTGGATCCAGCCCAAATCAAATCTCTCTTGGGCCATTTGG
>NC_027755.1:19544944-19547948 GCF_000695525.1 Brassica oleracea var. oleracea
TTAATATAATTTAAGCATTCATAAAAATAATTGAATTTTTTTATTGAAAAGTATAAATCTTTATTAAAAGTATATAATTTTTTAATTAAAATATTAACCCCATAATAAAATTAATTTATCAGAGTTATACCAACTTAATTCATTAAAAAAATAAAGTTTAATTTTTTTTAACATAAATAGTCATTTAAAATGAAATACGATAAATAAAGATAAAATTTTTAAGTCTTTTATAAAATAAAATACAAATATATGAAAATGTGACATTTACTAAATATTTGTCAATTGAAAAAAAAAACAAAAATAAACCCGCGCTTTCAAGCGCGGGTTAAAATCTAGTTCCTCCTTAAACAATAAACACACAGTAAAGCATTTCTTTAACTTGGTTAAACAAACCAGATGAAAAAAAAACACTAGACTGGTTAAACCGAACATAACCGAGTGGGTAACAAATAATTGAGACTAGCTTAAACCGAACATAACCGAGTGTGTAACAAATAACTGAGATTTTGTCTGAACATAACCGAGATTCCGGTTTAGATCGAATAAAAAAAATATCTTCCCACACGACAAAAGGTTTCGACTTTCTTCTTCAAAAGTCAACGAACTAATAAAAATCCCGACAAAGATCTTTCCCTTTTTACTTCCAACTTCGTTGTAATTTTCAGAAGAACTCTCAGCTTCATCGATTCGCTGAGACTTGAGAGGATGCAGTAAAGAGAATCTCGTCCCAGTCACCAGAAACAAAAAAAAAGGTATCTTGAAATCCTCTGTTTCTGTTATTACTATACATAATCTAAATTATACATGATTCTTGTTGAATCTTAGGACTCTATGGCTGCTGCTGATACAACAGCATTAAGTTACTGGCTGAACTGGAGGGTCTTCCTCTGTGCATTAATCATCTTAGCTCCGTTAGTATTAGCATCAATCCTGATCCGGAGATACGAAGGCAAGAGAAGAGAAGGAGTATCCCCAGGGACATTGTTCAAACACGAAGCTTGGAGCACGTGTCTTAAAACAGTCCACCCTCGCTGGTTGCTTGCCTTTAGAGTATTCTCGTTTGTCGCAATGCTGTCTCTGCTCATCGCCAATGTTGTTATCCATGGAGGCGGCGTGTTTTACTTCTATACTCGGTAAGTTTTCAAAATCGTGTGAATCTTTGAAAATGAGTTGATAAAGATTCGATCTTTGTTGGTGTGACAGGTGGACGTTTACTCTCGTCACACTCTACTTTGGGGTATGTGTCTCTTACAGTCTTAATTTTCAGACAGTAACTGAAGCTGTGATTCTTCTCTTTGTTTGTGTACATAGTATGGTTCGTTGTTATCTATTTACGGATGCTGCATCTACAATAAAGAAGAGAGTTGTACTTATACAAGCATAGGTGATGCGGAAGAAGGCACTTATAGACCACCGTTCATCCTTGAAGAGGCAGCAAACACCTCAAAACCTTGTGGTACACCAGCTGGTTTTGGGGTTTACATCTTTCAAGTCCTGTTCCAAGTAAGTTTCTTCTTATGTGATTTTGTTAATGAGTGAAGAAGACTGTACCAAACTCCTTGTAACAGACTTGTGCAGGTGCTGTTGTGCTAACGGATATCGTGTTTTGGGGATTAATCTACCCGTTTACTAAAGGTTACAGACTGAGTTTTGTAAGTTCTGGCTCTTCGAATGATTTAGATTCGTTTGATATGTTTTTTATCCCTTTACATGTGTTATCTTTGTTTGCACCAGCTCCATGTTTGTATGCATTCTCTCAACGCAGTTTTTCTCCTCGGTGACACATGTCTCAATTCTTTGGTAACTCTTTCACAAACATTGGTCTGTGGATACAAGAGTCTCCTGCTTTTTAGAGCCTAACATGAATCTTATGTCTTCTTCATCTAGCGATTCCCGCTGTTTAGGATCTCTTACTTTGCATTCTGGAGCTGCATTTTCGTGGCTTACCAATGGATTATCCATGCTTTCAAGAACTTATGGTACACACTTCTTCCATCTTTGTGTGAAGTCTTAACAATTGTCTTGTAGAGTTTTGACTTAGAAGGGAAATTGTTTTGTAGGTGGCCATACCAATTTCTTGATCTGTCGTCACCCTATGCACCCTTATGGTACGTTCATAAACTCTTTCACACTTAGTATGTAATCAAACTCAAAGATGGAAAGAGAGAGAGAGAAACTTATTGTGATCTTTTTTACTAATGTGTTTGTGGCAGGTACTTGGGAGTGGCATTGGTGCATATACCGTGCTTCGCCGTCTTTGCTTTGATCGTAAAGATGAAGAATTCTTTGCTAGAGCGTCACAGCTCGTGATAGGTTTGGGTTCCCTCTTCTATCTGTTGAGACACATGAGGATTCCATGGTCTTATAAGCACAAAGTCATAGAAACTCAAACCCTCTTTGTGGATAATAGGCTTTAACCAGAAGATAAAGTATTCAAGTTTTCAACAAGAGTCCAAAGGTTCATTGAGATCTTGACGTCTTGTTTATTTAAACATGTTACTCTTGGTTGTAGTACCCTTGTTGTAAAAATGCTTCACAAAACTAATAATAATAGTCCTGAAAACTAATTTGGTTAATGTTATGAAAGACAGCTAAGAAAGTCACCAGCCAGCCGTTTATGTTGAAAAATATAAAAGATCTGAGGCCCGCTGTACTATTTGCACAGTGAATTATTCAATATATACGAACATTTACGTTCGTTGTATTACGCATCTCTCAACATCGACCTTCTCTTCTCTCTCTCTGATAAAATCTTTCTATCAGTGTTAAAATTTCTACGGGTATAAAATTTCGCCCTTATCTAAATACCTGCGAAACAATAAAATACCAGTTCTTTTTATAACACGTTATCAGCACGATCACTCTGCGATTCGGTAAAATTTATTTGTATCATTTATACCCTGTTATAATGGTCGGTATACCGCCTCTACTATTATTTATATCATGTTATAATGGCCGGAATACCGCCTATATTATTTACTAGTAATTTAATTTATTTATTGGT
>NC_027755.1:19551486-19578017 GCF_000695525.1 Brassica oleracea var. oleracea
CGGAGCCAACTATTCTATATGAAGATAACGCGGCATGTGTTGCTCAAACGAAGGAAGGATATATCAAAAGCGATAGAACCAAACATATACCTCCGAAGTTCTTCTCATACACTCAAGAGCTCGAGAAGAATAAAGAGATTGAAGTAAGATATGTTCGATCATGCGACAATGCAGCCGACCTCTTCACAAAATCACTCCCTACCTCGGTATTCAGAAAACACATCCACAACATTGGAATGCGCCATCAGAAGGATATATGACTGCTTATTCGAGGGGGAGCTTACGTGGTTGTACTCTTTTTACCTTACTATGGTTTTTCCCATTGGGTTTTTCTGGAAAGGTTTTTAACGAGGCAACAAAGACGTTAAGCGAGAGTGGATAGTGACACCGGTCCCCAAGGGGGAGTGTTATGAAAGACAGCTAAGAAAGCCAGCAGCCAGCCGTTTATGTTGAAAAATATAAAAGATGTGGGGCCCGCTGCACTATTTGCACAGTAAATTTCTTTCTATATATACGAACATTTACGTTAGTTGTATTACGCATCTCTCAACCTCGACCTTCTCTTCTCTCTCTAATAAAATCTTTCTATCAGTGTTAAAATTTATACGGGTATAAAATTTCGCCCTTATCTAAATTCTTGCGAAACAATAAAATACCAGTTCTTTTTATAACAGTTAAGATGTTATAACAACAAATCAAAATGGTTGAAGAAGCTGAAACGTTGGTTTACAAGTTAGGTGCCAAACTCTTAAACTTGAACATCCACCAGCATTTTCAGAGAGGAGTACCTACAAAGTCTTGCAAATATTTGTTCAGTCTGATTGGTAACTGCTGTGATTTCATTTTTTGACTGTAGAAATATTGCTGTGGTTTTTATTGCTTTGGCTTTAGATTTTTAATTTTTAAAAGTCTTTAAATATGGGCTGTAGGTTTTTGTCTCTGCAGAGAAATTGTAAAGACATAATTTCAAAGAAGTGCTGTGGATTTTATAAAAAGGCTGTGAACTTAAAAAAAAATAGAAATCAAGATTGGTGTAGATTTAGTGCTCTAGAAAGAAATGAGGCTGTAGAGAGCACTCACAGCCACTACCAATAACACCCACTATATTCTGTGATTTATGAAGTAAAACGGATCATTTGTTAGTTGCTACTATAAATAGTAAATACAGAGTCCTTATTGGTGAGCTAACTTACCGAACCTCTCTCCTCTCGTTCATCCAATTCTCTCAACGGTAAAGATCCTCCAATTTTTCAGGGATCTCTTTATTTCTTTGATCTGTATACCATTTGCTAACATTCTTGTTTTGATTTGGCTCGTCTTGTTGTTTTTTTCTTCTCCCCTCCAGTTTGGTTTTGAAAAAATGGCTAGGAAGAAGATAAGAGAGCATGACTCAAAGAGACTGGTTAAGGAACACTTCAAAAGACTTTCTGGCAAAGAGCTTCCTATCAGATCCGTTCAGGTTTAGCTCCTCATTTTCCTTGGATCTTGTCTTTTTTATAGTTTTAATTTGTTATAGCATTGGTTTCTCCGACATGAGGCAGATTGATCATTTGACGTTGCAGCACTTTGATTCTTTCTATATATGTAGTTTAATATTACTTTCCTGTTCCCATAAAAAAAAGCTTCATGTAACGTCTTTATCCTTGTGTGTATGAGTGTGTGTAGATAAACCAAACAACTGATCTGAATGAGCTAGTAGAGAAAGAACCTTGGCTCTCGTCCGAGAAGCTGGTTGTGAAACCTGACATGCTGTTTGGAAAGCGTGGCAAGAGTGGTCTGGTTGCCTTGAAACTAGATTTTGCTGAAGTTGCCACTTTTGTCAAAGAGCGTTTGGGCAAAGAGGTAAAACTTTCTTTGAAAGCCATCTTTCTTATAACATTTTGTTCACTCAATCTTTATATCTACAGGTAGAGATGAGTGGATGCATAGGACCCATAACAACATTTATAGTCGAACCATTCATCCCACACAATGAAGAGTTTTATCTTAACGTTGTCTCGGATCGCCTTGGTTACATCATCAGCTTTTCAGAGTGTGGAGGGATTGAGATCGAGGAGAACTGGGACAAGGTATCTTTTGTTCAATGTCTCAACAGTGTCTTTCATCATTAAGGTACATTTGAACTTGAGGTTTCTGTTTCTTTCAGGTGAAGACAATATTCTTACAAACGGGTGCTTCACTGGCACCTGAAGTATGTGCACCTCTTGTGGCAACTCTTCCACTAGAGGTAATCTAATCATTATGAACATTGCCACATTATCTACACTGGTGACTTCGATTAGTAACATTTTCAACATACAGATCAAAGCAGAGATTGAAGAGTTTATCAAAGTCATTTTCACCTTATTCCAAGGTATGCTGAACCTTGACACATATCAAATCACATATACTGGGATATAATCTAATCTTTTAGTCTTGTTGTTTCCTTTGATTTGCTAGATCTTGATTTCACTTTCTTGGAGATGAATCCTTTCACACTAGTTGATGGAAAGCCTTATCGTCTTGATATGAGGGGTGAGCTTGATGATACTGCCGCCTTCAAGAACTTCAAGAAGTGAGTTTCACTACCCTTTGAGCTTAAGATCTTTTGAGAAGGTGCACATAGTTAATCCCTTGAGCTTTTAGATGGGGAGACGTTGAGTTTCCTATGCCATTTGGAAGAGTGATGAGTCTCACTGAAAGCTTCATCCATGGATTAGATGAGAAGGTCTGTCTTCTTTATCGTTCTTTGAGGTAGTAAAGAGATTTTTATAAGACACTTTTGTGGTTGCAGACAAGTGCGTCCTTGAAGTTTACTGTTCTGAATCCCAAGGGGAGGATTTGGACAATGGTAGCTGGAGGAGGAGCAAGTGTCATCTATCAGATACTGTATGTTCTCTTCATTCTTTTTTCCCTTACTAGTCCATTCAACGTTTAATTTTCTTATGTAGGTTGGAGATCTTGGTTACGCATCTGAACTTGGCAACTATGCTGAATACAGTGGAGCACCTAAAGAAGATGAGGTTTTGCAGTACGCTAGAGTTGTTATTGATGTAAGCTTTAGTTTCTTTTCCTCCTTCCATGAGACTGTTTCTTTCTTGTGACTGATGAATAGTTAACACAGTGTGCTACAGCAAACCCTGATGGAAAGAGCAGAGCTCTTGTGATTGGAGGTGGAATTGCCAACTTCACTGATGTTGCTGCTACTTTCAATGGTATAATCCGTGCTCTCAAAGAAAAGGTCAGTCAAGAAAACTGGAGCTCCTCTCTAATCAAAACATCTTTTGTTATTATATTGTGTAATTATATGTGTCAACAGGAATCAAAGCTGAAAGCAGCAAGGATGCATATATATGTGAGGAGAGGAGGACCAAACTACCAAAAGGGACTTGCTAAGATGAGATCACTTGGAGATGAGATCGGTGTCCCCATTGAGGTCTATGGTCCAGAAGCAACCATGACAGGTATCTGCAAGGAAGCAATCCAGTACATCACAGCTGCAGCATAAGCTTCTCTCTCAGTACCTACCTACTTTGTGTTCAAGTCTTCAAGATCACTTATGCTACTGAACTATCTACTTTGTGTTCAAGTCTTCAAGATCACTACTGAACTACTTGCAATTTTTTTTTAAAAAACTCTTGTGTCTCGTCTCTCTTTCAGATACAAGTTCTTTGAATTACTTTACTTATCATCAAGAACTAAAAACATAACACTCGCTCTGTTTAATAATAAGTATAGTTTAAGGTTTTTTAAAAATGAGGCTTCGGTATATAGAACTCTCTTTCATCGCATGGTTTTAATTTTTTGTTAATTAATTTAGTAAAACTTCGTAATATTCTATAAATTGGTGGACTAACCACATAAAATCGTTATTCTCTAGAAAAACGGACACAACAAAGGTTCCAAAGCTCTTTAACCCTCATCATAGGTTAGTGAATGATGCAACTATGCATTAAAACAGAATTTTCATATTTTTTAATTTTTGTCAAAATCTATGTGTACCTACGAAAATATTGAATTTTTCGGTAAATACTCTATATATTGAAGCATATGATCTTTAGTGTTGTTTTAAAATTTCTAAACACATTCTACATTTGTATTAATGTATATTAAACTCTCTTCATAGTAAATGGGCATCGTTTTAATTTTTTGTCAATTAATTTAGTAAAACTTCATAATACTCCATTAATTGAGGATTAACCTCTATCTATTTTTTAGAGAAATGGAGACAATAAAAATTTCAAACATCTTTGACCTTAATCATATGTTAGTGAATGATGCAACTATACATCAAAAAAATATTTTCATATTTTTGAATTTTTCTCAAAATCTATGTGTTAACCCCTACGAAAATATTGAGTTTTTCGGTAAATATTCTATATACTGAAGCCTATGATTTTTAGTGTTTTTCTTTTTAATTTCTAAACACAATATAAATTTGTATTAATGTATATTAAACTCTGTTCCATGGTACATGAGCATCGTTTTAATTTTTTTTGTCAATTAATGTAGTAAAACTTCATATTACTCTCTAAATCGGTGGAATAACTAATATAAAATCGCTATTTTCTTGAAAAAGAAGACAACAAATGTTCCAAACCTCTTTGACCTTCGTCATATGTTAGTGAAAGATGCAACTATACATTAAAACAGAATTTTCATATTTTTGAATTTTTTTCAAATCTATGTATTAACAACCCCTACGAAAATATTAAGTTTTTCGGTAAATGTTTTATATACTGAAGCCTATGATCTTTAATGTTGTTTTAAAATTTCTAAACACATTATAAATTTGTATTAATGTATATTAAACTCTCTTTCATGGTACATAGGCACCGTTTTAATTTTTTGCCAATTAATTTAGTAAAACTTCATAATGCTCCCTAAATTGGTGGATTAACCACTATAAAATCGCTATTTTCTAAAGAAACAGAGACAAAAAAATTCCAAACCTCTTTGACCTTCATCATATGTTAGTGAAGGATGAAAATATGCATTAAAACAGTATTTTAATATTTTTGAATTTTTCTCAAAATCTATATCTTAACCTCTACAAAAATATTGAATTTTTCGGTAAATGATATATACTGAAGCCTATGATCTTTAGTGTTGTTTTAAAATTTTTAATTGTATTAATATATATTAAACTCTCTTTCATGGTACATGAGCATCATTTTAATTTTTTTGTCAATTAATTTAGTAAAACTTCATAATACTCCCTAAATTGGTGGATTAACCACTATAAAATCGCTATTTTCTAGAGAAACGGAGACAACAAAAGTTCAAAACCTCTTTCATCTTCATCATATTTTAGTGAAAGATGCAACTATGCATTAAAACAATATTTTCATATTTTAATTTTTTTTTCAAAATCTATGTGTTAACCCCCCCACGAAAATATTGAAATTTTCGGTAAATGATCTATATACTGAAGTCTATGATTTTAGTGTTGTTTTAAAATTTATAAACACATTGTACATTTGTATTAATATATATTAAACTCTCTTTCATGGTACATGAGCATCATTTTAATTTTTTTGTCAATTAATTTAGTAAAACTTCATAATACTCCCTAAATTGGTGGATTAACCACTATAAAATCGCTATTTTCTAGAGAAACGGAGACAACAAAAGTTCAAAACCTCTTTCATCTTCATCATATTTTAGTGAAAGATGCAACTATGCATTAAAACAATATTTTCATATTTTAATTTTTTTTTCAAAATCTATGTGTTAACCCCCCCACGAAAATATTGAAATTTTCGGTAAATGATCTATATACTGAAGTCTATGATTTTAGTGTTGTTTTAAAATTTATAAACACATTGTACATTTGTATTAATATATATTAAACTCTCTTTCATGGTACATGAGCATCATTTTAATTTTTTTGTCAATTAATTTAGTAAAACTTCATAATACTTCTAAAATTGGTGGAATAACCACTATAAAATCGTTATTTTCTAGAGAAACGGGGAAAACGAAAGTTTCAAACCTCTTTGACCTTTATCATATGTTAGAGAAAGATGCACCTATGCATTAAAACAGAATTTTCATATTTTTGAATTTTTCTCAAAATCTGTGTATTAACACCCCTACGAAAATATTGAGTTTTTCGGTAAATGTTCTATATACTAAGCCTATGATCTTTAGTGCTTTTTTTAATTTCTAAACACATTCTACATTTGTATTAATGTACTAGGGTCGGTCCGCCCTACGGGCGGAATGTGAATTATAAAATAATTTCAACAACTAAAGTATACGTATAATAAACATTGCTTGCACATATGTTTCTTTTTGTGGAGATCGCAGCTTTTTGGGGGTTTGAACCTGACCATGTTGGTTAGATACTTGTAAATTTTAATATAAGTTGCGGTATAGTCCTGTTTTTTGTGTGTGTTATAAATTTTATTTAAGATTTTTCATTTTGTTGGTTGAAAATGTATGGGATCTAATTATGATATTTGTCTCACATATGCATGTATATCTTGTCCACTATACATTTTGTAAATATTAATTATAATTATTATTTTTTAAAATATTATTTAGGATTCCTATTATTTGTTGAGAAAAAAAAATTTTTGACGCTAGAAAAAGATAGAGAAATAACTACAATCGTCAATATATTTTCATCTCCTGTTCGTGTATATATATAGCTAACTTGGAGACATCCAATGTAATTTGACGAAATCTGTGACTTCTTTGCATTTCTCATGGCTCAATGAAATGTAATTTGAAAAAATTACACTGGTCGATGAATCTTCAAGAGTAGCTTGTTTCCTCTATCTGTTCCAACCACTCTCAAGTTCTTGGAAGCAGCTTTCGCTCAAAGCTAGCATATAGTTTAAACAAAGTATAAAAGTTTTCAATATCTTCATTTCTCTCTTCACATCCTCAGTGGCAATTGCGGTCGTAATCTACACAACAATTTACAAACAATCTAACAGATCTCATAACAAATACAGAACCAGAAGACATCAAATCAAAAAGCACTAACATTTGCTTTGTGAATAACATTAGCAGCTGGTTAATGGTCACGACAAACTTCATAACCAAGCTCATACTTTCTAGAGAAACTCTTGGAGAATCGCCGAATCTTATCCAAACCCATGCCGCCCCCTTCCGCTTCACGGAGCCATGCCGCCTCATGATGATACGTCGAGTCGGAGGAGGAGGAAACAGCCGTTTGAAGAATCTCTTCGACATGGAGTTCTCATTAGTCACCGGAGATCTCACTGGAGCCTTCTTGGAGAAGTAGTGAGATGGAATCGGACTGTAAAACATGCAAAGCGAAGACTTTTTCCATTCATTGTTTACGTTGAGCCAGAGTGATCTGTTAACGGGATGAAGGCTCATCTTTTTACAGCTGGAGATCAATCACATGTAGAGGAAAGATGCATTGAATGAGGAATCATCCTTGGAGTAGGTTGAAGGAGTTACGAACGTCAGCTTCTGAATTGATGCGCTGGCATCTGATGTGGACTCCCTCGGAGGGATTCAAAGCCTATTTTATATAATTAGATACTAAACTCTGTTTCATGGTACACGGACATCTTTTCAATTTTTTTTGTCAATTAATTTAGTAAAAATTCATATTACTTCCTAAATTAGTAGAATAACCACTATAAAATCGCTATTTTCTTGAAAACGGAGACAACAAATGTTCCAAACCTCTTTGACATTCATCATATGTTAGTGAATGATGCAACTATGCATTAAAACATAATTTTCATATTTTTGAATTTTTCTCAAAATCTATATGTTGAATTTTTCAATAAATGCTCTATATACTTAAGTCTATAATCTTTAGTGTTGTACTAAATTTCTAAACACATTCTACATTTGTATTAATACATATTAAGTTTTCTTTCATGGTACATGAGCATCGTTTTATTTTTTTATCAATTAATTTAGTAAAACTTCGTAATACTCCCTAAATTGGTGGACTAACCACTATAAAATCGCTATTTTCTAGAGAAACGGATACAACAAAAATTCCAAACCTCTTTGACATTCATTTTTTTGAATTTTCTCAAAATTTATGTGTTAACAACCCCTACGAAAATATTAAATGTTTCGGTAAATGCTCTAAATACTAAAGACTATGATCTTTAGTGTTGTTTTAAAGTTTCTAAACACATTCCACATTTGTATTAATGTATATTAAACTCTCTTTTATGATACATAGACATCGTTTTAATTTTTTTGTCATTTAATTTAGTAAAACATCATAATAATCCTTAAATTGGTGGACTAACCACTATAAAATCGAAATTCTCTAGAAAAAACGGAGACAACAAAGGTACCAAACATCTTTGACTTTCATCATATGTTAGTGAATGATGCAACTATGCATTAAAACAATCTATGTTATAACCCCGACGAATATATTGAATTTTTCGATAAATGCTCTATATACTGAAGCTTGTGATCTTTAGTGTTGTTTTAAAATTTCTAAACACATTCTACATATGTATTAATGTATATTAAACTCTCTTTCATGGTACATGGACATCGCTTTAATTTTTTGTAAATTAATTTAATAAAACTTCATAATACTTTCGAAATTAGTGGACAAACCACTATAAAATCGCAATTTTCTAGAGAAACAGGGATAACAAAAGTTCCAAACCTCTTTGACCTTCATCATATGTCAGAGAACGATGCAACTATGCATTAAAACATATTTTTCATATTTTTGAAATTTTCTCAAAATCTATGTTATAACCCCGACGAATATATTGAATTTTTCGATAAATGCTCTATATACTGAAGCTTGTGATCTTTAGTGTTGTTTTAAAATTTCTAAACACATTCTACAATTTTATTAATGCATAATAAACTATCTTTCATGGTTCATAGGCACCATTTTTATTTTTTGTCAATTAATTTAGTAAAACTTCATAATACTCCCTAAATTGGTGGATTAACCACTATAAAATCGCTATTTTCTAAAGAAACGGAGACAAAAAAAATTTCAAACATCTTTGACATTCATCATATGTTCGTGAAGGATGAAAATATGCATTAAAATAATATTATCATATTTTTTAATTTTTCTCAAAATTTATGTGTTACCCCCTACGAAAATATTGAATTTTCGATAAATGATCTATATACTGGAGCCTATGATCTAAACAAATTCTACATTTGTGTTAATTATATTAAACTCTCTTTCATGGTACATGGGCATCGTTTTAATTTTTTTTGTCAATTAATTTAGTAAAACTTTATAATAGTCCCTAAATTGGCGGAATAACCACTATAAAATCGCTATTTTCTAGAGAAACGTGGACAACAAAAGTTCCAAACTTCTTTAACTTTCATCATATGTTAGTGAAAGATGCAAATATGCATTAAAACATAATTTTCATATTTTTGAATTTTTCTCAAAATTTATATGTTGAATTTTTCAATAAATGCTCTATATACTGAAGCTTATGATCTTTAGTGTTGTTCTAAAATTTCTAAACACATTCTACATTTGTATTAATATATATTAAACTTTATTTCATGGTACATGGGCATCGTTTTAATTTTTTGTCAATTATTTTAGTAAAACTTCATAATATTCCCTAAATTGGTGGACTAACCACTATAAAATCGCTATTTTTAAGAGAAACTGAGACAACAAAAATTTCAAACCTCTTTGACATTCATCATATATTAGTGAAGGATGAAATATACATTAAAAAAAGTATTTTCATATTTTTGAATTTTCTCAAAATTTATGTGTTGAATTTTTCGGTAAATGTTCTATATACCGAATCCTATGATCTTTAGTGTTTTTTTTTTATTTCTAAACACATTCCACATTTGTATTAATGTATATTAAACTCTATTTCATGGTACATGGGCATCGTTTTAATGTTTTTGTCAATTAATTTAGTAAAACTTCATAATACTCCCTAAATTGGTGGACTAACCACTATAAAATCGTTATTCTCTAGAAAAAACGGAGACAACAAAGGTTCTAAGCCTCTTTGACCTTCATCATATGTTATTGAAGGGTGTAACTATGCATTAAAACAGTATTTTCGTATTTTTGATTTTTTCTCAAAATCAATGTGTCCCTACGAAAATATTGAGTTTTTCAGAAAATGTTCTATATACTGAAGTCTAAGGTCTTTAGTGTTATTTTAAAATTTAAAAGACATTCTATATTTGTATTAATGTATAGTAAACTCTCTTTTATTGTACATGAGCATCGTTTTAATTGTTTGTCAATTAATTTTGTAAAACTTCATAATACTCCCTAAATTGGTGGATTAACCACAATAAAATCGTTATTTTCTAGAGAAGCGGAGACAACAAAAGTTCGAAACCTCTTTAACCTTCATCATATTTTAGTGAAAGATGCAACTATGCATTAAAACAGTATTTTCATAATTTTGATTTTTTCTCAAAATCTATGTGTCCCTTCGAAAATATTGAATTTTTCGGTAAATGATCTATATACTGAAGCCTATGATCTTTAATGTTGTTTTAAAATTTTTAAACACATTCTACATTTGTATTTAGGGGTGGGCATTCGGGTACCTGTTCGGGTTCGGATTGGGTATTTCGGATTTTCGGGGATTTCGGTATATAGGTGTAGAACTCGTTCGGGTATTTTTGTACTTCGGATCAGGTTCGGGTATTTTTAATTCGGATTCGGTTATTTCGGATCGGGTTCGGATATTTAGATTTTGAAAAAAAAAATTTAAATTTTCATTTCTCAATTTTTTTTTTGTATTTGAATATATAACTTTCACTTAACTAATTTTTTATTTTTAATAGATTGAATGGTTAATAGAGATGGATATAACATTTTGAAACTAAAAAGACATTAATTTGGTTATTGTTTTTAAATTTTGGATGTAAATTTTTATTAATTTTTGAAATAAAAAGCTTGACCTGCATTTTAAGTGAGTAGCAATTCATTTTCTCCGTAATTGTATGTATATCATATGAATTTAAAGTATGTGTAGTATCAATATAACGATTTTATATCAAATGAGAGATGTAAACTAGAAATATAAGGTTAATTATACATATGTTCGGTTATTTTCGGATATCCATTCAGGTTCGGATTCGGATATTATCCGTTCGGGTTCGGATATCCAATATCTCATAATTTAATACCCATTCGGATATTTTGCTAATTCTGTTCGGATTTCGGTTCGGGTTTTTCGGATCGGTCTCGGGTGCAGCTTCGGATATCGGGTAAAGTGCCCACCCCTATTTGTATTAATGTATATTAAACTCTCTTTCATGGTATATGAGCATCGTTTGAATTCTTTGTCAATTAATTTAATAAAACTTCATAATACTCCCTAAATTGGTGGACTAACCACTATAAAAATCGCTATTTTTTAGAGAAATGGGGACAACAAAAGTTCCAAACCTCTTTAACCTTCATCATATGTTAGTGAAGGATGCAACTATGCATTAAAACATAATTTTCATATTTTTGAATTTTTTTCAAAATATATGTGTTAACCCCTTACAAAAATATTGAATTTTTCGGTAAATGCTCTATATACTGAAGCCTATGATCTTTAGTGTTGTTCTAAAATTTCTAAACACATTCTACATTTGTATTAATATATATTAAACTTTTTTTCATGGTACATGGACATCGTTTTAATTTTTTGTCAATTATTTTAGTAAAACTTCATAATACTCCATAAATTGGTGGACTAACCGTTATAAAATCGCTATTTTCAAGAGAAACTGTGACAAAAAAAAAATTAAACCTCTTTGACCTTCATCATATGCGAATGATGCAAATATGCATTAAAAAAGTATTTTCATATTTTTGAATTTTCTCAAAATTTATGTGTTAAATTTTTCGTTAAACGTTCTATATACTGAAGCCTATGATCTTTAGTGTTGTTTTAAAATTTTTAAACACATTTCAAATTTGTATTAATGTATATTAAACTCTCTTTCAAGGTACATGTGCATCGTTTTAATTTTTTGTCTATTAATTTAGTAAAACTTCATAATACTCTCTAAATTGGTGGACTAACCACTATAAAATCGCTATTCTCTAAACAAAACGGAGACAACAAAGGTTCTAAGCCTCTTTGACCTTCATCATATGTTAGTGAATGATGCAACTATGCATTAAAACAGTATTTTCTTATTTTTGAATTTTTCTCAAACTCTATGTGTCCCTACGAAAATATTGAGTTTTTCATAAAATGTTCTATATACTGCGGTCTATAGATCTTTAGTGTTGTTTTAAAATTTCTAAAGACATTCTACATTTGTATTAATGTATATTAAACTCTCTTTCATTGTACATGGGCATCGTTTTAATTGCTTGTCAATTAATTTTGTAAAACTTCATAATACTCCCTAAATTGGTGGATTAACCACAATAAAATCGCTATTTTCTAGAGAAATGGAGACAACAAAAGTTCAAAACCTCTTTCACTTTCATCATATTTTAGTGAAAGATGCAACTATGCATTAAAACAGTATTTTCATAATTTTGAATTTTTCTCAAAATATATGTGTCCCTACGAAAATATTGAATTTTCGGTAAATGATCTATATACTGAAGCCTATGATCTTTAATGTTGTCTTAAAATTTCTAAACACATTCTACATTTTTATTTAGGGGTGGGCATTCGGGTGCCCGTTCGGGTTCAGATCGGGTATTTCGGTGTAGAGGTGTAGAACTCGTTCGGGTATTTTTGTACTTCGGATCAGGTTCGGGTATTTTTAATTCGGATTCGATTATTTCGGATCGGGTTCGGATATTTAGATTTTGAAAAAAAAATTTAAATTTTCATTTCTCAATTTTTTTTTGTATTTGAAAATATAACTTTCACTTAGCTAATTTTTTATTTTTAATAGATTTAACGGGTAATAGATATGGATATAACATTTTGAAACTAAAAAGACATTAATTTGGTTATTGTTTTTAAATTTTGGATGTAAATTTTTATTAATTCTTGAAATAAAAAGCTTGACATGCATTTTAAGTGTGTAGCAATTCATTTTCTCTGTAATTGTATGTATATCATATGAATTTAAAGTATGTGTAGTATCAATATAACTATTTTATATAAAATGAGAGATGTAAACTAGAAATATAAGGTTAATTATACATATGTTCGGTTATTTTCGGATATCCATTCAGGTTCGGATATTATCTGTTCGGGTTCGGATATCCAATATCTCATAATTTAATACCCATTCGGATATTTAATACTCATTCATAATACTCCATAAATTGGTGGACTAACCACTATAAAATCGTTATTTTCTAGAGAAACGGGGACAACAAATGTTCCAAACCTCTTTGACCTTCATCATATGTTAGTGAAGAATGCAACTATCCATTAAAACATAATTTTCATATTTTTTAATTTTTCTCAAAATCAATGTGTTAATCCCGACGAAAATATTGAATTTTTCGGTAAATGCTCTATATACTGAAGCCTATGATTTTTAGTGTTGTTTTAAAATTTCTAAAAACATTCAATATTTTTATTAATGTATATTAAACTCTCTTTCATGGTACATGGGCACCATTTTAACTTTTTGTCAATTAATTTAGTAAAACTTCATAATACTCCATAAATTGGTGGATTAGCCACTATAAAATCGCTATTTTCTAAGGAAACGGAGACAAAAAAAAATTTTAAACCTCTTTGACCTTCATCATATGTTAGTGAATGATGAAAATATGCATTAAAACAATATTTTAATATTTTTGATTTTTTTTCAAAATCTATATCTTAACCTCTACAAAAATATTGATTTTTTTTTGTAAATGATATATACTGAAGCCTATGATTTTTAGTGTTGTTTTAAAATTTCTAAACACATTCTACATTTGTATTAATGTATATTAAAATCTCTTTCATGGTACTTGGGCATCGTTTTAATTTTTTGTCAATTAATTTAGTAAAACTTCATAATACTCCCTAAATTGGTGGATTAACCACTATAAATCGCTATTTTCTAGAGAAACGGGGATAACAAAAGTTCAAAACCTCTTTGACCTTCATCATATATTAGTGAAGGATGCAACTATGCATTAAAACAGAATTTTCATATTTTTGAACTTTTCTCAAAACCTATGTGTTAACCCCTACTAAAATATTAAATTTTTCGGTAAATATTCTATATACTGAAGCCTATGATCTTTAGTGTTGTTCTAAAATTTCTAAACACATTCTACATTTGTATTAGTGTATATTAAACTTTTTTTTAATGGTATATGGACATAGTTTTAATTTTTTGTCAATTAATTTTGTAAAACTTCATAATACTCCCTAAATTGGTGGATTAACCACTATAAAATCGTTATTTTCTAGAGAAACGGAGACAACAAAAATTCCAAACCTCTTTGACATTTATCATATGTTAGTGAATGATGCAACTATGCATTAAAAAGTATTTTCACATTTTTGAATTTTTTTCAAAATTTATGTGTTAACCCCTACAAAAATATTGAATTTTCGGTAAATATTTTATATACTGTGATCTTTAGTGTTGTCTTTGTACTCCCTCCGTTTCATATTAAGTGTCGTTTAGTTTTAATGAATTAAAAATATGGGAAAAATTTGAAAAAATCTGTTTAAAATATGCTTTCAAAATGTAAAACAACACTTATAAAATTAAACAAAATTTAAAAGTTAAAATGATACTTAATATAAAACGGAGGGAGTACAAAGACTCATGAGCAAACATTGTCCGCTTTTATTTTAAAAAAAAACTGGAAGGAAACACACACTAACACACTGACACACACAAGACGATCTATATCACAATACTCTTTCTTACTGGTACAAAGTAGTATCAAGGATGATTTCATACGGTAGAAACTAAACCTTAAAAAACTCAAGATCTACATTACAACCGATATTAAATCAAAATAGAACTCGAAACACACGAGCCTGATGCCGATATATGACTTGCCGTTTTTGCCATTACCATTATAAGAAGCACTTCTTCTTTGTTGTCTCCTTGCTTCTCATGGCCAAAGCTAAACAAACCGTTGAGGAAATATTTCAAACTGAGGTTTCTCTGTCTCCTCCTTGAATGGCTTCTTCTGCATCTTATCAGGCGGTGCCTCTCCGACTAAGAAAATGTTTCTCATTCCCTTGAAATTTTTCTTTATGGAGGTTTTTATATTTTTAAGATTAGTGGGTGAAATCTCTATCTTCAAGGGCTACTATATATAGATACGTGCACATACTCGGATGGTGATTTAATTATTAGAAGGTGGAGGTGATGATGGCTATTGGATAATGATGTGGTATCTTTATATGTTTGGTCCAAGTCATAGTCCAACTCAAAGTTTCCCACTTTCTTCCCTTTTTTGTCAAAGAAAGGATTCGGTTTAAGCCGTTAAAAGTTTGGTGCTGCATCATCGCACTCGTGGAAAAATAAAGTTGCTAGATTCTCATGTTTGTTTGAAATGACAGTTGTGCTTTTTTGTTTGGTTATTTCTGAAAGAAATAAAAGGTATGTTGTATCATTTGTAAATGCAAGTGTTAGCCATTCTGAAAGTTTTTAGTAAATGGATCATATACAAAGCAAAATGGTTGGTTCCGCATCTTTTGGTCATATCCAATCATTTAAATCGAGTTTTATTGGTACTTCAATTAAGCCATAACCATACTCAAAAGCTTTACTATAAAACGTTAGATTTTATCCGAGTTTGTGTTATACTTTTATATCGCTTTTTATGTTTAAAATAAATATTCTTTAGAAGAACAAAAACAATTTGTGAAATGACCAATGGTCGTACGTTGTTGTTTTATTCAAGCAATTGTGCGTTCCTTGTATGATTCCATATTTTTGTTTTTGTTATGCATGTATATTTTACCAAACAATTGCTATTTAGAGAATGCATAGTTTCATTATGTAAGCAAAATCCATCCCATAAACTTCATTAAAATGCAATTGGGCTTTGGAGATGTGGCTAAAGTGCAGACAAATTCATTAAACTTATTGGGCAGCCTTTTGCAATTACCTGCTTTGTAAGAAGATGAAACAGAATTGTAAGAAGATAAGATGTGGCTAGAAGCCTAGAACGTTATTTTTATCCTACTTTGTATCTTTTGTGTTTAATATAATATTTTTGGACGAACCATATTCAAAACATATTCTTTTGTAGTTTATTTAAGCAATTGTGCGTTCCTTGTATGCTTCCATTTTTTTTGTCATGCATGAATATTTCAGCCAAGACAATTCCTATACATTCGAAAAAATCTGAATTAAAAAAAAACCCCATTATGTAACTTTAAAGTAGGTAGGCACCTAATTTAGTAGATATCCAAATGAAAAAAACTTTCTGTTTATCCCAAAATTTATAATATGATTGAAATTTATTTATTTATTTATTTATTTTCTACTGTCAATCGAAAAATAAAATAAATTCAATGATAATTTTTATAAAAAATATATATCAGATGATGCGTATACAACAGTTTTTGATCAAAAAAAGTTATTGTTGAAGGTTTTAAAAAGTTCAATTGGTTGGGCTTATCATTTTGGGCCTTGAGCTTGGAGTTACGTACAAATTAAACTCTAACCGATGGTTAGCCTGTAGAGCCCCCTTTGTCATTCAGATTGTTTGCTCAAGGAAGGCACGTCGATGATTTGGTTCAGTCGGGTGGCACGAATGCCAGGTTCTCTAAGATTCAACTTATCAAAAAGTATAACTCCAATTCTCACTTCGTTCATAACTCACCACTCGTTCTTGTACCCCTTCAGAAAGTCTTAGCTGCACACGGAGCATCGGGAATAAGCGCATGTGTAACACACGGCATATTCCCCCCAAGAGTTCATGGAAGCGTTTCAAGATTTGACAACAAAGTTTACAACCATTAGACAAATGTTGTTATGATTCAATCTAAACCGAGTCATTACAGAAAAAACCTTTGTATTTGCCTTTTCTGGTTTGCAGGTGATCCCACAGAAGGTCTGAGCTATTTATGGATCACGGACTCGTGTGGATTGACAGTGAAAGAGGTTATGAACAAACCTCCTTTTGAAGTACTGAGCCTCGCTAGTTCCATGCATAGCTTCTGCTCTTCAAGTTTAAGCTTCCATGGTGCGAGTATACATTCAGTCAACAAGTATTTTCTTGGGTTGGGCCAATTTGAGTTTTAAACTTTTGTGTATATATAATCTCGGTCGAAGCATTTGCCATTGGCCCATTGCAGAAGTTTTTTTTCTAATGTAGAAAAATCCAATAATGTAATGGTGATTCATTTCACTTATTTGTTGAGTGAATAAGTCTTGTGTTAATCTTGTTGTGATCAAAGATTAGGAGGCTTGTCATACTTTGCGGGTGCTAAGAAGAAAGATGAGAGTGTTCTTGTTCCTGATTTGGGATCCTTAACAAGCATCTATGATAGGGGTATGAGATCTTGATTTATATTAATTTTATGCACATTTATTGATGATGACAATATAATGGCTTCCAGGGCAAGGGAGTTATTCTATTACTGACTTGTCTTGAACATGCAGCTGTGGTGCCATGCATATATATACTTCTTATCTTGAACATTACACCCGACCATACTCGTATTTGTTGTACCAGGCTTGGTTAATACATAACCATCTTAGGGTCTGAGGGATTATATTTAAATGCGAGAATTTCGATTTAAAAAATGTTTTGCATTTAAGTCAAATTATTTAGTAAATGAGGTAATATTATGAATGAAAAGAATAATGTTGATTGAATAGAATTTTTGGTTTATTGATTGTATGTTTTATATTACTATTTAGAGAGAGAAATAAATATTTGGCAAAAAATATGTAAAAATTTAGGAAAATATTAGCAAAATTTAATAAAAAGAACGAAATAATAATGGGAAAATAAGAAGATGCCGAAGAAGATACATAATATGTGTTGGTGAAGTTAATGTGATAATTATATATAGATAATTTCACAAGCATTTGTTGTTACTAAATATTCATCAGTTATTTTTACATCAAATTTATAGAAATTTTATGACTGATTTTCAAACTATTTGAAGTTAAAAATGATATTTTTAATGTTTAAGACTATATAACATTGTATACATAATATTTTCATACAATATTTATATCCGCGAATTGGCGGACAACCGGTTGGTAACACATTAAAGGCAGGTTCACATGTAATAGGGAAATCAGCCAATTATACTACGTTATTACTCTGCAAAGGAGAATCTGTAGGCCCATATGTAGTTATAACGGCCCAGATATGATCACATGAAATAGTGACAGTTCTTTTTTTTTCTTTTTGTTGTCAAACTAATTAAGCCGAATTTTTAAATTGAATTTGGGTTTATTATTATCGAATTTAAGTTTTCAGCCATATACAGAGATGTAAAGTTTCTACTTCAGTTTTGTTTTGGTTTTACTCAACTCCAAATCGGTTTGATTTCAATATTTTGTTATTTATATATAGGGAAAATATGTTTTTAAGAGAATTATTTTTATTATAATTTCGTTTATTCACGGTTTTGAAGTTACTCATAAATTTCAGCGGAATGTATGTGGATATAGTATTATAATTTAGTTTATTCGCGGTTTTGCTAGTCAAGCAAAACAAATTTGACTTGCCAGTTAGATGGATGCCAAAACATTTTCTAAACCAATCTATGCATTTACTTCATTTATTCTGAGAGAGTAATAATATTTTTTTCCTAAAAACTTTTGTGTTTATTCTTGTTATCAAAGAGATATTAACCCACCTCCATTCACAGAATTGGCCCAAACTCCAAACTAGGAAAACTAAGCTCTTTGACCTATATGAGAGTAGCAAGTCTAGCTACGATTGTATTATTGCTCAAATGTTTTTAGCTAAAACAACCAAGTAATATGAATATTAAGAACATGATTTATTGTCCAACAAACCACGTGTCTAAAGTCACATACCAAGTGCCCACGCATTTCAAAATATATAACCATGTGATGTCCAATAATTAGCCACTTCTATCTATACTATTATTTGAAAATTGATTTAGCTTATTTATCATGTTCTCCATAATTTTAAGATATTTTATTTATTTGTCATGTTTTCAACAATTTTAGTTAATAATTTTTTTATTTATCATATTTTAATTAATTTAATTGAATCATTAGTTTAAATAATCGATCTATATTACTATTTAAAACTTAAAAATCATCATCTATATATATTTGATATTATTTTATTTATTGTAAACTAAATGCATAATGTTTGACTTTGCCAATTATATAATATTTGACGTTAAGTTTATATGGGAAATCTGCTTTAAACTATTACAAAAGTTTAACCATGTTAAGGGACATAATGAAACCCTTGATTTTGTCTTGGCGGATGCTAGCGTAAGTAGATACATGTATATACATATTTCTGTTCATTGATGGACATAATGAAACCTTTAATGTTGCAATACATATTGATGTTCATTAACACTTTTAAAACCCTTGATTTTGCAATACGAATTGATATGTTCATTGACTCCTGAGGTTTAATAGTTAGTTATACTATTATATTATAAAGTTTTGAAATATTGATTGTTTTCTAATAGTACATGATGAGAAAATATATCAGACATTAAAAAGGACTATTGCTGATGGCATTAAAAAAGGAATTTGTTGATGTTTTAATATATCCAGTGAATTGAATGAAAGTGATTGGATGACCATCAACAAATTGTATATGGACATGTAAGGAGAAAGTTATAGGTTAACGCTTCATGATTTTAAAATAATGCGGAAATCCAATACTTCTTTTTTGCAACTTAAATCCAATATTTCTTTAAAACCTATTTAGATAATCATGATTCTACTTAAGTTGCTTAAAATATATTTCTCATTCGATGGATATGAGGATATACACATTAGATTAGGTTTAGCTATATTTTATGCTCAATTATTACTTTTAATAATTTGTTTTAGTAATTTAGCTGATAATTTATAATTATCTTCAAAATAATTAAAAAATTGTAACAATAATACCATAGTTAAATTTATATTATATTTACTTTAATAATATTAAAATATTATATATATGTTTACATTATATTTGGTTTAGTAATATTAAATCGTTTCTAATTTTAGTATATATATCATATAAGATCGAATGAATTATCTATCTTTTAAGATAAATTTATTAGGACAATCAAAATCACTCATTTTGATATTTTTTTGACAAAAGTTGGCAAAGATTCGAAAATATTTATATATTTTGACGAAGTGATTTTTTTCCTCTCACGTTGAAAGTTAAAGTTTTTAAAATCTTCATTATCCTTAATAAATAATAATATTAGATTAATTTATTAATATATAACTACCATAAATTAAAAAGATTCTATATTATGCTATCCAAAAATACTTTACATCGTAATATTCTTAAAATAAATATAAATCCATGTATATAGTTTTATATATATGAATGTTTTCAAATTTATTTTATGTAATAAAATATATTTTATTAAAATAAAAAAACTTTATCCTATATAAAAAATTTATAATATATCTATTTATAAATATTTGTAAGATTATTAGGTCCGCAAGTGCGGGCAAATCACCTAGTTTTAATGTGATATAAAAAGCAAAGAATGTAACGCAACCTTCACACAATTGTTGTTCTTTAAAATCATTTTAAAGCGAGTATACATAGTCTTTGTTCAGTAACACACAAAAAAAACGCACCTAGTGGTAACTATTTGATCCAAAGCCCTTGACTTAATCACAACAAATAAATAATATAAAAGGAGAGTTTATAGTAAACGCATTTTGAATTCCTAACCATAGACTTTATACAGTAGATTATCATCATTTGACACGAATAAAAGACAGACAGGTAGAAAAAAATCTGATGCATTTATAAAATTTAATTGAAATGTATATGTTTACACTAGTATAGAAAAACAAGAGAGAATAAGAAAAATGGATATATATCTAATATTTAATGAATTGCTAAAGAATTAAAGCTCAACGTCAATGTAGTCAAAGCTGCTATTTTTAGGCTATCAACGAGGAGAGCGAGGTGCACGAGGAGATTGATTAGGAAGAGTCTGAGGAATCTTTCTAAAAACATGTTTCCTGCAACGTTGGAAGATACTGTCGTATATTAGATCAAACTGCACTCCAGCTCTCTCTCTATTCACTATGAACGTTATGTGATCTGCTTCCACTATCTTATAGTACCTGAAATAACCAAAACAAAAGGTTCCCATTCAATTTCCACTCTATTATGTAACATGTTATAATATGACTAGCTCACCATATTCCAGGTTGTAACGTTTGGCACTCAGAGTCGCTTCTTATGAACCGGCTTGGATGCTCCACTGGTAGCCTCGGATGCGTCATTGATATTGTGTTCATTGCCCCATCGTTCTCTTGCCATTCCTCATCCCTTCATATCGAAACATTTTATCTTCTCTTAGAACAGTTTATCTACTTTGCAGTGTTTAAGCAAAGCGAAAACAGAGGAAAACAGAGAAAACAAAGGAAAACAGAGCAAAACAGAGGAAAAACAGAGGAAAACAGAGGATTGATCAAGAACTTCAAGAATGAATGTTAAAGTTTGAATCATTTTTGAGTCTTGTTGTATTTTTACCTGTAGCCTTTATAGGGAGGAGAAACATCTTGCGGGAACCTCCACTGACTCATCTGAAAGACGCGGAGGAAGAGCATAGGGTGGATGCCAAGAACACCTGAAGGGATAGTCATGCCCATGATTCTGCGTGTGCGTTTAGTCGCGTAGCTGAAGTAGTAAGTGTTTGGGAATGTCTGGAGATTGGAGTTGAGACTTGTGGAGCCTTGGATCGTGAGATCAGGTAAGATCCAATCACCAGTAGCAAAAGGACCTGTGTTTCCCACAAGGCAATCAACTAAACCTCTCAATCCAGTTTTCTTCCAAGACATGTTGAAGTGATCGAACCCAAAACTGTAGTAAGTCTTTAGCCATGAGATGTCCAACCAATCATACATTATCACGCCTATACGACATAGCTGCAAGAGAGATATTGGCTTCATGCCTATTCCATCTTCTGTCCTGTAATAGTAACAACAAGATTTTGAGATGAGAATACACATTTGATTCCAAGATCAAACAATTATCTCAAAAGGTAGAAACTGACCTCATGCCATCTAAGTAAGTCCTGGTAGTACCATTGAATGCTCCGGACAATGATGTCACACTCAGAACCCAATTCTCATTAGTTTCATCAAACCCTTCAAAAGCCTAACCATAACAGTTTGAGATATGTGTTAGCATCAATCATTAAACAGAGCTTTTGAAACCAAGAAGACATTCTTCAACGTCAAACCTTATCTGCAAGCATTTGCTGCAACACACGTATGACTTGCGCACCAGCTGAATGCCCCACAAAATGAATAGGATGATCCTCATCCCATTCAGGGTATTGCCCTAAAACACACACACACACACATGCCAAAGTCAGATAATACATTTCATTTGGATTAATAATACAAAAAATGAAAGTTTCAGATCAAAACCTAACCTTTTCTGTAGTCTCTACCAAACCGAGAATGTCCACAAGCTTCACTATGCTCTTCTCCAAAATCAACTCTTCCTCCTTTTAGGTAATAGAATAACTCCCTTGCCCTGGAAGCCATTGTCATCATCAATAAATGTGCATAAGAAATCAAATATAAATCAAGATCTCATACCTATCATAGATGCTTGTTAAGGATCCCAAATCAGGAACAAGAACCCTCTCATCTTTCTTCTCAGCACCAGCAAAGTATGATAAGCCTCCTAATCTCTGATCACAACAAGATCAAACCTCAAAACCAAGAATCTAATAAAATAAATTAAAAGAATTAGAGCTGCATTCCTTGTAAAAACGTTTTGAATGGAATAAATTTAACATTCATTCAAAAATAAATAAATTAATTAAAAGAAATAAAGTTTGAGTTTTTGCATTATTACCCCTTTGCCAAAACCAAAGATCCCATGAACCAATACAATAGGAGGCAGACCTTCGACATTGCTTTGACTTTGATCGTAGTCGTTGACATCCACATTTGACTTGAACAAGTAATCATTAACGTTCTTAGATATATCTCCGGCGACGGCGGTGCTGAATATATAGAACGCGTAAAGAAAATGCACCATAGCGCTCACGAAGAGCTCAGCGAGTTCAAGAGAAGTCACCATCCACAACTTCATCATCTTCTTCTCTCAAGACACGAATAAAAAACAGAGACCCTCGTGAGCTTTCTTCAAAAGAACATTGAAAGAATGATCCTTTGGACCCAGAAATCAAATGAGAAAACTTTGAATATTCCCGAGAAAGTGGCGTCGTCTCTCTCTCTCTTATTGAACAATTTTTTTTCTGGAAAATTCTTTGTCATCCACTTGTATCTGCCCACCTCTCACCAAACAACTATTTATTTTCATTACAAAACAATAAATTATGATTTACTGACAATACAAACAATAGAATATGATTTTTGTTCTTTCAAATTTTCAGTTCTTTTAGCTCAACCGCGCCATCTGTATGAGTCTTGACCTCTCCTAGTTTCCGCAATATTGTAATTTCAAGGCCCACTATAGTTTTTTTGAGAATAAATATGTAATAAAATTAAATTCTCAGCTTTAATTACCATTATTATTTTGGTGAATTGTGATTGGTTAAGACAAACGGCGAAGTTCGCTGGATCGGCGCTGGAAGGTTGGTTAATAATTTCCCAACTGCTTCTTCTGCTTTGATGTGTAACCTTATCCGGTTAACTATGTATAACGTATCATCTGTTTAAGGCTTAAGCGGTAATTTAGTTTACTATAGCTTTCTAAAATTAGAAATTAAATCCTGTGGGTGAGAAAAGTTTCACATTTAATCACATATCCACAGCTTTTAAGTAGGAAAAAGGATAACATTATGAAACAATCACTCTCATCAATGTATATGACTACTGTTAATAAACGCTATAAATGTAAAATTCTATTATCTCTAAAATGGAATAAAAGAGAATATGAAGTAAAAATGTTATAACCTTAATTCATTTCTCGCTCTATAATGGAATAATGAATAAACAAAAAACATATTATTCCGTTTATGAAATAAACTTCATTATGAGGTAAAAAATATAGTAGAATTAAAGTATTTTTTACTCCATGATCACTTTTAATCTATTTTAAAATAGAAAATGAAGTAGGGTTATGGATGCCTTTAGTCACCAAATGATGTTTATTTATTTAGGTGTTTTGGTGTTTTATGCGTTTGATGTGGAGAATGGGAAAAAGCATTTAATAGAAAAGAAGGTAGCCTCCTGTGGAGGTTAAGTATAATTGTGGACTCTGTTGGCGTTAGATAAGGTTTTGTTCTGTATAATGTGGAATTTATTGAGGAACTAATGCACATGGCTTTTTTTTTAACACCCCCTAATGCACATGGCTTGTAGGTTCTTTTTTAAAGAACTCAATATTCGCAAAAATAACACGGAAAATAAAAGTAGTATTTAATTCGTTCAGCAAAAAGTAGTATGTAATAATAATATCCAACTTTTCTTTCCTTTTCCGGCAAGATACAATCATGTTCGCGCAATAAAATTAGATCATCCGCAATGGTGAGATTCATTGGAGTCTTTAGCACAAAAGCATTTCGGATTAATCTTGGATATTTTGGATTTAAAAAAAAAAAAAAAAAGATGACCATTCACAGGCCGCCACGTAGTCAATGGGATCCGAGAACAGTATAAGGATCAATCCTTATCAAAGGATTTTAAGGATTTTTTTTTTGCACAAACTCTAAGAAAGTAGACTCCACACCCTGTAAAGATTCCCTTAATAACTCCCATCGTAGATGTTCTTAGGAGATTCAAAATAAAGTTATGCGACCGTGGAGGACTTCCACTTGTTATGAACTTTCTTATTGTAACCTATGATATGCGGTACCACCAGTCAAGAGCATTGAAGTTTTGTCGATTCCACTAGGTTAGCTAGCTATCTCCAATTTACAGCGAAGTAGAATAATGCGAATCTTTAACTGTGTCTAAATAAAATACGAAGTAGATAATATTCTAGTGGCAAAACTCATTGAAGTTGGTCGTTAACCGATGCTTTATGATACACATTGATTTATGTGTGGAGATAACGTGCTGTGAACATTAAGTTTCCCCCCCCCCCTTCCCTTTTTGTTTCTCTGCCTTGTTATTCTAAGTGCACAGTATAACTCAGAATCAGGCGTATCTCTTTAGGGTGAGAAGTATCAATATATATGAGTATATGGTCAAAACAAAATTTCACAATCTTGAAAATCCAGAATTGGTGAAAAACTAATAATTGGCAAGTAATCCAACTGTAATCCTGAAAGTCAAACGTGATCTCTCTTTCTCATAATAGGAACTGGATAATGAATCAGTTGCTGTGAATTACCATCCTTGCCGATTTCATGACATGCATCAAATTTACTAATTTATAACAAGTTTAAGATAACATACAGAAAGAGGCTTCTCAATATCCAGACCTTTTTTTATTGATTTCTCAATAATATGAGAATAATTTATAGAAGAGTTCAAGGTGACTGGACTGTTCGTAGAATTTATTTACTAAACCCTAAAAATGGGCATAAGTTCGGGTTTGGACAGAGCCGACCCTGGGCCAAGCCCAATGAAACATTCACTTTGGACCCTCAAAATTTTTGAAATTTTTTATATGTAAATAGGTCCCCAATTTGTAAAAAAAAATATTTTAGGTCCCCAAAATTTTAAAATCTTTACTAAATGGTCTTGGACTTCCAAATTCTCAGAGCCAGCCTGGGGTTTGGACAGCATATGATAGTCGGTTTGCTGACTAATAATTAACTAAACATGCAAACACAGAAATGACAATTTCAATAATAATCATTAATTATTAATATTTTGGAAAACTGACCAGAATCAAGAGACATCATCGTGAATTGTTGTTTTGCCTAATAAAATTGTTTTAGCTTAAATTGCCTAACTAAATTTTCAACAAGAATCAGGTGAAAGTCCGTTGAAACAGCCAAAACATGAAATCTTCACAAATAGATCTAATCTGCACAGTCACGCTCTCCCTTTCCGCGTTGCATGGGTGTATGTATAGTTTTTTCATAAATTACACATATATCAATTGTCTCTTTCTTTTTTTTTTCTTGTTTTCATCGCGAAGTATGGTTTGTGTGTTGTTCGAAAACAAAGTATGGCGTGTATTTCAAATCGATGTGTAGGTGTGATGATGGAGGTTCGAGAGATCGAGATCATATATAAAACTAATATATATATGGACGGCAGACATAACATGTAAATTTTCACAGAATAAAACTCCTTTTTTTTTGTTTTGCTTATCAAGTAATATATACAAGATATACAACAGTTTGGTTACGTAAAATCACTTGAATAATAGTATTTGCTTCAGTTAACAAATAATTTCGATATATTCTACATTTCCTCCAATATAAGTTTATACATTTACACATAAATGAACATGATAAAAAGCGTTAAAAAATGATGAAAGAGGCCCTGACTAATTATGACCAGATATAAATCCCTATAAAACCTAACTATATTTTACTTTTAAGAGCATTTAGGATTTTTTTTTTTTTTTTTTTTTTAAAAAAAGGTTT
>NC_027755.1:19578207-19579349 GCF_000695525.1 Brassica oleracea var. oleracea
TTAAAAAAGTCACAAGCCTACTATTCCTTTTTTTTTTTTTTTTTTTTTGTAAAAAAGGCTTTCAATTTAAATTGCAGAAAGGAAATAAAATGTTACAAACCAAGATGGCTAGTGTATCATGGTCAACAGACCCAATAGAGTTTTTATAAGTGAACACATATCATTAGAACTTAACCCATAACCCATAAGGTGAAAGTTGAGTTAAAAGCATTTTGGCCATTACTGGCCCAAGTGGAGAGCACGATCATCTTCCGTAACGGAGAGACGTTTACAGTCAGTCCCGATTCAATCAGTTTGATCCCAGCCAGTCTTGCATCATAGCACTAGATGATCGAGGGTTTTCAACTCTGATACTCTGATCCTGTTTCTGATTAGCCTGTCCATCCCTCGAATGATTAATTCTGGTGATCTAAAGATGGCACGGTGGAGGCGATCATTACGCTCACGCCAGATGAAGTAGATGGTAGACTACCAGCAGAGAAGGGTAAGACGCTTACTCTGTTTGGTACCAGTTAATTGCATCAACTGAAGTACTGTCGCTTCCCAGTTTTACAATGCATGGAGTCTTCTTCGGGAGGCAATCGCAGACCATATCACACAAGCGAAGGGGCAGTCGAAGAACATATGGTTTCTGGATTCTGGCTGAGAGTTACAGAGGAGACATGTCGGTGAAACATCAAGTCCCCAGCTTATCATTCTATCCTTAGTTGGGCATCTATCAAGCATCACCAGCCATGTTAAGAAGCTCTGTCTTGGGATTCCAAACGACGACCAGACCAGATGAGACCAATTCACAGTTACGATGCTCCCTCTTAAGTAAGTATACACTTCACCAGTAGAGAAAGCATTACTTGTTCTACCCGCAATTTCCCATTCATAACAATCTTCTTCTTCCGTTAGCACCAGTGTTGTTAAATATGCTTGAAGCTCAATCTGGTTCTCTGTTCTAGCAGGCGGGAGGGTCCAGTTTCCATTATCAGACAATGAGGCCAGTGTGGCTCTTTGCGGAATCCCTAGACGAGACGATCTTGCATTCAAGAAAGAGTAGATGCTGCCAAAAGGAGACCAATTATCATTCCAGAACCTGATGGTGAGACCATTCCCAACTCTACATTTAATTAGCGGAAAAATCATATCCCTTG
>NC_027755.1:19579357-19586222 GCF_000695525.1 Brassica oleracea var. oleracea
GGACTAAGGTTAGGATCGTGGAGTTTGCAGTAGCTGGCAGGAATGACGAGTGAAAGAATTGATGAATAGAACCAACTACTTCCTCTCCTAAAATACCCCAAGCAGCCTTGAAGAAACCAGAAGAGAGACCATCTGGCCCTGGCGCCTTATTGGGGTTTAACTTGAACATAATTCTGGTTATCTCTTCTGAAGTTGGGAGCACTATCATCTGATTCTGCTGAGCCACCGAGCATCTCAAAGGAGTAAGCGAGTGAAACCAAGCGAGAGGGGTGAATTGAAGCCTCAGAACTGAACCTTCAGGACCTAGCACTGACTTGAAATGGCCTACAACAAGGTGACTCATCTCAAGTGGGTCAACAATAATTTCTCCCGAAGCCAATAAGAACGACCGGATCGCATTGTAGCTTGCTCTCGCCTGACACATCCTTTGAAAGAAGGTAGTATTTTGATCTCCTAGGCTTAACCAGTTAATTCTTGACTTCTGTTTGAAGTAACTTTCCTCAATCTGTCGCAGGAAGTGCCATTTTTGACTTAAGATAGACTCTTGAAGGAATGTCTCTGCCGATGGAGAGTCTAGTGATTGAACCTGCAAAATTTGAAGCAAACGGTAAGCTTCCTTAACCCTCTCTTGAATATTTGAAAAAAATTCTTTGTTTAAGGTTCTGAGGTCCCTCTTTATGTTTTTTAGTTTCCAGCACAAACTTGCAAGGTCCATGCACAAACTTCCAGCCTGAATCCACGCATCCTGAACCACTTGGTGAAAATTTGTGTGTTTGGTGAGATAGTTAAGGAACTTAAAAGGTTGGGTTCCAGCTTTGGGTAAGGGGAAGGCTAAGTCAGTGAGACAGGGGGAGTGATCAGATATCATAGGGGCTTGGAAGAAGGAAGTAGCATGAGGGAAGGACTGAATAGATGCATAGTTGAGGAGCATCCTGTCAAGTTTCTTAGCAATGGGGAGTGCATGCTGTTTATTTGACCAGGAGAAACTGGGCCCTTGAAATCTTGAGTCAAACAACCCCACTTGCAAAAGAGTATCTCTGAATTGGTACATGGCAGAAGAGTTGTTGTAATCAAAGGGTACGGACTGCTCTGTAGAGTGAAGGATCTGATTAAAGTCACCTCCCATCATCCAAGGCTTAGAGTCGAGGTCGAAGACATAATGAAGATGGGTTAGCTCAGCCTAGAGGTTTGTCCGCTCCTGGCTCGTATTAGCAGCATAAACAGCAGTGTAAATGAAGGCTGGAAGACCCGGGATTTTGATTTCACAAGTAACTGATTGCCGAGATTGGGAAATGATCGAGACTGACAGTGGGTCTCGCCAAATGAGGATCACCCTTCCATCATCATCATCTTGGTTGTTGGAAGCATAGTTCCATCTTGGACAGAAGGAGGACATGATATGGGGCAGGGTAAGTTCTTTGATATGTGTTTCTAATAAAGCTCCAAAATAAACATGTTGACTATTAAGCCAACTGACAAAAGGTCGATGCTTGTCCGAATCATTTAAACCTCAGACATTCCAAAAAAAGAGTTTTACACTCATTAGGAAGAAAAATTTGGTCCCCCATTAGAGTGGAGAGAACCAATGGAAAAAGGACATGAAAGGTTAGGATCAGAAATTTGGGGAATATGGTTAGGGAGAGTAGAATCAGGACCTGCAACTCCTGAAGAAAGAGTGGTAGTTGCAAGATTAGAAGTTTTTGAGAGGCTAGAAGAGGGTGCACGTGATGTAAGGATAGTGTGGTTAGGAGTAAAAGAGTCAGGGCCTGCAACTCCTGAGGATCGAGTGGGAGGTGCAGGTTTTGTAATTTCTGAGGGGTAAGAAGAAGGAGCAGACAGAGTAAGGGTTTTTTGATGAAGGGGGGGTGAGAGAGTGGGAGAGGATCGAGATCCACCTTGAATATCGTAACAATTTGGATGATTCTTGCCAGGTCCTCCATAATAAAAATAACTACACCATGCTTTATTAGATCCACCTTGAATATCGTAACAATTTGGATGATTCGCGAGTACTTGGAGGTTTGGAGAAGAGACCAAATTATTGTCCCAATCAACTACTTGGATGTTTCTGAAATAAGAAGATTTTGTGAAGCCTTCCTCTCCAAAATGTCCACTCCCCATTTGTGTCGAAGTGTGAGTCCCAAATGGACTTGAATTCACAACTTCACCACCGTATTGGACCATGCTCGCGTGCTCCTTCAGGTGTGTGAACAAGAACGAAGGCCAATATCCGACTAGAATATCTGACCCGAACTCCAACCACCAGTTCCCATGCTTTGGATCCTGAAAAATAGTTTTAACAATTAAACAAGTGTTAACCCTATGTTTTGAAATATTAAAAAAACATAGCTAATTCTTAAATATACTTTTAATGTGTAGTCCATATAAATTTATAGTAGTCTATGGTTTTTAAAACTTAAAAATTACATGATGCACCACAAAGTAAAGAATATAGGGTTTTAATCTGCGTGTTGTCACTTAAATGCGAAAACATGCCTTTAATTATTATGACACGTGTGAGGCTAGAAAAAAAAAGATAGTACTATTTTTTTTGATAACTCATGAGCCATGCCCTAGGATTGCGTAGTAAGTATTTTGAGTTATTTGGGGACAAATGTATCAAAAACGAAAAAGATTAATAACTTCTAACAAAAGTAAAGAGTGTATGTAATAAGTGGTATGATACTCAAGTAGACTTCTCTTCTTTTTTGAAAAAATGATATAAAGGAGAAAGAAAAGAGCAACTTCTAATTAAAATGCAGTACATTGGTTTTATTTTATCCAAAAATTTTAAAAAATTGCAATTTTAAATCAACGAATGAATGAACGTTGCAATTAAAGTGTGGTTAGAAGAGTAATATCGCAATTGTACCTTCCAAATTAGGAGAGTAATATCGAATTGTCCACCCTTGAATGAAGAGGAGGGAGAGATTGCAGCTCCAATCGCAACCTGACTGTTGGTTTGGACAAAACCAGAACACAAGAGATTGTAGCAGCCTGTTGCTTGATATGCATCGTTCTGTCTCCAAATAAACATATGAGCTAAGTAGTTATAGACTTAAACTTATATGCAGTATATAATACACTATAACACATACTCCTTCTATTTTTTAATGTTACATATTCTAGATTTTTCACATATTTTAATAAAACACATTAAATTTGCATATTTTTTTGTGTTTATCTTTGTTTCATAATTTTAAGCCAATAACGATTCAGTAAGTGCAATTAAGTTTTTTGAAATTTGCAATTAGTTAATAAAACATGTCTTGAAAATGTAAAAAAATGGATCTTTTTAAAACAATTTTTTTTGCTAGAATATGTAATATTAAAGAACAGAGGGATTATTATTTATAATGTTTAGCATTGGAATTACTTACAGTCCAGTAAGTAAAGAATCTTGGGTAATTATTTCCATAGAGCTCCGGACTCACCTAATGGCAGATAAATTATGTACAATTAGCAGCTGATATATTTTTTCATCTAGAAGAGTATAAATTGGTGAATTAAAAACTAACCTATTGGTCTACTATATTGGTGAAAATATGATTTCTAAATAGAACCATTAAAAACAAATCACCTGCCAGCCAGCTTCAATGGTGTTGAGATCATTACCAAAGGAACCAGAGATAATCCAAATCTGAGATAAACTAAACTCGTATTGATTCTGCACCTGCGGGGCCCACACATTTATACTTGCTTTTGCTCCATAGTATTTTTCTCCGCTCAAGTATCCCACTGCATGCTACAACCAAAGTAATTAATTACCACAAATCAACCATTATTTAGTGTAATCCTTTTTCCAATGCCGATGCTTGTTTTGCATTTTTTTTACGACAGTTTTGCATATTAATAACGTGAGATTATAGTTATGTTATTTCCTGACTATGCAGCTTATGTCATTCAAATGAAATAGATTTAGTAGAACCATGACAGAGCTTTAAGAGTTTGTGTTTTCCCAATCTAAAAACTAAGAAGCATAGTGTACAAAAGGATTAATCATTAATCAAAATAATTTTTTTTTGTAGTGTAATACAATACTCTCTTTTTCTTTTTCTTTTTTTTCGACAGGCTTGTCTATTCTTCTATTTTTCTACAAATCTAAAAAAATGAAACTGCTAAAGAATGATTAAAAGGAATGAAACCGAAAACACTTTCCAAATTCCTCGACCACATTTTCTTCTTACCAAAGATAGTAACAGATAAAATTCAATTGATTTCAACATCTTACATTTCCAAACAAGTAAGAAGTTAAATTTTAAATTTATAAACCAGGCAGAATAAATATTTTTCTTTAGACTTTGCTACTCGACCAAAATAGATAAGCTTACTTCATGGCCATTGCTGCTAGTATCTCTTTTGAAATGTTTGAGTTTCTTGCCAAAACTAGAAACAGAGTTTGCTCTGAGAATGTCCTCTTCTTTTGTTCTTCTGATAGGGACTGTTCCTCAGGACATGCCCCTCCCTCCATTCTCCATAACTGGAAGCTCTTTGGTCTCAGTCCTCTCCTCTTATTATGCCCTCTTGGCCTCTCAGGGGGATCCTTCAGTAACCAACCAATCACACAGATAAATTAGTTTTTCATTAACGTGTCTAATGACTGTAATTAAGATTTAAACATATGAATGTGCACCAGTGGCTTATGCCCTCTTAATCTGGGATGATCAAATGCTGGCTGGTGATGTAATAAAACGCAATCTATGATGTCACCGTCAGAACTCTGCAAAGCTTTAAACCGAAGATGCTTCAGTAATATTACTGCAAGAACAAAAGAAGCTTTCTCTCATCTGCAGGCAGTGCAGCATTCAGTCCTTACCTCGCCTACTTCAGAGTTATTTGCGGAAGAAGAGGCAGCGAGATCTGCATGGTTATTTCTTTCAGCAGCAGAGGAGTCTTTTTTCAAGCAAAAGTCGAGGGTCCGTTGGCTAAGTGAGGGAGATGCCAACACAAGGGTTTTTCATAAGTCTGTAAAAGCGAACCTCTGCAGGAATGTAATTCACTATCTTCAGACAGAGGAGGGCTCCAAGATTTATGACCCATGTATCTTAAAAGACATGGTGGTGCAGTTTTATTCTGATCTTTTGGGTGTAGAGAATGGTTCAGTTACTCCGATGACGGTGGATCAGATTCAGCAATTACATCCTTTCAGATGTGAGGCCTCTGCTAGTGTCAAGCTTTCGGCAATCCCTACTGATGAGGAAATTCGATCAACGCTTTTCTCTTTGCCTAAAAATAAAGCTCCAGGGCCCGATGGTTTTTCTGTTGAGTTCTTCACATCAGCATGGGATTTGGTTGGTAAAGACGTCATCTCTGCTGTCAAAAGTTTCTTTACTACATCAGTGTTGCCTCGTCAAGTTAATGCCACAGTCATTTCATTGATACCAAAAGTTCCGGGGGCGGATAAACTCTCAGATTTTCGGCCTATTTCCTTGTGTAACACCGTATACAAAGTGATTTCCAAGATCATCGCCTCTAGACTGCAGGATTTAACTCCTGATATTGTTCAGAGAAATCAGGTTGGCTTTGTTAAAGGCAGAATCCTCAGTGAGAATGTCCTGTTAGCTTCGGAGCTCGTCTCAGACTTTAATAAGGAAGGGACTGTTACTAGAGGTTGTTTGCAAATTGATATTACAAAAGCTTACGACAATGTAGATTGGAGGTTTCTGTTTAACGTCTTGGAGGCCCTTGAACTACCTCAAAATCTTCGGAATTGGGTTCAGGTATGTGTCTCATCTCCTCACTATTCGATAGCGTTGAATGGAGAATTGGCTGGTTTTTTTCCCGGGAAAGAAAGGGCTTCGACAGGGAGATCTCATTTCTTCTTCCCTATTTGTTATTGTGATGGATCTGCTGTCAAAGCAACTGGATCGTGCTGCCTTAGCTCACCAGTTCATTCCCCATCCCAAAGCTATTGATCCCTTAGTGACTCATTTAAGCTTCGCTGATGATATGCTGATATTTTTTAATGGCGACTCAGATTCGTTGGAGGGAATTCTCAGAATACTTCAATCCTTTTATCTTAACTCTGGGCTGGGGTTGAATTTGGCCAAATCGTCTTTGTTTCTGGATGGTTGGAATGCAGAAATTTTAAAGCAGATGGCTGACAGGTTTGGTCTAGCTTCCGGTTCTCTACCGGTAAAATACTTGGGGTTGCCTTTGATACCGAATAAGATGAATCGACGCGACTATCAGCCATTGATTGACAAGGTTATTAAGAGGATTTCTTCTTGGACAAATAGACATCTCTCCTTCGCGGGAAGACTTGAGCTGATAAAGTCAGTCTTATATAGTATCTTCAATTTTTGGGCTGCTGTGTTTCCTTTACCACAGGGGTGTATTGATTGTCTAGAGCAAATTTGCAATGCTTATCTATGGAGTGGTGCTTCATCTTCAGCTAGGAGTGCTAAGGTTTCATGGGATTCAGTATGCACCCCTAAAAAGGTTGGAGGACTTGGCTTGAGAAGACTGCAGTATGCTAATCAGGTCTTCTCTTTAAAGCTCATTTGGCTCTTATTTGCTGGAACGGGATCTCTTTGGGTGGCGTGGTAAAATCTTATGTAATTGAAGGTAGACCTTTTTGGACCACAGACTTCACGGGAATAGGTTCTTGGATATGGAGAAGGTTGGTTAAACTTAGAGATTTGGCGAGGCCTTTCTTGATATGTCAAGTTCGCTCGGGGAATTTGGCTTCTTTTTGGCATGATAATTGGACCGGTCTTGGACCTCTGATACACCTTACAGGGGCTAATGGTCCGAGAGTTTCTGGATTATCCATTGAGCTTACGTTTAATCAAGCTGCTTCAAAGGGTGCCTGGTCTGTTCCTAGAGGTAGACATCCCATCTTACTCCTGCTGCGCGCATGTCT
>NC_027755.1:19588669-19592957 GCF_000695525.1 Brassica oleracea var. oleracea
AAAAAAAAAAAAAAAAAAAAAAAAAAAAAAAAAAAAAACTCTGCAACAACAATGGGACCATGACTCAGAAAACAGAGAAGGAAGAGAAAAAAACGTGTCAATGTGTTTCTGAAACAGAGCATAAAAACAAGAAACGGTGTAAGAAGAGTGTTTTTTTTATAAATTTCACTTACGTAAATTGTTTTGACAGAAGGTTTATTGATCTTTCTGAGATGCTGCTTAATGGCTTTGAGCTTATTAAGCTCCTCGAGTGGCCGGAGAGTTTGGTTTCTCAGTGAGAGATGCTCTGTTTCCGACGACAAGACGGAGGAAGAAGATGAAGACAAGAGAAGAAGATAGAGGAAGAGAATGTTGGAGAAACAAGGACGAAACAAAAGGATCACGTCTGAGAAGAAGCTTCCTCTTATTCTTCTTCTTCGTCCTCGTCTTCTTTCTCTTGTTCTCATTCTTGTTTCTTCTGAGAACAACTTTGCTTCTGTTTGTCTCATTGTCTTGCATCGATCAAAACGACGGCATTTATGGTCGTTTCTGGGTTTCCTCAACACGAACACACCTCCCATCAAAAGATTAAGTGAACAAAAAAAGACAAAAATCTTAAGATTTTTATAATATTCTCAAACCCTCACCATTTCCAAAGCTATTGAAGCGAAATTTATTCATCTCCACCCAAATAACGAATCAAGAACATTCTCATTGTCGTCTTAGGGTCTTATGTCAATAAAAGAAATAGAGAGAACTAGAGGAGAGCGAGTATTAAAAGGAGTTTATGGAATTGTCGGGTCTTTAAGTAATATTCTAAGTGTTTATATGTGTTTTGTGTTTATAAATACTTTGGGTAGTGATGAAATGTTCATGTTTTTGTTTCTTTGTCTTCTTTAACCTCCAGCAATATTAAGGAACCAAAAAAAATGACAATCACAAAAGCACACTGACATAAAGTGACTAAGCAAAATCTAAGTAAGATGCTTTTTATTTTGGTCCATGGGCTGGAGAAAATGAGTATGCACAGTTCTTCCTTGACCACCTATTAGATTAGAATAAGCTTGTTCAAAATTATCTTGCTGACACAGGATAAGAAATTACTTAGTATCAGTGTCTCGTTAATTAATGTGACAGCATATTTTTATTTAATTTTATGTTGTATGTACTTTGCTTCTTGAATCTAATTTTCTGGACTATGAAATTCAAACTATCCTAAAAATCCGTTAGAACGTCAGTTTTATGACAGTAAAATAATGCGTAAACAAGGGCCATATCCTAATATTAGATTTTATCCTTAGTTTGGACCTTAGGATGCTCTGCTTTCTTTGTCTCTATTGTATTATTTTCTATAAATCTCACTGAAGGAAAAACACATTAGCACTCTGTATACAATTTAATATGTATTATGTTATTATTATTAGCTCTACAAAAAAAACAATCTCATCTTAGTAATACATGAAATCAAATTTATATAAGTTGGTCATAAAGGAAAAAAAATGGGGGGAGGGGGGAGACTGGAGAGGAAGTGTTCCCAAGCAGCAATACAAAGCCTGAAACATTGTATGTTTTTGTGTGTGAAAATATGTATATAGCCAAAATAAAGGGAAGTCTTGTGTTTCCTATGTTCCTTATGATAAAGACAGTTACAATTATGTGTTCTTCTTCTTGTTGTTTTACTTTCTGTTAGTTTGTGTTCTCTTTTTTTTTTTTTTAACATTCTAGTATATTTTAAGAGACAAAAAGAGGATTTCCAAATACTTTACTTTTTAATTTGTTATTGTTGATTCTTAAAGTTATTTTTCTATTTGCTCTCTTCCCTATTTGTTCCTTCTGTCAATACTCTTTGATTTTTTTTTTCTTTTATAAATATGTAGGCCTAGACGTTTGGGTATCCTTTGGCGTTTGGATCGGGTTTTTTGGATTTTGGTTCTCTTTTATAACACCTCCTAGGTCCTATTCTAGTAAATTTGCAAGTACAGATCGGGTTCGGATATAACACATCGGGTTCTGATCGGTTTTGTATCACATCATAGAACCCATAAAGTAATCATATATCATTCGGATTCGGGTTATATCGGATCGGTTCGGATATACCCGAAATAAAATCTAAAATTTAAATGTAAAACATAAGAAATATATATTTATTTATATATAATTAAATATTTAAGGTAGTTATTTAAATTTTAAATACTTATTGTTAGATAACATATCAAAATAAATATGAAATTAGATATTTGAAGTATATATTCATGTTTCATATAATTATATTGTATATTATTTTGGACATCAGATCGGTTTATTCGGATATTTTTTTCCGATTTTTCGGGTTTTTCGATTTTTCGGGTTATCCGTTCGAGTTCGGTTAATAACACTTCGGGTTCGGATATGTTTTGTACCACCTTACAAGCCCCAATCGAATATTTTTTACATTTCGGACCGGATACGGATCGAGTTTTTCGGTTCGGGTTTGGTTCGGATTTCGGGTTACGGATATTATGCCCAGACCTATAAATATGTATCGAAAACAATAAATTTTATGAGTTATGAACCACTCTACTGAAACAATTCTACGGATAAATGAAACTTCTGTGGCATAAAAATGTATTTTTAAATGGCGTTGATGTAGCAAGAGTGCATAAAAGTGTATTCATTAGCATATGCATACAATAAAACAAGTTTACAAAAGAAAAAAACAATAAAACAGTTATTAATTGGCACGCGCGGCTGGGTATATTAGCAGTGCATGCTGGAATGCGTATGTTGGGGACCCATGCACGCCCTCCTTAATCTATTTCCACCAAATTATCATTATTGTTATAAATCATTGGATAGCCCATAACCAATGACCAAGACAAAGCCCAATCCGTGGCCAAAGGAGAAGAGAGAGAAGCGGTCGTCCGGAGGAGAGAGAGTCGGCTCTTGGCCGACTTTAGTCTTAGGACAATTTCCATTTATCTGTTTTAGATCTTTTCCTATTTCATGTTGTATTAGGTTTTGGATAATTTCCTTTTTCCTATACTTTGTAATCCTTATATAAGGAACATCTATTGTTCATTAATAATACACAGAAAAATTCCCCATTCGTTTACAACACGTTATCAGCACGATCGTCTCTAGATCCCTGAGACAAATCGAAACCTCTCAACCCTAAAAGCCAAAACCGGCGACCACACCTAAAACCCTAATCATGTTCTTAGTTCATCCAAGAACTCAGAAGATCCCTCTTGAATCCTAGACATTCTCGAATCACGTTCTCAGCTCAGAAGAACCGTCCAGCTCGCGATCAACACCCGAAGACGCGATCGCACCCGAGACGACCCGATCTCCCCGCAGCTCGCAGCCGAGACGCCTCCAGCCCGCGATCGTCCCGTTTCGCGACCCGATTGCATCCGTTCGTCCTCTCTCTCTCTAAAGGTGGTCCGGTTCTAAATCCCCTACAAAACAAAGGTATAACTTAATCTGAGAACCTAGATTGATCAGAAACCCTAATCCATAATTATGGAAACTTTGATCTTGATCAAAACCCTAAAACCTACAAGATTAAAATCGACAATCTTTTAAACTAGAAATATAGAAATCGATTCCTTAGATCTTAAATTGATTGTTCCTGATTTGATTTTGAGAAACCCTAAATTTTGGAATCGAAACCCTAAACCCTAAAGGACTGATTTCGATTTTAATTGATTGAATTGTTTTGTTGATTTGAGGTTTTAGGATTGTTAGATTGATTGAAGTAATCTAATCTAGAACTTGAATCCTAAAGGCCTTGAAACCTTTAATTAAAACCGGCAGCCTTAGTTTTAAAGTTAAAACCCTAAATTCATAAATTAAATTGCTAAGGTTGTTTGCATTACATATAAATCTGAATTGAATTGCATGTGTATTGTTTAATAAAATCGACCAGCATGTAGAAACATACGAATTCGAATCTGATTGCATTGAAAATACATATGGCCGTGTGGCCTTAATCTCTCTGGAACATGTAGAATCAAATATTAGGATTGTTCGCACCATGGTCAATTAGTTTTACATGTCCGGTCCTATTGCTTGACTACATGGCCGTGTGGCTTGTTTGTTCGCACCATGGTCGATTAGATTGATTGTTTTCTCATAGATGCGTAAGACAAGTTTGTGGCCGAGCTTGTTATACCATGCGGCCACATGATCACATTGTGAACCTAAATTGAAATGATGATGTGATTCAGATGTCGAAAATCTCAAATAGAGACTACGCAGCCCTTAATCTCTCCGGAGATAACTACTTGCAGTGGGCGCTAGATACAAAGATCAGCTTAAGGTCAAAAGG
>NC_027755.1:19595903-19596426 GCF_000695525.1 Brassica oleracea var. oleracea
GAAGTCCAAGTGAGGTGCTGGATCCGAGAGCATCAAGGAAACCGTTCAGAACATTAATGGACCGGCCAAGCCGACCCAGACAGTTGTGCCAAGTGAGCCGGCCATACCAAATGATCCGACCGTTCCAAATGATGGGGTTCGGGACGCCAAACTTCATGGGACAACAGGGCCGGACAATCAAGAGATCTCTATAAACTATATAATGTCTGGAACGAAATGGAACATAAATGATATCGACGTCGATGATATTTTTGCTTATAAAGTAGCACTTGAGATCATGGAAAAAGATGAGGATCTAGAACCCACGTCCATATATGAATGCATGCAAAGATCAGATTGGATCAAATGGAAAGAAGCTATAAACGTGGAGTTAGAATCATTAAAGAAAAGAGGCGTTTTTGGCCCTATAGAGATGTCAAACTAGTGGGATACAAATGGGTCTTTGTGAGAAAGAGAAATGAGAAAGGAGAAGTAGTGAGATACAAAGCACGGCTTGTAGCACAAGGATTCTCACAGAGACCAG
>NC_027755.1:19596659-19613542 GCF_000695525.1 Brassica oleracea var. oleracea
AATGTCTAAAGAAAGAATTCGAAATGAAAGACTTAGGAAAAACTAAGTTCTGTTTGGGACTGCAATTTGAGTATGTGGATAATGGAATCCTTGTGCATCAAAAGACATATACATAAAAGATACTCAAGCACTTTAATATGGACAAGGCTCATTCCTTGTCAAGTCCTATGGTCATGAGGTCCTTAGACCTTGAGAAGGATTCATTCGGACCAAGGAAGCCGGACGAGGATATGCTCGGGCCGGAAATACCTTATCTAAGTGCCATTGGAGCCTTAATGTATTTGGCTAGTCATACTAGACCGGACATCAGTTTTGCCGTGAGTTTACTGTCTAGATTCAGTTCATGTCCAACACTTAGGCACTGGAACGAAATAAAACATCTGTTCAGATATCTGCAAGGAACAACCGGCCTCAGATTGTTCTATATGAGCCGACCATGAGATAGCTTGGTCGGGTATGCAGATGCTGGGTACTTATCTGACCCACACAATGCTAGATCTCAGACATATTATGTGTTTATACACAGTGGGGCTGCAGTAAGTTGGCGGTCCACAAAACAAACCTTAGTGGCAACATCATCTAATCATGCCTAGATCATAGCCATGTATGAAGCAAGCCGAGAGCTTGTGTGGTTGAGGAACATGACCGGCCATATCCTTAAAGAGAGTGGCCTGGCCGGGGGAAAAGATGGATACGTTAAGGGAGATAGAACAAAACACATCTTGCCTAAGTTCTTCTTCACACACGACCTGCAGAAGGCTAAAGAAGTTGAAGTGGTTCAGGTACGGTCCAGTGATAATTCGGCCGATCTGTTCACTAAGTCTTTGCCAACCTCAACGTTCAGGAAGCTGGTTCATCAGATAGGAATGCGCCAGTTGAAGGATCTTCAGTGATGCCTTCATCAGGGGGAGTGTCATGTGTTGTACTCTTTTTCCTGTCTACGGTTTCCATTTTTTCCCATCTTGGGTTCTTGGTTTTCCTAGAGAGGTTTTAATGAGGCAACGTAGTGCATGATACAAACCCATATGGTTATGACATCCAAGGAGGAGTGTTATAAATCATTAGAGTGGATGGCCCATAACCAATGACCAAGACAAGGCCCAATCCGTGGCCAAAGGAGGAGAGAGAGAGGCGGTCGTCCGAGGAGAGAGAATTGGCTCTTGGCCGACTTTAGTCTTAGGACGTTTTCCATTTATCTGTTTTAGATCTTTTCCTATTTCATGTTGTATTAGGTTTTGGATAATTTCTTTTTTCTTATACTTTGTAATCCTTATATAAGGAACCTCTATTGTTCATTAATAATACACAGAAAAATTTCCCATTCGTTTACAACAATTATCTATGTTTCCGTAGTAGTATATTGTTACATGGAACTAAATGGTACATAATTAAAAAAATTAATATGAATACGTATATACTTCCTCCGTATCACTTTAAGTAGTGTTTAGGGATTTTAATTTTGTTTCATATTATACGATGTTCTCATTATTCTAGATAAAATTTAATGTCATTAAAAAGTTGTGACCAATTATAAAATATTGTATTTTTTTCTTATTGGTTAAACTTATTTTATTTAATGTTATTTTTATGTAACCAAGATAAACTACTTTGTACTTTCTTAATCTTTATATAAAAACCTTAAACACCAACTAAAATGATACAGAGGGAGTAAGTGATACATACTTCCTCCGTTTCTAAATGTAAGTAATTTTAGCAAAAAGAGTTTGTTTCACAATATAAATAGTTTACATATTTAAATGCATCTTTTTCATTTATTGGATATTGTGTGACCAATGAAATAATGTTAGGTTTTTAATAATTGGTTGAATTAATTGGTTAAATGATATATTCTTTTAAATGACAATTTTCTAAATATTCGTGCTTTTAAGCAAAACTATTTAGGATTAGAACCAGAGGGAGTATATAGTTAAGTGTTTCATCATCTTTAGTACTTTTTCGTTGATTACATGGTAGACAATCTTAATGTATGTCTAATATTGATGGACATAATTACTATCCGCAATTAATGGATATAACTGTGGGTAGTACATAAGCGTACAGTAGTTACGCATTGAGCAAGAACAAACGATAATTCATACTAATCCTTCTTTTGTTTTGCGTAAGATTCAAAACCAACTCAGTTTAGGCCTGGGCACGGGTCAAGTACCCGGTATTTTTTAGGTACTTGTTACCCGACTTGGTTTGTTCAAGTAGTTGTATTTGTTACTTGTATTTGACTTGTTCTGAACAAGTACTCGATGTATCAAGTACCTGCAAAAAAAAATTAATACTTGTAAATTATTTGATTTGGTTTATTACTTGATTTTATCTTTTATTTGACTTAATTTGAAACTTGATCTTTTCGATTACTTAATCTATTTTCCTTGACTATTTGAAGTTAAAACACATAGTTTTACTTTTACAGCTCTATACATAAACATCAGATTTACGTTGGGCTAAATCGGTTAGTACTACCCCAATAGTTTAGTAATGTTGGGTATTGATATTTAAACACAATTCTTTTAGTTTTGATAGACATATATAATACATCAAATTTTAATTAACTAATAAAATAGATATCAAATATTTAATAAACTAAATAATATATAACAAGTAAAAGAACAAGTAGAGGATACTAACAAGTCAAGTAACAAGCCAAGTAGCTAAAAATAAAAATATATTTGTTACTTGACTTGTAATAGAATCTATTTACTTGTTACTCGACTTGATTGTAGCAAATACTGGTTTTTTCAAACTGAACCGAGTCAAGTAGCAAGTATAAGCCGGGTATCAATAAGCCGGGTATCAAGTAATAGTGCACAGGCCTAACTCAGTTAGTCATTAGCCTAAGTTATTACCTCATATTTAACGTGAATACCACAATTTTCAAATATACGATTATGTTTATTTTACATTCATATGATGATACTAATTCCGTCTTTATTTGATCATCTTCAAAAATATTTCGTGGACGTTGCCAAATTGCGGTCATGTAACCTTAAATATCCGGGAAGAAAATAAAATAAATTTTGCATTTTATACAACTTTCTTTATTAATTATGTCGTATAATATATCTGGAATCGGAATAACACTTGGAGTAACTAACCCATATATGCAAACTTCAAGTAGTCTCTCGCCCGACCACTGAAACGATAAGCAGTTTTGAGTAGTACTAAGCTTGAAGAAACTACGAGAAAGCAAAAGCCGAAGAAGTTTTCAACTCCAATTACAGTTTTTTTGCTTACATCTTAATGGTAATGCCAAATAATGTTTTTGTGCTACACATTTCTTAATCTATACGCTTTTATGCTTTACACTCTTTGCTTATAGAGTAAAGAAGTTCACTGGACAAATAACGTAACGTACACATTGAGATGGTCAGAGAATTTGATCACACTTGTGGTCGTGTCTGGACGACATAGAGCTTCCCGTGTCTGATCACACCTTCAATATCCTGTGGAGTTCCATACAGTTTCTCGATGGCATCTCCTGCGCGTGCAATGTCTGAGAGGATCTTTTTTTGGAAGCTCTCGTCAGTGATGAGAGGATCCGTTGTGTAATCGAGCACGACTTTGTCTTCCTCGTCCATTGGTACACTGCCCAAAAAAACCAGGAAGAAGAAGGTTCATTGCTACTCAAGTATTTCTACAATGATGAAACCAAGACAATGACAAGAGGTTTAGTTACCTGTCGTAGAGACCTGCACCTGCATAGCCTTCGAGATCTTCTCCGTTAGAATCGGATCTGAAGATGATGGAGCGTCTTATGAACAGTCCAATGGGTTTGCTTGGGTAACCTAGCAACTGGAATGATGTTTTAAACCTCATCAGCTTGAATCATTTTAAGAGGACACAGTTTGCACACATTATAAAAAACAGTGGTTAGGTTTTAGTACCAGAGGCGAATCAAGGTTGTTTTTCTTGCAGATGAAACTCAGAGACCGACCTGGATATGCTCCTACAAGAGTTTCACCAAGGCCTTTGACAACCTGAAACCAAAAAAGTAACAGTCAGGCGAAGTTGGACAAAGCACCGGTTCACAAGGGTTTAGGTAGGCCTGCAATTTTGGTTAGTTCAGGTTATTTGGTTCGGCTTTCACTTAGTTCGGTTCAACATAAATCTTATCTAATTAACCCGAAATAAAGTTTGGTTCGGATTGGTGGTTTGTTCAGTTTTGAAAATCCTACCGAAGTTTTTGATTTCGGCTAGATTTTAGTTTAATTTTGTTAAAACTTCGAATAAATTTAGCTAATTTCGGTTATCTCGGTTTGAAATTTGCTTAGTTCGGTTCGGGTTTTTGTATGGTTTGGATATAAATATTTTTAAAGAAGAAAACCAGAGTAACCAAACCAAACCGAAACGAAAACCAATTTTATAAAAAACACTTACCGAATCAAACCGAACTAACCGAAATTTTGGTTCGTTTGGTTCAAAATCTCAGGCCTAGGTTTAGGAGTAAAGATGAAGGGGAAATAAAGATTTTTTTACCTCAGCGTAAATCTCTGATGAGTCTCCAGAAGATGGGTTGGTTGTGTGAATGACGAATGCGTAGTCAGCATTGATGACTTCTTGGACCAAAACAGCCATGCAGAGATAGTCATGATCCAGTTTTACTTTCTTTGTGCTGAAGTACGCTCTCTCGTTCCATTTTGAAGCCCATACCTGAGATTTTAAATAGCCGGTTAGTGAGATTTGACATATTTAAGGTTAAGCGGCAATGTAATGTAGCTTATACTAAGATTTGACCTTTTTTATGGCTGACCAAGCTTGCTCCCATCTCTGTTCACCTTCATCACCCGGCCATGGCATGTCAGAACTTTTCATAGTTCTTTTCAGTTCCTCAACCTGAGCACCATAACCATTACATAGGCACACTTCTCTTAGCAATGAATATAGTTAATTGTGTCCCACGGTTCTAACAAAAAGAAACAATATGACATACCAGTTCTGAGGGTGCGACTAGTCCCAACACTGTCTTACGGATTTCTCCAAGAGCACCTTGGTCTCCCTCATCAAGACTTTTCTTCAATACTTGCAATTTCTCGCTCACCGCCTGCCACATGAAGAGGGAGAGAGAGAGAGTGACTCGGAAGTAGGTTGAGATAATCATGAAAAATAAGAGTCTCAAGATATATTTGGTCTTAACAGCGACAACTTCATGATACTCATTAGTCATGCACACCAATGCACCATAGCTTGTGGAGAGGACCTCATAAAAGAAACATTCTAAGAAATTCCCTAGAAATCCTAAGAAGCATTGGAACTATGCAACCGTACCTGATTCGCCTTTTCGGAGAGAACCTTCTCAAAAACACCAAATGGCAGCGCAACTGAAGTTGGGATACCAACCCAAGAAGGAACTTTCCCTTTCAGGTATCCAATATTCCTTGATTTAGCACCAACCTAGAAAAAGATAAAGGGAAGTGTATCTTTACTATACAAAGACCAAAATATAATAAAAAGATACAAAGATGAGGAAAGTAAAAATCCAATAACGTTTTACACACTAACCAAGTCATTAGTGAACTCCTCAGACGATATAGCATATCTACCCACAAACTGCTTCTTGACCAAGGAAATGCTTGGAGGAGGGACATCTTCTAAGTTGTCTGAACTTTGACTCGAAACTTCACTATCATTCACCTCTCTGAGTAGAGCCAAAAACAAGCAAAAGAATAAAATTAAAAGAGTTCAACATAATAACACTATCAAGCACAAGTATAATCACCTATAGACCACATCTGCAGAGGTTGGCTTTAGGCTCAGCACTTTCCCATCCATTGCTTGGAGATCAGATAAGATCCCAGAATCAAAACATGTGGCAAAGCAGATCTGCAAGTGGAATCCAGACAAAGTTGAATGAACAAAACAACAAGCATCAATAACAATTTGGTAACAACATGGTGACATTTTTTTTTAACCTTTCCATTTCTTGCTCGGACAGAGACATGAGATAGTACATCAGGCATGTCAGGTGTCAGTACTGCAACAGCACCATCAGGAATCTCCTCCTCTCCTCTCACTCTTTTCGCAACTATGATCGTAGGTCTGTCGTAGGTTTTGTTCTGTACAGTGAGCAATTCATCCACAACAGTGACGTATCCAACGACCTCTACAGGACTTATAACCTGCCAACTGATCAAAGAGAAAACGAATGTACATTAGATTACAATTTTCTAATCAGTCAGATAACTGTTTGGCCATCTAACCTTCCCAAGTTGGCAGTCTTCCTAAGAACTGGGTCGAGTCGGTTAACAAGTGATGACAACGCTGCAGCAGATCCGGCTCGAATGATCTCTTCAGTAAATATGCTAACCTGTTTACAATGGTTCGAGGGAAATATATAAAATAATGGATGAGAAAGAAGGATGGTTTTAGTCACAGGAAGTGTAGCTTACAGCCCATTGATCGACTCCAAGACAAGATCCAAGATACTCAGCCGATGGTTGCAAAATTTCAAGGTACCTCTCAGCTTTGCTTTGAAGTGCCAGTCGGCTTCTGTCAAGAACAGATTTTGCATACAGTGCCCAATGATCTTTTTTGCTCTTGAACATGTTGAGGGCAAATTGCCATCCCTGCAAAACCAGTAGAACATAATCATGCATCTTTTCTAAATTCTTCACATTTTGGACCATGGACCTTTAGTCATTAGGAAGAACTAGGTAACATAGACTATATAAGGAAGCCAAGAATGCAAGATCTTGATGAAACCAGTCTATAGATAATGTTCTATAGCAAACATGGGCAAAGTCACTGAATAACTCACCTTCAAGCAGTAGATAAGATCTTCATTGTCATCTGACGAAAGGGCAAGATTTTCAAGAACGAGGCTGATGAAGTACATAATTTTCTGCAACACAAAAGCATTATATAATAAAAGCAGAATAGTGAAAAAGAAGCATATGAAACTGTTGAAACATTATGTTCAAGAACAATTTTATCATGAAAGAAGAATGAATCCATTTACCTCAGGTCCAGCATCATTCAATTGCTCATATCCTCTTTCAATAGCTGTTCTGACAGTAGAATCGAGAGCCAGGTCCAAGAATAATAGATCCTTGAGGCGGTCATGAGACTTCAGCAGAAGTGGCCTTAGCTCTTGACGAGCTTCGAGCAAGCCCTACACCAATATTCCTTCTCATGGTAAGTATACGAAGAGGCCAAATTAGTAGTAAAATAATAATCGACATGGTAGATAAGAAAACATAACACCTCAAGAAGTGGCTCAACATTCTTTTCTTCAACATGTTGTAGGACGAAACGAAGCAAGTCCTGTTGAAGAACATGCCAACAAAGTGTAAGTTGTACTGATTTGAACAGGCATTTTAAATTCTTGAAATGTGTAAGGAAGATGAGAGGAAAGGTGTACTGGATATCCAGAAGGCAATCCTGATACAGGATTTATCTGCACCCCAACCATGAAACCTTCTCCCTGAAGGACAACACAAATGTTTCAGTTGCCAATTTCCAAGAAGAATCATTAACTATAAAGTTTCAGTATAACAGCATTACATCATCTTGGTAGCCCATGCAATTTTGTATAGCTGATTCCAGGTCTGCCCCTGAATGAACAGCCTAAACAATATAAAAAAGACCACAAATTAGACCAAGTTTTTAGAAGAAAGGTGCAAGAAAATTGGGGAATCAACCTTTAAAGTCCTCATGTAGTGTCCAAGATCACGGAGAAGACCATCTTTTTGTTCTCTTCTAAAACTTGGTTCAGAGTGTATGGCACGATCATAACTCAAAAGTCGCTCTTTGGTTATGCCATTTTCGTTCAAAGTCTTCCAGTAAACACTCATGTCAAAGTCACTTTTCACATAATCCATCAAAGCCTACATCAATAAAAGTGTCAAAAAAAAAAAAAGACAGAGACTGTAGAACTGGAATCATGAACTATTATTGTTAATTAAACGTCAAATACCTGACAGATGACAACATCATCTGGACTAGTGTTGTTATGCAACTTCTGATGCCATTCCTCCATCATTCCACCCGCGCAGTCATTATTCCTCTGCAAACAGGAACTTCACTCACTCAACAACTAAAAAGTTTACTAATCATTTTTCAAATAAATAAAAAACTCATCCCATCCCATCTTGATATGCCAAACTTTTCATCTTATTACCTTAAATATCTTTTTGAAAAGATTATAAAGACCAACCTGGATGACTAGAATTTCGTCTCGGATTCGTTGCCCAACATCTCCTTCACCGCCTCGACCAACGGTAGACATTATCATCCGCAAAAGTTCTCTGTACTCTGGATAACTTGCATAAACTTCCTGTAGAACATCAGTCAACCTATCCTGCGCTTTGCTTATCTCCCTGCAATAAAATAGTGAGTTGTGTAATTTGCTGAAGGACGCTGTAAAAATGAAGATATCTTTTGCAAATGTGGACAGAATCTAGAAATTAGATTACTAATCACATTCTTTGAACTGTACCTTGGCTTAACATTATAGTTTTTGTTCCATACAAGCTGTCTTGTAGCCATAAACCTCATCCAGACTAGGATCCCTGCAAAGCCCAGTTGACCAGCATTTTTTGCTTCGTTCACAAGATCTGCTGCAATGTTGAATCTAAGAATACAACAAAAAAAAAACAAGATTGACCCATCATTAAAGTCGAGAGTGTTTTCCTGAAGTTGCATATCACTTCATGCACAAAAGAGATGTATGACTGAGAATATAAATTTAGTCATTGTGGAAAGTTAGCAGAAAATATTAAGAACCAGAATGCTTTGACCATAAAACTGACCGATGCATGAAAGACTTTTGAGCCTCACTCTCCAGATTTGCGATTCTATCCAGTAAATTCTTGGCTGTACCTTTTCCATCACCATAATCCTTTCAAATGGAAAAAACTAAAATTAAGTATCTAGAAGACAACAGACCCAATTAAAAGTGATTTTCAGAAGACCGAGAAGGAAGAGGAACCTTCTGAACATGTTTCTCTTCTTTAGCAAAGTCCACATAAAAGTCTCTGCCACTATTTTTGATCCATCTTTCACCAGCCTTGAGTACAAATGGCATGCCCTTGTAACTGTCTCCTTCTATTTCCACCTCAAAAGTTTGCACCTACGGTTAACATGAGGCTTTTACATATCATCTCTGGATTCAAATGCTATTAGGCTTATAGGATATAATAGATTGCAATAGTCATTACCGGACTAGGAAGATCTGTTGAAGCAATGGTGAGTTGTGTATCAACAGCACCACGTACTGGCAAAGAGTTTGGTGGCAGTATATCTGAAGGTGGGTCCTACAGTGTCAAAATAGACACCAAACCAGAAATGCTTTATAAGTATGATTGAGAAATTAAAACAAAAACAAGAAAAATCTTACCAACCACTCTCCACCCTTTTGAGATAAAGCCCAGTGAAGAGTAATCTTCTCTTTGTAATCAGTTGCCAGATGAATTTTAGTCTTTCCGGAAAGTTTAGTGACAAGAACCTGAATAAAAGGGAACAATGACTTGCAATTAGAACATGATTGTTGGATTTATATCTAAACCGAACAGAAATAGAAAGAGAGAGCGCAAGATAGATACTCTCAACTGACCAAGATCATGCTGCCTTCAAGCTTGAACGTTTTCTTGCTAAAGACCGGAGTACTTTCTTGTTCCTCCTTTGCTTTAGCATACATCTCCAAAGTCGTTAAGGCCCGTGGTTCACTTGAGGATTTGGATTTTGATTCAACAGAATCAGCAGCGTGCTTGCATATAAGCTTATTCAGGTCCCTTCCTTTGCGCTGAATCTTCTCAGTGCTGAAATGTTTTTTCTGCTTCGGTTGCTTGGAAACTTTTTTCTCTGACTTCTGTTCACTGGATGAAGTCTCCTTAGACTCCGGAGAGTCACTAGTGTCATCTTTCTTCAGCAGCTTCCTTCGAAGATCTTCCGCTGAAGCACCTCTCATCATTTCCTCCCTTAGCTCCGCACGAGCAGCTTCATACTCCTCCTATAAAGACCAGAGGCTAATTACTCGCTTAACTATAAAAGCACAAAGAAAAATATCCTTAGTTGTATAGGTACAAAGTCATACCTTCTCTTTCTCAGGGGAGTAATTTTGTTTACCATTACGTTCCCATCTAATATATGCTTGGATCTGTACAAGATCTTCAGGAACAGAAACGTTGTGCTCCACATTCTTTCCCATTGGTAAGTTTATATGAAAATTTTGACCGTTGTTTTTGTACCTGCATATGTTAAGACTTAGGATTATGAAAAAATTAGGTAGCTCTATGTTCTAGTTTAAATAGCAAGCTCACCATTTGTTGCGACTCTCGTCAAATATAAGAAACTCAATAGCTTGTATGGCGTGATCATCTATCTCTAGTTTGAGGTAAGAGTTGTCACCGGACTGTGAATGAGAACCCAAAGCAACATTTTTAAATCTTTAAGTTACACAAGTAGCAGTGTAATAATGTGTGTGGAGGAATGAATTTTAAAAACTCACTTTCACAAACGGAGTTCTAAGCGCTCTGTTCTTGTAGTTTATAGTTCTATCCGGAGAGCGAGAAGGTAAAACCCATTTTCTAAAAAGAAAATAAGAAAGAAAGTTAACAAAAACAATTAGCTAGGCAAGTTGAACATCATTTGACGAGAACATACTCTTTGTTGTCACGTATTCCACCCCAGTGTAGAAGCAACGAGTCGCTTGTATGAGCTATTTGGATATTTACTTCTCTAACATTTGTAGAACTGACTTCGACCTATTGTGAATTACATTCATAAAAATTAACACCAAATAATTTTTTATGGCTATGCAAATGCCAAGAAGATAATAGCCATTGTTTGTAAAAAGGTTACACTTACCAGTAAGTCAATGTTTCCGTCAAGATTAAATTTCTCTACTGCCTGTTCAAAGGATGAAACATTTTTTTAGCATATAATGGATTCAATCAATGTACAAGCATTTCAACATCTGTTGGCAAGAAAGAATTTTACCTGAGAAGCAGGATCCATGGCAAGAACAGCTCGTGTAACAAAGGAGACAGGCCTTCCTATATCAGTGAGCAGCCTCTGTGCAGACTTATGAAGACCTTTCCCGAATAACTGTGTACTCAGATTAGATCTGCCAATCTTCCCCACAGCAGGAAGGCAAGAAGAGTTGAGCTTGGTATGATGTGGAGGACGAATCAAAGCCCGGTTAAGTAAGTTATTTACTAGGGAGTTACTCATTGCTTTCTTGTCACACTTTGATCTGATAATTAAAGTTTTGGTTTATATAAAAACGATAGAATAACAAGAAAAGAATCAAGCTTTGCAATAAATAGATAGATTAAAGAAACAAGTTGTTATACTAACAAAAGGAAGAATCAGACAGAGACTTACACTTTTGTTTCTTTTTGACTGACAATTACAGTAATGGTAGTTGCTTGATGAGCTAATGGGAACAAGTGCAGTATAACACACAGAAGAAAGGAATCGTCTTTCGTAAATCAAAACAAAGCCGAACAACACGAGAGTCACCAAAGAGAACAACTTTGTACAGAGCAATCGCAATTAGCAACTTCAATCAACACAAAATTTAAAAAAAAATTAAAAAAAAACGGAAGCACCGATAAACTAGCAGAATCTAACGAAATTGAAATGTGAAATTTCAAAAGAAAAACAGTTTTACCTGTTGAGTGAATCACAAAAGAAAGATCTTTTTGAAAGTGGGAGTGAGTTTCTTTCGCTCTTTGCCTCTTTTTCTTCTTCTTCACACAATCACGTGTAATCTAAGTAAGACGGGGGGCACTTTATCTCCTGCCATTACGCCACGTGGTGCTTTGTGATTCCAGTTCGTAGGAGGAACGGTAATCAGGGATGAGAGAGAGAGAGAGTCCAGTCTCGTGGGATTCTGAGATATTTTCATTACTATGTACTATTTTACTACAGAACTGATTTTTGCTTTTTCATATATTTTAATTTCTTTCTTTCTGTTTCTTTTGTCATTTTGTTTTGATATTTTTTTCGGGCTAATTGGCGTAATAACCACATTTCGGTGAAAAATTGAAAAAATGGACATGATTTTGACATAATCTATCCACTATTTTTTTGCCTTTATTCCACCCGGCTATACTCTTCTAAGTAACATGTTACCGGTTCCAACACATAAAGCAAACAACGTGGTGGTTTTGTGTCTCATAGTAACAATGAGAGAATTTAGGAAGCGCGTCGAAGAACCGTAGTCAAAATCAAAGGAAGGAAAAGATCCTGAGAGAGGAGTAGATGAAAATCGTAAGTGTAAAAGAAACAATATTAAACAAACGAAGAATTTAAGAATTGTAGTTTCATACTATGTATTTTAGATAGAATATAAATACAAATATAGTTCCAATTGAAACCATTTATATTTCAAAATGTATTTCATTACAGATTCAGAATAGTATTATTCTATCAAAAGAGTAAATTTCCTATGAAACTCGGTTTATTAGAATATTCTCACACGAAATTACCTCCTCCTTTCTTCAAGACAGTGAATCTTTATCTTCTTTCACTTTGTTGCTTCTGAGTTTCTTCACATATATTTACAATGATTATTATATGGAATACATCATTTATGTTTTGCTTTGAATACATCATTTAAGATTACCGGTACTAATTTTCACCACTCGTTTACCTCTCCACAGTAAAAATATCTTCAGTAAATCTACCTTTGTATGTGGCTTTCTCCTACTCTTTAATACAGAAGAGCTGTAACCCATAATTGCAAATTTATTGCACTAAATACATCATCGCCTCTCCCCAACTGCACACTTCACCGTCTTTGTTCATGATTATATTAACTGCACACTTCACCGTCTTTGTTCGTGATTATATTAGTAAATTACAAACAGAGATTCTATTCTATTTTAGTCATGTCGAATGGAAACTACCCTCATATAAAATGGATGATTTATAGCATGTTGTTTCATTCAAAGTTTTTGGTTGAACGAGTGGTGGAAATTAGATTTTACTGGTTGTTGGAGCTTGGGTCAGTGACACACATTGTGTTTGCTGAACGGTTTACAACGTCTATTACGTGAGAAGTTATATTTCAAATAGTATGTACTATGTTATTTACCTGAGAACTACTATTCCATGTAACATTTACCATGTTAATTATATACTAGTTGCATAGTATATCCTGTATATATTTAAGTAATTTAATAGGAGATTGGAGACATGTATTTACATTCCTAATGAGCCACATGAAATAAAAAACTAATGGGGATGGTAATAGAACAATTGATAGTAATCACTAAACCCAAGTTAGAGAAACGTAAACCCCAATACATAGGCAACCGAACCAAGATCTTTTTGAAATTAAATCCACCTGCCATAATAGTGGAGAAATATATTTAAATTCTTCATGAGCAACATGAAATACAAAACTAATGGGTATGATAATAGAACACTTGACATCAAACACTAAACCCAAGTTAAGGAAATATAAACCCCCATACATAGGTAACCGAGCTCTTTGTGAAATTAAATCCACATGTCATACTATTGGGAACATGTATTTATATTCCTCATGACCAACACGAAATACAAAGCTAATGGGAATGGTAATAGAACATTTGAGAGTAAACACTAAACCCAAGTTAAGGAAATATAAACCCCCATACATAGGTAACCGAGCTCTTTGTGAAATTAAATCCACATGTCATACTATTGGGAACATGTATTTATATTCCTCATGACCAACACGAAATACAAAGCTAATGGTATTGGTAATAGAACACTTGATAGTAAAGACTACACCCAAGTTAGGGAAATATAAACCCCAATACATAGGGAACCCAAATCTTATGAAAATATAAACCTCATGAGCCACATGGAATATGCAGTGGGAAACGTAGGTACAATCTCATGCGATTATGTTATTCCATATAATTGTGCTATGTATTTATTATTTTAAATGTTCCATTCCATATAACATATACTATGTTACTTGGATACAAATCTAATGGGGGAGTGGTAAAACTACACTTGACATTAAACACCTAACACAAGTTGATGACATCTATTACATATGAAAGAGTAGGAGGATGCCACATACACCTCCCGATTTACCAAGATATTTTCACTCGGAAGCTCTAACTTGTCCATACAAAACCTGAAGAATGAAAAGTAAGAGAGGCAAAGAGTGAAGATGGTTCACAATGTCATATGCAATATAGAAATGAATAATGAGTTAAACAGAGTAAGAACCGACAACCGAATGGAACATCATATCATGTGAATGTACGATTCCATGTGAAATTGAATAATATGAACCGCATACTATTCCACTTGTTATGACACATAGCAACGAAATATACAGATGCGGTCATAGACGTAACATATATGTGTTGCAGATTGCATTCCACAAAATAATCGATATTTCTACACCATGAACTATGGACCACAGAGACAAAAACCCCAAATAAAGCATAACTTAGATTAAGAACATCAGACTGAACCACACCCAAACACAAAGTGCAGCATATCAAACATTATCGCAAGTGATACTATCCTACATGGAATGATTGAATGGGATACGAATACTATTACATTCCAAATGGAAACCAGATCTGAAATTTCATACTATGTGTACTGACAGGCCAATTCTAAGCAATGATATTCTATACATCTTTGTATAAATTACTACACCACATAGTTTGCATCATCGATATGAAACCATTCAAATTCAAGAAACCCTCACACAACCTGGGAAAACTCGAACCCTAAATAAATTTGAGAAAGTCCGATCTGCGACGATGGAATTTTGTAACCGAAACAATGGTTTCCAACAGGAACAATGATACATACTTAACAATTAAAAACCATAATTTTGACAAGATCGAAAAAATAAAATCAGAGAAACAGAGATGAATCAGAAAGCAAAATAACTTACAGCGTTGTCAAAGATCTGAGAAAACCGCTACTCTGTGAAGTTGGAGATGCCGGCGGTGTTACTCCCCTCCGCCGAAACCGTAACGCAAAACAAAACCACCGACGCCTGTAAAACCGAAGACGATTACAAGGGAGGACGACGGAGATGAAAAGTTGATTGCATTCAGAGGCGAGCCGTTGGAGCAGATCAGCGGCAAGGTCCTTTCGAATTCCAGAAACTACCGACGAAGAAAGTGAGAAGGAGAAGTTGTGTGGAATGGGAGAAGACACGATTTACTTTGGGCAGTAAAACTTTTATTTTTGATTTATTTATCTTCTAGCAGATGAGCCGGTCAATTGACAGGGGTGTGACAGTATTATTATGTATATATGAGGTTGTGTATATCCGTTAGGTAAAACCGCTAGTTTGTGAATTACATTTTTTTCATGTGTATAGCCCCCAATTTCCCTTTTTTTTCTTTGGTCGACTTGTTTGTTTTTTCTAATCATTTTTTTCTAATCACAAACCACGAACTACAGAAGATTTTTTGGGTTCTTTATCTTTGTTAATTAGCGTCCAAAGCCAACTTGTTCAATCATGTTGCATTATATGGCATTTTGTGTGAGGTGTTTCTACAAAGGCTTTACACATCGTGAAAAGACTACATGTTAACTAGCAAAGGGATAATTTTCTATAATGCATGGTAGTGTATGATTTTTGCAACGACAAAAACCCAACAACTATAATGGTTATAGAGATGTGCACACAAAAAAATAAAAATTAAAAAAAAATGGTTAGAGAGAAAAAGATAAATGTGGATATCTTTTAGCTATGTTACGTTGGCAACTTGGCATGAAACGTTACGTGTTTTATTTTGTGTTGTGAGCTTCTTCTTTTCTGAAACGTGTTTTAAGATTTATGTTTGGATTTTAGAACTCTTCCGATTCATATACCCTACTTGAATCAAACCTGGTTTCTGACCCTACTATTTACACCAAAACCTGGTTCTGATCATGATAGTGTCTTAAGTTTCGTGGACTAATTAAGAGATAATGAAAAGTTTATACATCACTGTGTTTTCTTTGCAACGACCGTGAAAATAATCTTCTTCAAAATTTATTTATTTTAGGTAAAGAACCGATATTTAATTAATAGTTCTGTGACTCTAACTTTTGAGAAATGATCGTACCTGTTGTAAATAGAGTGTTTAGAGACTGAATATTTCTGTGTGTTCTTATTAATGATTAAGGGGGTTTCTTTATATAAGGATTACAAGATGAAGATAAATGGAAAGTATCCAAAACCTAAACACACTAGGATTAGGAAAAATACTAATACATAATAATGAAAAGATTACATCTACTAGGAAAAGGAAAGAGTTTCCTTTTCTCCAAGCTTTGTGGCCGTCTCTCTCTCCTAAATTCGGCTCTCTCTCTCTCCTCTCTCTAGGGCTTCGGCCGTCTCTCCATCTTCTAGGTATTGGACCGGTCTCGCTCCGGGCCTGGTTAATGGCAATCCACTCCATGATTTATAACACTCCCCCTTGGATGCCATAACTATACAGGATTTGTAGTACGCTTCATGTTGCCTCATTAAAACCTTATTAGAAAAACCCAGTGGGACAAAACCATGATGAAGGAAAAATAGTACAACACGTACTACTCCCCCTGATGTGAACCTCAGTGTAGGTTTCTACATTCTACGCATCTGGTGCGTGATCTTTCATGTATATGTAGGAAAGGAGTAATCGGCCAAGTTCATTTCTAAGCCGTATCTAGACCACTTTGACCTCTTAGGTCGTTTCTCATGTCTCTTGACATCGAGTGTCCCGGTAAAGCATATGTGCTAAATAATGTGAACCATATTGTTCTCGGAGATCACTATTGGGTGTTTGCAAATCGTGTTTGCATGTGTCCATAGTCTAGACGTGATCGTCTACTGTTAACTCTTTACTTTAATCGGACAAAATAAGTACTTATGGACAATGTACTAGACATGGTTATCATGAACCTATGTCTCGATCTGGCCGATCCAT
>NC_027755.1:19614369-19616289 GCF_000695525.1 Brassica oleracea var. oleracea
TGAGTACCTTGTGTAACAAGCTATAATCGAATGCTGTTAGTAGGAAAACATGAACACCTTTACATCATGTACATCTCTCACGGTTTCTTTACTTCTCACAAGATCCATCTATTTCACTGGTTTATCAGATGGCATTTCTATATATGTATATGGCCAATACGCTCATCTCTCTTTTAGATACTTTGAACCTCCACGTTTTATCTTTTCTAATCTCTATGATCTTTTATGATTGTATGAGTACTCTTTCGTGGGTTCATGATCCTCGTTCATCTCTTTATGTTCAAGTGCTATAACTTTATGTATCTTTATACAAATATGTGTGTGTGTCGACACTTTCATGTGGTTCCATTATGTTCCAAACATGATCTATAAAATTGAGATCTTATTATCCAGGACCTTATTACCTAGTAGCTTGGCGTCCCAAGACTACATGGTTTGGTACCTTGAGGTCTTAGGTGTTTTATTTTTCTTAAAGTCTAAAGGAACTCGTTTCCTTCCTTACCCATTGTTTCTACTTGGAAACCATACAATATAACTTCAATGGGTCACATGTTCTTTTGGATGTGTATAATGCCTTTTAAGGCAATGCCTTAGCCATAGTTTTTTTACTATGCTAACTATACCCATTCATGATTTCTTTACTTGGTTTTATGCCCTTTAGGCAACTCTTTAAAACATTCATATGTTCAAGTAAGATCAGACAAGATAATGAATTCAAAATCAATTCTTATTATATATATATATATAAAATCGTGAAACATCAAAGCAAATCATAAAGCAATAAGACAAGTCGTATCGAAATTTAGTCCTTGAGACAATCAGAAGTCTCAAAGTCCATATGTTCATCTTTAGCAATGTCAGAATCATTATCGGCCTCATATCCGGAATCGTGAACCATGTGAGCCTCCGGGTTCTTGTTCTTTAGACTTTCTTGGTAGAGCTCACATAAGTTCTTAGGGGTTCTACAGTTCTTGGCCCAATGGTTTCCCATTCCACATCTGTGACAAACGGATTTGGTCGAGTAAGACGGTTTGGATATGCCGCCTCAACCACGGCCATAACTACCTCGGCCACGGCCATAATTGGAACCACGACCACAGTTATTGTGGTTTCTTTTCCGGCCGGTCGAGTAGTTGTCTCGCCTGTTCGAGTAATTGTCACTGCCACGCCCCTTGTAACCACCACGGCCATTGCCGTGTGATCTCTTATTGTTTTGGACGTAATTACACTCGTTGGGTTCTTTCTCTTCAACCTCATTAGCTTCCGGTAATGGTGCTGTTCCAACAGGTCTAGCTTCACTGTTCTTCATCAGGAGCTCATTGTTTGCCTCTGCCAGAAGAAGGCACGAGATCAGATTAGTATATGTGGCGAAGCCTTTCATTCTGTACTGATGTTGCAGTATCACATTCGATGAATGGAATGTAGAGTAAGTCTTCTCAAGTAACTCTTCTTCGGTTACTACTTCACCACAAAGTCTCAGCATCGAGACCGTCTTAAATAAGACTGAATTGTACTCATCCACCGACTTAAAAATCCAAGAATCTAAGATTCTTCCAGTCGTTTCTAGCCTTTGGAAGTAACACCGTTTTCTGGTGATCATATCTATGCTGTAAAGCATCCCAAAGTTCTAGTGGATTTTCCATCGTGATGTACTGATCTTTTAGACCTTCAATGAGGTGATGGCGTATAATACTTATAGCCATGTACCGATTCTTATCGGTCTCATTGTTGCCCTTGATGATAGTATCACCAAGTCCCTTTGACCTTTGACTGATCTTTGTATCTAGCGCCCACTGCAAGTAGTTATCTCCGGAGAGATTAAGGGCTGCATAGTCTCTGTTTGAGATTTTCGACATCTGAATCACATCATCATTCAAAATTAAGTCTCACAATGTGATCATGTGGCCGCAAGATAAACGA
>NC_027755.1:19616547-19618546 GCF_000695525.1 Brassica oleracea var. oleracea
TTACGCATTTATGAAAATCAAGCAATCTAATCGACCATGGTGCGAAACAATCATCAAGCCACACGACCATGTAGTTCTACTTAATGCAAACGGTTTCAAGATTTTATAAACTACATGCTGGTCGATTCCTTTTAAACAGTATGAATGCAATCCATATTCAGATTCAAGTTTAAACAATCCTAGCAATCTTTCTAGGTGATCAAATAAAACAATCAAGTTTCAAATCAAACAATTAAAACCGATTTTCCAATTTAGGGTTTTAGGGTTTTCGAAACTTTGATCTTTGATCAAGGGAATTTGATTTGAGATTCAAAATCATTAAGACTTTGATTTAAATTGATAATTGGATCAATCTCGAATTAGGGTTTAGGAGATCGGACTTATTCGAGCTTCGATTTACTCTTTAGGATTTGATCTATTTTTCCTATGGCTTTCATCTTTAGAGTTCTGATTTTAGGGTTTCAATCTTTACAAAACAACCAGGTTCGATTCATATTCTCATAATTAGGATTACCTTTGTTTTGCAGGTCTGAACCAGACCACCAAAGATCAGAGACGAGCTGAGATGAACGGACGCGGGACGGCTCCTATCGGGTCGCATTGCCGAGAGCTATCGCGAGCTTGTTTCTTCTCGCGGACGGTTGCGTCTGGTCGGGGATTTGGTCTGAGCTGGACGCAAGCTGAGCTGAGGCTGAGGACGTTGATCACGGATAGGGAACGTCTGAAGCTGAGCTTAATCGGAGTTTGCAAGCCGGAACGCAAGCAAGAACAATTTAGGGTTCTTCGGGATTAGGGTTCCAAAAGATCAAGACGGTGCCGCGTATTTTTTCTGCGAGTGTGGGCGCGTCTGAGATCGGATTGACGAACGGTTTGCGCTGATAGATTCTTCTCGTCAAGAGCTTCAATTTTGTATGTGGCTCATCGTCTGGTACTTCGGGGTTTGAGAGATAGATTGATTTTAAGTTACGCTTGGATTAGGGTTTATGTGTGACGGATTTTAGGTTAGGTTTTGTCTCAGTGTTTTGGAGTCTATCGTGCTGATAACGTGTTGTAAATAGAGTGTTTAGAGACTGAATATTTATGTGTGTTCTTATTAATGATCAAGGGGGTTCCTTTAAATAAGGATTATAAGATGAAGATAAATGGAAAGTATCCAAAACTTAAACACACTAGGATTAGGAAAAATACTAATACATAATAATGGAAAGATTACATCTACTAGAAAAAGGAAAAGGTTTCCTTTTCTCCAAGCTTTGTGGCCGTCTCTCTCTCTCTCCTAAATTCGGCTCTCTCTCTCCTCTCTTTAGGGCTTCGGCCGTCTCTCCATCTTCTAGGTATTGGACCGGTCTCGGTCCGGGCCTGATTAATGACAATCCACTCCATGATTTATAACAGTACCCAAATTGTGTGTCTACATGGTCCAGTAGTTTTCAATCGAAATAAAGCAAGTTACTAATCTCTATTATTAAAAGAGAAGTACCCATTAAAAAATACCCCTAAGTTTTCTAACTTATTTACACTTCCATGCCACTGAGAATTAAATTAAACTACCTATTTTAATGCTTGTCTTTTCCAGTTAAATTAATGAGTTTTCCTTAATCAAATTTAAACTTAGTGTCATTAAATGAACCTAAAAATACGTCATATTTAACGTAGCTTATTACGTACGAGTACGGCCCAATAATGAACTTGAATTTTATTTTTACGAAAACGTGAATCACTTGACTTATGTAATATTTAAAACATATTAACTACAATATAACAAATTCATATAACCTACCTATACTTTAGTTTGAAATGATCATGTTCAAGTTTTATATAGTCAACTTACATCATGCATCGATCGTTGTACAATATCCAAACCACCTATAGTTTTCGTTTTCTTTATAGGATGTATCAACCAACCAATCATCCAATTAATTTTCTAAGCTTTATACAAAAACAAATCAATAAATACAAACTCAAAATCCAATATCTTCTATTAATCAAAACAGAATAT
>NC_027755.1:19619071-19633517 GCF_000695525.1 Brassica oleracea var. oleracea
ATAGAAGTTTAAAAATCATTTTATTTTCTTTAAACATGTATAACTAATTTATAATCTTTTATGTCATACTAAGTCATAATATAATATTTCTTCATATTTTACATTAATAACCATTATTTTTATATATCGTCTACAATTCTCTAATTACGTCAATTTGTTCAATTTTTTATATGATATCGAATATTCATCGTAAATAGATGGTTTAAGATGCCAAAAAAATTATTTACTTGGTGAATATAATACATCAAATATTACAAATACATTATTTTGTTAAATAAATAACTAAAAACTGAAAATTCAAATCCGCGCTGATCAGAGTCTAGTAAAGAATTAAACCATAAACATGATATTCAATCGATTTGTCCGGTCTCACTGGAACTACAAACGTGAGCATGACCTCTCAACTTGTAATCAAAATAAGAAATAGAATGGTTATCAATCACATCAATTGAACGATTAGTTTTTTTTTTCTATTGTTTTGAGAAAAAATGAATAAATGTAATTTGTAATTCAATCATCTAAATCAAAGTAGGCAACGTCAAGCAATTACTACTAATTTTTCTCAAATCAACCGCTACATTCTGAACCGTATTAACTTGGTTCGCATAATAAACCCTTCGACACATGCACCATAATCAGACACAGCCGCAGTTAAAAACATATTCAACGCCATTACGTCACGTTTCCTTATGCTTTTCCTCGCGCTAGCTAGATTATAACGTCACTAAGCGTCGCGTAACACGTAGCGATCGCTTGGTTACCGTTTTTGAACCTAGCCGTGTGAGCTAAGTGACTCGGCCCAAACCCATACTATCCAGCCCGCTACAAGCAACAGATCAAAAACAACAGAATAGAGTGATGGGCTTCGGTGCACAAAGGCCCACTCGCAAACGTAGAGAACAAGTCGAAGGAGTAAGTCATATAAATACATGTTGTAGCTCCTAGGATTCTCTTACGTTTTATTTCTTCTTGTTGTTGGCTGCAGCTCTATCTTGAGGTTGTGCTTGAACACATGAGATTGAGACATAGCAGAGAGAGATCTATTAGTGTTTGTAAACTCCTGTTTGATTCTAGTGAAGTTTGTGGGCAAGAGATCCCACACGTACTGGTCGAGGCCAGGAACTCGTTAAATCCCTTGTGTACTAGACTAGGTTAATCTGACTAGCTCAAAACGATCAATCTATATCCTTCACAAGTGGTATCAGAGCGCTGGTTAAGAGCATATCAGAAGTCTACAAACAGGGTTTGATAAAGTTCCAGTTACTAGACAAGTCAGAAGGAGAGAATGCAAGTTTGATACTTATCTTTTTGCGAGAAGTAAGGAAGTCCGGATCGCACGTTCTGAGTTCTGAAGGTCCTTGAATTGTTACCTAAAATAAAACAAGATCAAGACAAGTCAGACATGGAACCAGTATCTGGAAAATTTGTAGTTGAAAAATTTGATGGTACAGGAGATTTTGGTTTGTGGAACTTGACTCGGTTCTAACTGACGATGAGGTTTCTACATCAGATTCAACTAAGGCTGAAGATGAGGAGGATGAATCTACTGATAAGGGTAATGAAAAAGAGTCTAAGCCGGATCCAAAGGCTGCTGAGAAGAACAGGAGGGTGAGAAGTCTCCTGACTATGAGCCTTGGGGATAAGATTCTTAGGAAAGTAATGAAGGAGAAGACAGCTCTTGACATGTGGAAGGCTTTGGAGAGAAGCTATCAAACCAAGTCTTTGCCAAACCAAATCTATATGAAGCAGAGATTCTATTGTTTCAAGATGGAGGAAAGCAAGAGCTTAGATGAGAATATGGACGTTTTCTTGAAGCTAGTCTCAGACCTAGCAAGCGTCCAGGTTAATATCTCAGAAGAAGATCAAGCGATCTTCTTGCTTAACAGTCTGCCTAAGGCGTATGAGCAGATGGCTCACTCCCTGAAATACGGAAAGGGAAAAGACACCATCACTGTTGAAGAAGTAACTGAATCTGCATACTCTAAAGAAGTTGAGTTAAAGGAAGCAGGACAGTTAAACAAGGCCAAGACAGCATCTGAAGGTCTATTCGTAGGACAAAGAGGAAGGTCTGATAGGAGGTCTAACAGTGGCTATGCAAAAGGCAGATCATAGAGTAGAGGAAATCCCAATCAAAGTTTAAGAAGAAGGGATGTTTCTCACGTGGCAAAGATGGACACTGGAAGAGAGATTGCCCAGATCGCCAAGGCCTGAAGGTGGAGGATTCTGCAAATGTAGTCACAGAATTCAAGGAGCCGTTGATACTCACTGCAAGCGTTCAACATGTAAAAGATGAATGGGTGTTGGATTCAGGAGTGAGCTTTCACATTACTCCAAACAAAGAACTACTATTCGACTTAGAAGAGTTCAAGGGAGGTAAGGTGTTTATGGGAAACAACACTCAATGTGATGTTCAAGGCATGGGGAAGATCAAGGTTCTGAATTCAGACGGCTCAGTGATTATTCTCTCAGAATTCAGGTATATGCCATCTATGAGTCAAAACTTGATCTCATATGGGTGTTTGGATAAAGCTGGATGTCATTACGAAGGAAAGGATGGAATGATTCAGTTTTATAAAGGATATCAGAAGGTGTTTGCTGGAAAATACAAGGATGGTTTGTATTACTTGGATGAAATAGTTTCAAAGTCAGAAGTTGTAGTGGCTAAACTCGACACTGATTTGACGAAAGTGTGGCACTCTAGACTTGGTCATATGAGTCAGAAGAATATGGACGTGTTGGTAAAAGAAGGATACTTAACTAAGAAGGATATTCAGACTCTGAGTTTTTGTGAGAACTGTGTTTTTGGAAAAGCTCATAAACTAAGCTTCCCAAAAGGAAAACACACGTCAAAGGAGACACTAGAGTATATACACTCTGATCTTTGGGGATCGCCATCAGTAACACCAAGCTTAGCAGGCTGTCAGTACTTCATCACCTTCATTGATGACTATTCTCGAAAGATGTGGATATTCTTCTTAAAGACAAAGGATGGTGCTTTTCAAAGGTTTAAAGAATGGAAGGCAAGCGTTGAAAATCAGACTAAGAAAAGTATTAAGTACTTAAGGACTGACAATGGACTAGAGTATTGTAATTCACAGTTCGACACTCTATGCAAGGAAGCTGGCATTAAGCGACATAAGACATGCACGTACACACCACAACAAAATGGTGTGTCAGAGAGAATGAACATAACCATTATGGAAAAATTTAGGTGCATGTTGTCTGAAAGTGGAATGGAGGAAAGCTTTTGGGCTGAGGCTGCATCAACTGCAGTATATTTGATAAATAGATCGCCAAATTCCTCAGTAAATTTCAGATTACCTGAGGAAATTTGGCCAGGAGTTAAACCAGATTTGAGCAATCTGAAGAGATTCGGATGTACATCCTATGTACACGTGAGACAAAGCAAGACAAGCCCTAGAGCAGTGAAAGGCAGCTTTGTGGGATTTCCTCAAGGAACTAAAGGTTTTAGAATCTGGTTGCCTGAAGAAGAAAGATGTACCATAAGTCGGAATGTGATATTTAATGAGGACGAATTGTTCAGAGACTTGAAAGATACAGTTCAAGAAAGTAGAGAACAAGATGAAGAAGCTCCAGGAAAGAAGGTTAAACGAGTTACATTCAATCCAGAATTAATTCAAGGACCTCCAGGAAGGATTACGAGTGTAGGGAATCCAGCTCAAAGTGGAGTAACTTCTGATATTGAAGCCAAGTCAGACTCTAAACCTAAAGAAAACGAAGCTTCAGAAACTCAGGAAGAACAAGTTGACCTGGAAAACTATGTTCTGGCCAGAGACAGGGTTCGAAGGGAGATCAAACTACCATCAAAGTTTGATGACTATGATTTGGTCGTGTATGCTTTAGCCGCAGCGGAAGACCTAGATATTGACGAGCCTAAGACAATTGAAGAGGCTAAGAGGTCGAAGTACTGGAAGTAGTGGCTGAAAGCTATGGAAGAGGAAATGAGTTCTCTTGATAAGACTGGTACATGGCAAACCGTTGAGAAGCCAGAAAAGAAAAAGATCATTGGATGCAAGTGGGTTTTCAAGTTCAAAGAAGGAATACCAGGCGTGGAGGAACCTAGATTTAAAGCTAGACTTGTTGCTCAGGGTTTCTCGCAAGTTGAAGGTATTGATTACACAGAGGTTTTTGCACCAGTAGTGAAACATGTTTCGATTAGGATCATGCTTTCATTGGTAGCAAATGAAGATTTTGAGCTTGAACAGCTTGACGTTAAGACTGCCTTCTTGAACGGAGAGTTAGAGGAATAATTTTTCATGAACCAGCCAGAGGGATTCGTGGAGAAGGGGAAGGAAAGGAAAGTGTGTCTGTTAAAGAAGGCTTTATATGGACTAAAACAATCCCCGAGACAGTGGAACAAGAAATTTGATGAATTTATGAAGACTCAAGATTTTCGCAGAAGCTTATATGACCCATGCGTCTACATAAAAGGATCAGAGGTTTCACATATGATCTACTTGCTTATCTACGTGGATGATATGCTAATTGCTTCAAAGGATTTATCTAAGATCAAAGAGCTGAAAGAGAATCTGAAAAATCGTTTTGAGATGAAAGATTTGGGAGCTGCAAGTAGAATTCTTGGGATGGATATTATCCGAGATAGAAAGAACGGATGGGTAAAGCTATGTCAGAGAAGTACTTGGAACAAGTTCTAAGAACGTTTAACATGTCTGAAGCCAAAGCAGTGGTCACACCAATTGGAGCTCAATATAAGCTACGAAGTCTAAATGAAGAAGAGCTAAGAACAGAAAAAGAATTGTTGAGCGAGATTCCACATGCAAGCGCAGTCGGTTCTCTAATGTATGCAATGGTGGGATCATGGCCCGACTTGGGATATGCAGTGGGTTTAGTCAGTAGATATATGGGTAATCCAAGAAGAATCCACTGGGAAGCTGTTAAATGGATTATGAAATATCTGGCAGGAACGTCGAGTTTTTGCCTAAATTTTACTAAGAACTCTAACTTCAGAGTGGAGAGCTTTTGTGATGCTGACTATGCGAGGGATCTAGATAGGAGAAGATCGGTCACTGGATATGTTTTTCAAGTGGAGGAAATGCTATAAGCTGGAGATCAGGGCTTCAACATATAGTTGCTTTATCTACTACATAATCAGAATATATGGCTTTGACAGAGGCTGTTAAGGAAGCTATATGGTTGAAAGGATTTTGCGGTGATTTGGGGTATCAGCAAGAGAATGTTAAAGTGTTTTGTGATTCGCAGAGCGCTATACACTTGGCCAAAAATGGAGGTTTCCATGAAAGGACCAAGCATATAGACACTCGATTGCATTTCATACGAGATGTAATTGCTCAAGGAGATGTTGTTGCTGAAAAGATACATACATCTAAGAATCCAGCAGATTTTTTGACAAAAAGTTTACCAGGTAATAAGTTCCGGGAATGCCTGGAGCTTCTGAAAATCGCCTAAGGAGATAGTGGTCCTTGCAGGTTCCGTTTTGATGACGTTTGAGAACCTCGCAGATAAGGACAGAAGATGGAAATCGTCAGATCAATTTATTGATCGAAGGAGAACGGAATCAAGTAATAAATCTGTTTGGAAAGTTGTTATCTTGAAGTGTTTGGTCAGTGGTTGAGGCTCATTGGTTATGTGGCCGTAACTGAACAAGGAAGCAGTTTGAATACAACAAAAGGGATAGAAGAGTTTGAGTTAGTTCGTGACGTTTTTTTTGAGAAGACAAGCTAGAACTAATCAACAAGATTCAGAGACAGTACGGTGAAAAAAAAAAAACATCTACACAATGTACGAAGTTTCTTAACCGGAATTTGCTACTCTAGTGGAAATATTCATGGTTATGCAGTCAAGAGAATAAGTAAGTGAAGGTTGGACCTATCACAGTTACAGGGTTCTCGGATGGAATCTAAGGAAAGGAAGACGGGTAATATATCTAGCAGGAATGCTTTACCTGTCGGATTATCAGAAGCTTGGAGCTTAGTCACTGGAGATTGACTTGGCTGAGAGGTTCTCTTGATGAATTCTAAAGAAAGAGGAACTTGTGTTAATGCAGAACACACAGCAAAAGTTAAATAAAGGTAAGACACGGTGTCTTACACGAATCAATTGGAGTTGTAGACAGATATGGTTCAAGGACCGGGTTGTTTCTCAGACTCGACTGAAGAAGACACCATTGAACAAAGCTCTGGAGATTTTACGACTTGAGTTGAGCGGTCGTATAGAAGAGACGAGAAGCTACTTCTTGATGTTTGGACTCAATTTTGGATCTACGCATAAAAGAATAAAAAGCTAGAAATTCAGTTGTGCAGATCGAAATGCGCAATAAGGTTCTGAAACTGATTGTACCTGTGATTGGAAGCAGATTCTATACGGAGTGGCTAAACGAAAAGTTAATTGATGAAAAGATGAGCACACGCCATTGGAGGCGGATGTTCGGAGCTTCACTAGAGCACATAGAAGAAGGAGGGAGATCGACGGTAATTGATCTGGGGAACGAAGCTGGTTCTCCGGTTGATCTGGATAGGAACGATCGACAAAAGCCGAGGAACGAAGGTGTCGGAGGCTGTTTGAAGATTGCGATAGAGAAAGGAGCTGCCATGGCGTCTTTCCCGTCAGGGTTTGGTGAGTCAAAGTGGAGATTGTGAGCTAAGTGACTCGGCCCAAACCCATACTATCCAGCCTGCTACAAGCAACAGATCACAAGCAACAGAATAGAGTGATGGGCTTCGGTGCATAAAGGCCCACTCGCAAACGTAGAGAACAAGTCGAAGGAGCAAGTCATATAAATACGTGTTGTAGCTCCTAGGGTTCTCTTACGTTTTATTTCTTGTTGTTGTTGGCTGCAGCTCTATCTTGAGGTTGTGCTTGAACACCTGAGATTGAGACATAGCAGACAGAGAGATCTATTAGTGCTTGTAAACTCCTATTTGATTCTAGTGAAGTTTGTTGGCAAGAGATCCCACACGTACTGGTCGAGGCCAGGAACTCGTTAAATCCCTTGTGTACTAGACTAGGTTAATCTGACTAGCTCAAAACGATCAATCTACATCCTTCACAAGCCGCATCAGCTAGAGCCAGCTTGGTCTTAGACTCCAAGGCTTGGATGGTTCGGTGTGTGGCTCGGCTTGGATTCGTGATGCGCTTCACCAAAGGTTGGCAGAGAGATGGATATGCCGTGTGAGAACACAAGTTCATCATACGTGATGCCTCTGCAACTTGACCGAAGAAAATAAAGATTAATACGGCGACAGATACCACGACAGCCACAAACATGTAGCTGCAAAGTGTCGCGGCCCGCCATTTATTTTATTTAAATATGTTCAGTTTAGCTGAGAAAAAATCAACCGAAGAAGTTTTCTGCATGAAGTTTTTGTTTTTTTTTTTAAATTGTTGGTGATGAGCGTTTTGCGTTTAATCTCTTTTTATTTGGTTAGTGTAATTAAATGTAAATAAATCGTAGGTTTGACTTGTTTTTAGTGGATTAAATAATTTTTTAAGAGTTTAGGATACCAAAGTAAAACAAGGTGGCCCAGATGAGACCCGGCCACCATACTGAGATTGTGAGGTTAAATAGCAGACCCGGTCCAATATAAAATACAGATTCGGGAATATAAAAACTTTTTTTAAGGAAGTCTCTCTTTAGGACCGAAGGTCTCATATTGAGTGCAACAAGGCAAGGACTATTTATGTGTATTACACAAAAGCAGCCTTTCAAGAACTCAAAAGAACTTAATGTTCACTATACTAATTTAAGCATCAACAAGATTACATCAGCGCTCCATCAACCCATGCCGGAACTCTGTTATGACTTTCAAAGGAATCATATGTTTCTACTGAAGGCCAAAGAGTTTTTTTTACCTTTGCTTGTAGTTCAGTCTTCTCAGTCAAACTACCCGAGAGCTCAACTGTTCTACCAGTGCCGAGTGTCAGATCTCGTCTTTGTTCTGGAGCAGTGTCTGCAGTTGATAAACCCTTGTGTGTCTATGTCATGTCGATCATCACGGAAACATTGCCACTTAACCAAGTACTTGTGCTATTTTCTTTATAGCATTGGTCAAAATCCATTTTTCCTCAATCAACTTCTCGGCTCTTGCTTCATGTGGATGTTTGGTTGCATGGTGTACGATATTGGCTGCGAGACAAGTAAAAAGAATCCACAACATCAAGAGAAATGCTGAGAGTGTTAAACTAAAGGACACTAAAGATTCCTGGTTTTGACTCATTTCGACTCATTTGTTTTACCTGTGTTGTACTCGGCAATAAACGGCTTGCAAGATCATCGTTAATTGAAACAGGTAGAGGCGGCATCCGACTCATGATACCAGGCATCTCCTTCATGCTGCACGCAGAAAGAAAGAGTCATTGGCAATGACACGTCTCAATTGTGAAAACTGATGTTTACTTATATTAGATGCACATACTCATTGAGAATGGCGCTGATGTTATTTCTTGCCTGATAAAGGAGACTGATGTTATCCTGCAGCTGTATACACAAAGTTAAGATATGTGTGTGAGTTCCATTACAAAGGGACAACAAGGAAACGTGACTAAACAGGATCAATCTTCTCTAAATTACCTTGAATGCAGAGAGGTTGTATGAAATTTGACTAAAAGCTTGAGCGTTTTGCTGTACAAGATCCAATACTGCATCGCTTATATCTGAGACGAAGAGTACAATAAAGGTAACCAACTAATAATACTGATCTTTTTCTATTTAAGACCACAAACACACAGGAGAAGAGCACTAAACCTTCAAAAGGCATGTGTGTACTGTGGTAGTTGGCATATAAAGCATTTTGTTGTGGCAAATTGGCTAGCATGTTCAGTTCTGGGGATGTATCCACCACCTTACCATAAAGAAGCACATGGTTTTTTTTTAAAACAAAGTTAAAACAAAAGCAAACCAAACACATATCAAACCAAACAATACATAATAGACTTTATCCCAATATAAACATCCAAACACTTTAGATACTGATGCTAAAAAGTTATTAGATAGTAAATTAGACACATGAAAGGTTTAGGTGGGCAAGCATACCTTTCTATTGCTAATGTTCTTCCCAGCACTGTTTTCCTCTCTTTTTCTCCGTTTTCTCTGTGAGAATAGATATGCCCGTCTTAAGCCAACACGTTTAGATTAATGATATATATCTAATGAAAAGATTAAAAAAAGGCAAACAAGCACTAATGAATAGAAGAAAAAGGAGGAGAGAAACTTATTGTTTGCTTGCATCAAACATATGACTGAAGACTCACAGGACAGATGCATGACGGAGATGGCCATATAATGATGACAAAACATTATATTTTATCAACTCATTTTGTTTCACTTTATTATGCAAACATTTAGTAGAATGATGCAGCCATATGTATTGGGCAAAATAATAATTTTAAATAACTTCTAATCAAAGATGCCAACATGAAATTTCCTAGGCTCCAAAAAGTATAGGGATCCCTGCCATCACCCATAAAGCAATATCTTTTCAGAAATCATTTTTTCAAAAAACTTTAGGCCTATTATTACCTTTTCCAACAATTCCCTTTCACAATCATGGACTCCAAAGCTAATATAAAGACAGGTCTATAGCGTCAGCAAAACTTGTCATTTCTCTTTTTTTGCTCATCTTTTACACAATCTTTAGGACATGGCATGGCAGGGTGTCTTTTCATCAATAAAACCTATAGCTTTTTTTGCTAGGACTTTATCTTTACCGCAAAGCACATATGCAAAGTTGCATCATCGTGCTGATTCAATCATATTCAGCATATGCTTTTTTACAACAGTGATAGAAATATCCCTCGGATCACTACTTCCATGACAAGTTGACAACCAAATCCCATTTGAGAAAAAAAGAATACTAGAAACTGCAAAGTAGTTCTATAGCAGTAAAAATTATCCTTGGTAGAAGTCTAGACTCTTACAGTGATAAATTCTACTTCACATAAGCAAAAAAGCACATTGAACAACAAGAAGATGCACACAGCTCAAGGAAACATAACCAAAACCATGAGAGCATTAGGAAGCTTACCGCCATCCATCTGCACCTCAGTGCTACATCCCTTACAGTTTTATCTGGTAGAGCTGCAGCGATCTTTACATACTTTGAGATCTTGGGTTCATCTTTCAACCTACAAACGGAAAAAAATAAAGATGTCATGCATGAAAACCAACAAAGCAACAACCTACAGACTCTAGACATGTAACCTACATGGCTAATGAGTATAACAAGTATGTATTTGTTTTACATTACATGGAAGTACAAAGGCAATACTTTATATTTCCAAAGGAACATACTTTTAATAGTCCATCATTGAGAAGAATATAACGTGCCCACTACTTATCATAAAACAACTTCTCAAATTGTTTTGAAAAATTTGGATCATAGTACGAAAAAGGTAAAGACTTTACAATAAACATTGCATTTGAAGATTAAAGAAATAGCAAATGGAAGGAAAATATCCAAACACACAAAACGTTGGAGAAGAGGATACCTACTTTGCAAGGCCGTTCTCTAATACATACTGCTCCTCAACTGACCAATCCATGACCAAAGCAGCTTCAGGTTTGACTCCTCCAGCCACTAAAGATGGAAACACAAGGGACGTGGTGCTAGTGCTTGGCGGCAAAGAGTGATTCTCCATTGAAATAATCCTTAAGAGAGGGATATTTTATTGAAACTGCTTCGAGCTACGACCTACAAGGATGCCCCCAAAGATGTCGGACTTTAGCCATTTCAAAACTCAAGCAAACGAAAACCAAGAGTGATAAAGTAAGCCCTGAAAAGGAAAACAGCTGGAGGAGCATGAGATGAGTTAATTCACCTTGGAGTTGATAGAGCACTCTGGAAGGTATAGATATTCTCAATAAGAGCCCTGATCTGCACCGGTTGTGTCACAATCTGAGATGCAACCGACAAGAGTGCAACTAGGTTTTGGGAAACGACACAAGATGCTCCGGCGAGCAGCAGGAACGAAGATTAGAAGAAGCGATGTGCAAAGAAGCTAAGAGAGTGGCGCAGCAAATTGCGAACCCCGATGGAAGAAAGTCGAGGAGAGAGAGAGAGAGAGAGAGAGAGAGGAGTTTAGTTTAGTAGTAAGTAGGAGCAAAGTGTTGGTTCTTGTTTGGTTCTGTTTGTGCAGCACTTTGGTTTTGTTGTATTCATATATGCCTTTGCTGCCTTTTTATTTTATTTATCTTTGCTTTATTGGTGATGAAAAAATAGACAAGTTAATTAAAACTCTCTTTCAACCCAATTTATAACACTTTTGGGTTTATGGGTTTTCTTTTTTATATAATTGTTTGCTTTTATAGAAGTGTAAAACTTCTATAAGTAGAAAAAATAGTATAGACCAATGACCTTGTAGCTTTAGAGATATATAGGCATCAGTATCTAGATTCTACATATCAATCTAGATTTGATTCAAGATCTTTGCATATCTGTTAAAAATAAAGTGCTCACTATTCCATTGTAACCAGCATCAAAAGATGAAATTTTCTTCTATTAGTGGTGGTGGTCATTAGAGTCCCCATAACATCTGAGTGGCATTTATAATACACACAAAAAGGTTTAGCTAAATATTCTAAACAGTGTTAATTATTGTGTTGGTTTTTATGTGTAATCTTTGTCAAAATAAATCCTGAATCTTCAGCTTATCAGACAATAGTTTATATTAATGCGTTTCTTGCTGTTTTGTGTGTTCTATAGTATCTTTTTTTTATTTTTTAAGAAACAAATATGTACCAATCAGAAGTTCGATTCCAAGTAAATCTTTCAACATCTCAATTAGCCATGCATACGAGTTGAATGATGTTTTCATATGGCTAGTATTTTTTTAATTTCACAAGAAAAAAACTTCCAGGAAAAAAAAATACAGGATCCGTTCTATCACCAAATATTTCACTTTCTCGACTAAAAAAAAAAGAACTTGGGTAGTAGTATTGTACTCAATTATCGTGCAAAGCCTTGGTGAGGTAGAGCCTGCTGAAGTTCTGGCCAGCCACTCTGCAAGCAATGGGTCGACTCGTTTTCAGTCTCTTACAAAGCTTGAAATGGTTGTAAAGCGTTAACAAGGGAACATACCCGTTGATTTGGCCACAGAAGTTTGAGACTTGGTTTGTGATGAGGAAGCTCTCTAGCCTCGATGGTTCAGGGATCGGCTTAAATATTGGGTTTGAAGGATCCTCCTCCGGTAAAGGCTCTTCTCCAGCTGATTTGCGAGCCATGTTCTCCGTCCTATCAACCAAACATCTCAGTTATTTACTTGGCACATTAACAAGAGAAGCAAAAGCCCAAGACAAATGTTATATACAGGTCATTCACTACTCTTGACACTAACACATGTGATTAAAACTGTATCACCATCCAGTATAAAAACGAGTAAGCAGAACAAATCGAACCAGAACCCGATCATCAAAGTGACCTACCTTCTCTTTTGGAGCCAGGCTTGTTGTTGCGCTTGCTGACGAGACAGGTTCCGGTAGTAATATTGAAACTGTAAAAATAAAATAAGATATTACATTAAAGATAGTTCTGAGGGTGAGGACTGAACAACAGCGAAGAATAAATAGGATATCGCAATAAGATACCTTTTGCTGTTCCATAGATAAATCATCCATGCATTTAATCAAAAACTCCATATTGTTCTCAAGGAAAGGAGTTGTTGATGAGTGCAGACGATCATAATCACCCTAGAAAAGAGAAAATCTCAAAGAATTAAGGGCCAAAACTTGGAACACTGACAGAAAGTGATAATCTCAATCCAAATACAAACGTCGTACCTGTGAGACAGGTGCATCAGTCTCCAGTTCGGTCATAAAGGCACTGACGAGCGCAGAGTTTGAAACTTTGATCTGTCAGAACAAAGTAATCGACAATTAAACCAAACCATTTTTCCAAAGTAAGCTATGATTCGCTAATAGTTCTAACATAGTTATTTATAAGAATAGTTAGTAAGACGTCAACATAGAAGAGAAATGCCCTAAGGACTTACAGGTATTTCCTCAAAAATATCCATCCAGGAGAAATTTTTCTCTCTCAACCTGTTAAAACAAAGTGATTACAATAATCTCACTTGGCTCATAAAACCTAAGTTACTAATAGATCAGGATACATACTTCTCGCCTGTAAAGTTTCCCCCCCTGTACAACTCCATAAAGGAATCAGAAAGCTTCAAAGCCTTCAAAGCTAAGGCGCCTAAGTCAGCTTTAGAGGGATCGTATATAATACACACACACCTCTTGATGTTCTCCTGTAGATGCAGAAGAAATCATTTCTAAAAGCTCATTTCATGATCTTACAGAGGGATTTGTAACAGAATTGCAAACAAAAATTCAGCAAATATTTCTAATGACTCAGTTTCCAATCAAGTAATTGACCAAAAGGAGTCTGGAGTGTACCTGGGTAGTTCATGAAGGTCTCAATCAGTTCTACAGTCTGATAAGATCCAAGTACTGTGGATTGATACCTGAACAAAAATTATACAAATCTTATTATTATTCCACACAAAAACAAATCAGAAAAACTTCACAATGAAACCTACCAGCCAACAGTGTTGTTGTCAACATTAACCTCCCTCAAACACCTCATCATCTCAAGCTGATAGTTAGCACCATCAGCTTCAATCTCTTCATCGTCATCTCTCACCTAGTCTCATAAAATCAAATCAGAGACTCGACAAGCTATAACCTTCATATCACAATGTGCATTCTTCAAACTTACTGGAAAAGGAAAACAATTGGTGACTTCAAGCACACTACCAACATCAAGTCCAAGAAGCTGCCCTGTGACGAGCGTTGGAGCAAACTCCTTGCAATGTTTGATTATCTTTAACACAGCCTATCATATATACACACATACCAAAACCCTCAGCAATCTAAAATTCGCAATAGGAGAGATGAGTATGAGGATGAGGATGGCATTACCAGTCCTTCGATCTGAACAACTCTGAGCGGAGGAGCCACCGCCTCGTCCTTAGATATCGCCTGCAGAAACGACCTAGCCACTGCGGAGAGAGTACGAGATTGAGAGAAATCGTCAAATACAGATGCGATAAATATATGCACGTGAAGAAGGGAAAGTGTACTGACTGGTTGCCATTGAATAATCTACTTAGGAGATGATGACGCTTCTCCGATCAGGTACTGATACTCTCCGCCGTGAAACCCTGACGACGTGGTACTTGTTTCCCGGTGGCGGAGATGAGCGAGAGAAAGAGACTGTGTGTGGTTTTTTTGATAGGGTAAACTAAACTTACAAAATAGTCCTCGAAATTAAGATTTTATTCGTGATGGACCCTAAATGTTTTTACGTCTGTTACGAACAGATTAAGGATGGGCCCAGGCCACGGAGCTATAATGTTATTTACTTGTAAAAGGCCTATACCATATATATATATATATATATATATATATATATATATATATATATATATATATATATTTTTTTTTTTTTTT
>NC_027755.1:19633557-19637528 GCF_000695525.1 Brassica oleracea var. oleracea
CCAAGGTTTGATTACATAATACGCTTATCAGCCTCAACATAAGATTTGATCCAAGATGGCATAATAGAAAACAAAACGGAGGAGTTACTCCCATATGTGAATGCCTCCTTTGCTACTCTATCTGCAACTTTATTTGTTTGTTTACTCTTAAAGATCACTCGATGAGCCCTTATCTTGTCCAGCATATGGTGAATATCATCTGTATAAGCTCGTATGCTGGGGCGATAATTTTTTTCCTGCAGGGCATGTATCAACTCTTTGCAGTCTGATTCGAAAATGATGTTCTCGTAGTTGAGACGCACCAAGGAAATGATGGCCCACCTAAGTGCTTCAGCCTCCGCCTCAATAGGTGATCTCAATCGAGTTAACCTTCTCGCTCCCATCCATAACACAGACCTGTTATGATCCCTTAGTACCCACTCAAGACCACAGTGTTCATTTGATGTTTCCCAAACTCCATCACTGTTGCATTTCAACCAGTCTTACGGTGGTGCTTGCCATTTTCCGACCTCTTTCACACCAGGACCTGCGTTGATAGGTTTAGCCTCTTGATCCTCCCGACTGTTCCATTCCTCCATGTCCTCATGTGCTTTAATCACCAGGCTCATCGCCTAATAATCAATTCCTTGAAAACAAAAAGCATTTCTACTCTTCCATAGCCTCCACAATAACCATGGTCATATTCTTCTGTTATTGTTGATCTGCAGATTTGCGGAAGCCATACTAAGCAGCCTATCAACATTTTCAAAATAGGAATCAGACCATTCTCCTCCTGGTGGCACTGGAATAGAAGACAGAGCCCACACAATCCTAGCATAATGATAATTGAAGAGGATGTGGTTTATTGATTCATCATCCGCCTGACATCTAGGACACGAGCCATCTCGTGTTAAGTGTCGATGTTTCATCACTCCTCCCAGTGATAACGCGTCGCTAAGGCTCCTCCACATAAAGTGGTGAATTTTGGGACTGGTATCTGCCTTCCAAACCGCCTGGAACAGACCATCTAGGCTTGGCTGAAGTATTTCTTCAACTTCCTTTGCTTTTAAAAGGTTTGCTGCTACCCAGTAACCAGAGTTCACCGTGTAGTGTCCCGAGCGTGTAAAGTCCCAACAGTAGGAGTCCTTGCAGGCTGGTCCTCCGGGTCTAATTTTCTGGATCTCCCTCCAGTCTTCCTCACTCAGCACTTCTCTTATAAGATCTTCATTCCACTTTCTTCTATCCTGAAGCATAAGGTCGCTGGTTTTAGTACAATTAGCCAGCTGAGGTCTCTGCTGTGAAGGGATCCATCTTGAGGATAAGAGGGGCCTAGCGGGATTGTCAGCAAGCCAAGGATCCTCCCAAGCGTGTTGTCGCCGTTCCCAATGACCACTCTCGCACCCTTCTTGATTAACCTCAGGGCTGCATGGAGGCTTCTCCAAGCGTAGGATGGTCTGGACCCAAGATCAGCGTTTAGTATGGTGGTTTTCTTAAAGTATCTAGCTTTGAAGACCTTTGTACCAGCGTCTCCGATTTAGTAAGCATTCTCCATACTTGCTTTCCTAACATAGCCAGATTGAAAGCTTCAAGCTCCTTAAAACCCAAACCTTCCTCGCTTTTCGGTTTACACAAGTGCTGCCAGCTCTTCCAATGCATTTCTTTGGATTCACCAGAGTTTCTCCACTAGAATTCAGCCATCACTGTTTCAATTTGCTGATAGGTAGTCTTGGGCAGTAAGAAGCAAGACATTGAGAAGTTTGGTTGTGCCATAGCAACTGCTTTAAGCAGCACTTCCTTCCGGCAGGAGACAAGAACTTATTTTGCCACCCAAACACTTTGCTCTGCACTAAATCCTTGATGAAGAAAAGAGTGTTGACCTTAGATGGTCCAAATGATTCTGGTAGGCCTAAGTAAATACTGCTTCCTCCATCTTGGGAGATGTTTGTTTTGGCTTTGATTTGTAGTCTCCTCTCCTCTGGTATGTTCTTGCCAAAATAAACGTTGGATTTCTGGTAATTAATTCTCTGCCCCGTAGCCAAGCTGTACTTTCGCAGAATAGCTACCAAATGATCGATCTCTTCATCACTCTTCTTACAGTAAAACATATTGTCATCTGCAAAAAAACAAATGTGAGACATGGGGAGCTTTTCGAGCTACTTGAAGTCCTGTAATCTTTTTTTCAGCTTCCGCCTTCTTCAACATCTTCACAAGCAGCTCTGTACATATGATGAAGAGATAGAGAGACAAAGGATCTCCTTGTCTAATCCCCCTTGTGGGTTTTATGCTTCCATAAGCTTGGCCATTAATAAGAACTTGATAAGTGACAGAGGAGACACACGTCATTATCAAGCTTATCCATGCTGGTGCAAATCCAAGAGACTTGAGAGCTCGCTCTAGAAACGTCCATTCCACTCTATCAAAGGCCTTGGAGATATCCGTCTTGAGGGCAATGAAATCTTCTGAAATTTTGTTGGAGGACCGAAGAGCGTGCAACATCTCACGTGCGAGAAGAATGTTATCATGAATGATTCTGTCATGAACAAAAGCAGCCTGTGATTCCAAGATTAATCCTGGTAGGACTTTCCGCAGACGCTTAGCCATGATCTTTGCGATGATTTTGTAGACCACGTTGCTCAGGTTGATTGGGCGGAAATCTTTCATTTCATTGGCACTCACTTTCTTTGGTATAAGACAAATATTTTTCTTGTTGATCTCCGCTTCTAACTCTCCAGTGCGAAAGAATAGATCCACCATACGATATACATCCTCTCCAATCACGTCCCAGAACTGATGATAGAAGAAACCGCTCATACCGTCTGGCCCAGGGCACTTGTGCAGGTTTATGTCCATGACAGCTTTGTAGAGTTCTTCCCGAGAGACCGGTGCTACGAGTGCTTCATTTTGCTCATGCAAGATCTTTGGAAAGGAGTCCAAACTTATCTCAGCATCCTCTATTGTCACTCCCACATCTTCTGAGGAGAATAATCTCTTGAAATACTCCTCTGCCACTCGTCCCAGATCCTTTTGAACCAGCCACACTCTTCTTTGTTCATCAATAAGCTTTTGCATTCTATTACTTGCTCTTCTATTTTTCGTGGCAGCATGGTAGAATCTGGTGTTTCTATCCCCATTCCGCAGTTATAGGACTCTACTCTTCAATCTTCAGTAGGCTTCCTCATTTTTGTACTCTCGGTTCAACTCACTCTTTAGCCTATGCAGCTCTTCAAGGTTGAGGGGACTGCTTCTGGTTACCATATCAATCAGATGATGGAGCTCTCTAATGCGTATCGCCGAGTTTGGTATGTTCCTCTTTTTTCACTGTGAGATTGATTTGCGACAATCCTTAATCAGGTCCATGACCGTTGATCTTTATCCTTTTCTAGCTTCCCTCCATTTAGAGGCTATTTCCTCTTTAAACTCTTCTTTGGCAATAAGCCTCTAGTCGTATTTGAAGGAGGACTAGACTTTATTATGATTCTCGATCGGACAAGTGATAAGAGGGCTGTGGTCTGAGCTAACACGATGTAGATAAGTTGCAGAGGCACTGCCAAACATTTTCATCCACTCTTAATTTGCAACTGACATGTCCAGCCGACATTGGACTAGCTCATTGTTCCTTTGACCATACCATGAGAATTGATAGCCAATATGTTTTATTTCCCACACTCCACAGGCCTTCAGCATTTGGATAAAGTCTTTACTATCCTCAACTGTCCTCTTGTTGCCTCCCAGCTTTTCTTGCAGGTCAACTAACTCGTTGAAATCACCAGACAAAATCCACGGGCCGTTTCTTGCTACACCAATCCTCATAAGCCTCTCCCAAACTCCATTTCTATTGTTCTTAACTGGTTCTCTATAGACTCATGTAAAGAAGAATTATTTGTCTTCCCAGCGCACAAGAGCATCTATCATTCTTTTATTCGACTGGAGGATTTTGACTTCCACTGTTGATGTGTCGAGTTTTAACCCGATTATCTAACTGCAAGTGCACA
>NC_027755.1:19637628-19650498 GCF_000695525.1 Brassica oleracea var. oleracea
TTGCTCCAAAACGAGTTTAAAACCGTTAAAAACACGGAATATCAACTATTTCCCTCCACATCAAAGCTAAGCCTCCACTTTTTCTGGTTGGCTCCACAATATGTAGATCATGATAGCCCAGATGCCCAACCACATTCTCCAAATATTTTCTTCCATTCTTGGTCTCATTGAGGAATATTATCTCCGGGAAATACTAACCACGTATTTCCCTTAGATGTCGAACTGTAGGGATATTCCCCACCCCTGACAGTTCCAACTCAATATTCTCATTGAGATTTCAAAGGGTTGGTATTAACCATCAACCCTTCTTTCAAAAGTTATCCACTTGCACCAGCCTTTTTCAAAGTAGAGTGAGTTGGGACATAGTCTGTCACTTGGACAGAGTGAGCTGTCACATGGACAGAATGAGTATGTTCACCTTCTGAGTGAGCACCAGAGCTGGAGGATACTCTACCGAGTCTGTGAAAGACGCTTGGAGCCTCCAAACGCTCTGAGATTGGCCTCTTCCTTTGCTTTTTTGAGGTTCGTTCATCACTGGAAGAGTCTTCTGTCATCCCGATGGCTTATTCTTCTTCTTTTTTGCTGACTTGACTCACGTGAGATAACGATCTCAGGGGGTGGTGAGAGGTCTCCCAGCCTAGCAAAGACAGAGGACATTCCTTCTTCTGTGGCTCGCACCTTAGAAAGCACTAGATCAGTTTTTTTTTTCCTTCTGACGATCCTCTTCTTCCTTTTTTTCTTTACTTCCAGTACCTAGTTCGCTCGAGTGAGGTGAGGAGCCTAATCTTTGGAAAACCGTTGGTGAAACAGTCAAATTCCTGGAGGAAAAGCCTGCTGATCGGTCTTCCTCAGAAGCCTTTTTCTCATGAGATTTCGTTTTTCGGAGGGAGGATTGAATAGAGTCCCCCACACTGTTGGAACTGCCGCCTTCTGTTGCTTTAGCAGCTTCAGGAGTCTCCTTCTTCCTCCAGACAAGTTCTTGTGTCGAGTTGCTCTTCTTAGCATAACCTCAAGGTCGATGGGGAGAAACTCTTGATGTTCTTCTTTTTGGGGTCCTTGTGGGGTCTCTTGATGTTCTGCGACCCAAAGATGGAGTCTTTTTCTTTTCCTTCCACCATGACTGCTTTGCCTTTGTCTTTTTCACTTGCCTAAGAGTGGGAGTTTCTCATTCTACTTGGTCCCTCTTCTAGAGCCACTGCTTGGTCTTTAGCATGTATCCTCAGAGGGAAAATGTTGCGGTCATGCGTCAACCTTTTACAGGTAAAGCAGACTTTGAAGAGTTTTTCATACTCAAGCTTAGTGGAGATTGCTTATCCCGTCTTGAAATTTGCAGTATTTCGAAACTGAAGAGGAGCATCAGCCTTAATCCAAGCGTGTGCTCTAACATATTCCACTGAGTCTGAGTTTTTTGCATGAAGCTCAACTTTATCCACTTTTCCCAATGGTGAGATGAGTCCTTCAACAGCTTGCTTCTTGAGGAGGTGAATCGGAATACCACATATCCTTATCCAGAAGGGAATGAGGTTGAGGAAGTCTGGCCCTGGGCTTGGTGTCCACTGATCCATGGAGACGATCCAGCCATTAACAAACCACAGACCCCTTTCCAAGACAAATCTGAGGTCTCTATCACACTGGAAGATGAACTGCGCCCTGTTGTCTCCAACTCCACGACCTTTAACTCGGTCCTCAAGACCCCAAATCGGGGGTAATGCCTTCACAAGTCCCCCACCTTATGGACTGTCGGGTTGGGACACCTTACAACGACGCTCATAGTATTTTCTTCAATAAGGTCATTGTTTTCTAGATCTGGGATGTCCACCGGTTCTCCTTCGCCGAGAAGATTACGCTCCTTCAACTCCTTCATTAAGGACATCTCTTTCTTCTTCTTCGGTCGATACATCCTTGTATGCAGAGGCGTTTATAGAGCAGGAAACCACACAGGTTTAATGAGAACTTCGCACCGATTTATGGAGGAAGTTAGTGAGCTAGATTTATCGAATAGAGTAGATCTGGAGAGATTGTCGAGTTGTTAGGAGAGACTGAACCTTCACTTCGAAACACTTTCTCCCTATGAGCATCGACACCGTGATGAAAAATGAGCAGAGAAGGATCAAAGATCCACTCTGAATGAAGCTAGGTGAGTAGATATTGATCTAGGGAAGTCGCCGTCTCAGAGAGAAAACCCTAGCCATTTTTTTCCATTAATATCAACGACCTATACCATGTTGACTGGTTACCATATATTATTCCTCAAAATATATTGAACACATTTAATGCCGTGTGGTCATTGCATACATAACCTATAATTTGGGTAACACTGTAACAGTAACCACTAACCAGTCAACACGTTGTTTGTTTTCACTGAAACCAGTCCACACGTTTTAAATAATAAAACAAGCGCATAAAACAGCCAATCAGACATGACACGATTTTTCTGAATCGTTTTTTTTTTTGTTTTTAACTTAACTCTAAATTGATTTTTTTTTTAAATCTGTCTAAAACATACAAAAACCGATCAAAGTGTTCATTTAAACAACCATCTTCTATAAAATTCTATAAAACGCGTAGCAGACGTCTAACGATTTTTGTAACATTAGAAAATATTGTGTGTTTTGGGTTTGCTTTTATCTGTTGGATTGGATTTTCTGCAAAGTGAACATAACTTGACAAGTTAACATTATTGATTCCAACTAATTAATGAATGAAAAGTTCATTATACATATTTATACTGTAGAATTTAAGATAATATCTCTGTCGAAAAGTATTATGTTAGCCGTGTTCGTTTCTTAGCCGCAAGACGAAGCGGCAGCGACCAAAAATTAAACGGGAATCATGTCAACACACAACACCCATGACCGCAGCGGCAATTAACAACACGCAACACCGATGACGCAGGGGCAGTAGAAGGGACGCTGAAAATTCTAGCGGCACCGGCGTCAAGTTTTTTGTGTCTCCGGAATTGGCGGTTACTTTAGCTTCAGATTCTATTATTTTGATCATCACCACCGTGCTTTTTCTTGCCGCAGCGGGAGCGTCTTGCGGTTAACAAACGAACACGGCTGTTAACTTTTAGGCGAAAGTCGAAAACCTCATGGTCAAGTTGAAGTCAACGCAGCCAACAAAATAAATCCAAAATTAAATGAACGCATACTCTCTTGGGGGGTTCGTGTTGGACTGCATATTTCGTTGGACCAGAGTGTTCCAAAATGAAATACCAAAAGTATTTTTATAGTTGTATTTCTAATTATAAATTACTCAACATTCAACAAAAAGGAACATGTTCAAAACGAAAGGTCGATAATTGGAGGGGGTAAGAGGAACCAGACACCAATTGAGAAAATTACAATGTCTCTCCTTACTTTAAACTATAGTTTTATCAGCATTACGTGCGGATTGTATATCATAAATTTTTATTTTTAAAATTCTACTTAGAATTGGAGAGCTTGTTAAAGAAAAAAAAAATCAAAATTTGAATGTTTAAATGCTTGTTGGAGATGTTGTTAACTAAGATGAGTCCAAGATCTATTGTAGCTGAGAACATTTATGTAGATGCAAAGATCAGATGGACGTTCTGATACAGACGCAAGTACAGCAGCGAATGAAACAGAGTCTACAACAGAGAAGTGTACGTGCGGATGAACAAGTCAAGATGAAGATTGCGACTTGAAGAATGGATTGCGGATCAAGGCTAAGTTGATACAAAGATTTCTTGGGGAGCAAGCTTGAAGAGATTCACTGTTGGGGTCAAAAATGGTTACGAAGAAGATAACGTCCAAATCCTCGAAGAAGAAAAACGTAGAAAAATTCTTCGACAAATATATTTTCGAAATAGATTCTTCTTTACGAAAAACCTTTGCGGAAGAAACGCAAATCATCGGACAAGAGCTCGAGAAGGATCGTTACGCAGCGACCAAACGCGTGCTCCGCTCGGTCGCTACGTAGCGACCGAGTTCGAGCCAAAGCTCAGTCGCTACATAGCGACCAAACGCCCATTCCGCTCGGTCGATACGACATCAGTCCATGCATTCTCGTCTACCCTTCGATGCTATCTCTCGAATACCGTAGCGAACCCATCTCACGTTCCCCGCCATTTCTAAGTTATCAATCAAACTTTACTGTAAAAACCGCGGAAAGTTCATTCTTTATCGAAAGAAGCCGTAATAAACGCTTCGAGTCGAGAGACGGCCCAAATGGACCTAAGACACGACTCGTGGCCCAACTTACGATTTCTTAACCAACAGCCCGTAAACCGCATGTCGGTTTACGCTTGGTCCGCAAGGGAAGATAAATGTCAAGTTTCCGCGGATAAATACGAAATTTTGAAGATAATTACGAAGATCGGAAAAAATGGAATATCTCCATTTTTATGCTATGGCGGCTTAAGGGCAGAAGAGGAAAGGCGTAAACCGACCTTGGAGTCAGTATATAAGGGGTCCTAGGCGAGAGACATGGAGGAGGACTTTTTCAGAGAAAACTTAGCACTTAGAGCAATTAGGCATATTTCCGTTTTTGTTATCCGAGCTGTGACTCAACTAGGTCATTGTCGTCTTAGGGTTTTAGAACTAGAAATCTCGCCGACAGCTCTCGTAGCCCAGGCTCTTACATTGTTGTAACGCTCAAGCGCGAATTCGGAATAAGATCTACTTTGCTCTCTTTTCGATTTCTTATACTTTATCGTTGTCATTATTGTGTTCTGATTGCTTGGCGTGTGGTATTAGCAGATATCCGGGACCTCTGGGAAATTAGGTTTTTCCTAGTTTCCTTATTTAAACGGAAATCGACAGTGCGAATTTCGGTTCCCACATTCACCTTAGAGAAGGGAGATCTCAAAATGGAAGTTTTCTAAAAGACTTTGGAGAGGTTTTAGGGAACTTGCCATATTTGGGTAGATAGGGAATATTGGGTACATAGGCGTGGATAGCCGACTTGGCTGTATTGTATATATAGTCACATTCGACATGTGGATTAGGGTTGGCGAGAGAATTGTATTCTTAGCATAAGAGTGGAGTTCACTAAGCTTGGAAGCGAGTGAATAACACTAAGGGCTAAGGGGTAGAGGTCCTAGAGATCGTGTATTCGATCTTAGGACGTGTGAGGCTAGGGGAGCAAGTCAAGAAGGGTCTTGATCTTGTTCGAGTTTTGTTTAAAGAGATACTTGTAAGTTCGCTTTAAAAGAATACTAGTAATAACACATATCTTTGTAGAGATATTCTCTGATGTACTATGTGCTTCACTCTGTGAGTTAGTTATTGCATTTACAAGTGGTATCAGAGTAGTCACCCGTCCGATTATATAACATGTGAGATCCTACGGAAGAAATGGAGAACTATCATGAGCTAGTGTCAAGCACAAGGGTGATGTTGGATGGATCCAACTACGGACTTTGGAAGTCACGAATGAGGTCTATCATTCGAGGGAAATGCCATGGCGTGGAAATCTGTAACAACTGGATGGTCAGAACCAAAGGCTAAGGACGAGAATGGTGTTGAATCCAACAAAGAAGAGGAACTTTGGACCGAGACAGAACTCAAAATGGCAAAGTACAACTCCAGAGCACTTTCGTTTGAGCTGATTCAAGGATATGAGACCGCCAAAGAAGCATGGGAAATACGGCAAACTCACTTCGAAGGAACGTCAAAAGTGAAGAGCTCACGACTGGATTATCTAGCATCCAAGTTTGAAAATCTCAAAATGGGAGAAAGTGAATCAGTTGAAGAATTCAGCTCACAGCTCAGTGGCATAGCTCAGGAATCCTTGGTATTGGGAAAGAAATATAAGGATAAGAAGCTGGTCAAGAAGTTTCTAAGGTGTCTACCATCTAAGTACACCGCATACAAGGCAGCTATGTCAGTTTAACTGAACACAGATGAGATAAGCTTTGATGAAGTAGTAGGGAAGCTGAGAGCACATGAAATGGAAATTGACGGAGGAAAGAAAGGAAAGGGAGTTGCACTAGTATCACAAGAGTCAGATGACAGAGAAGATGACAATGATCCAGTAAGTATGCTTGTTAGGCGATTTGACAGAGTCCTTCGTAGAGCTGAATCAGGTCAGAGAAGAGGAAGTACATCACAACGTGCTGCAGAAGGTGAGAAACGAACATCTGAGTCAGAAAAGAATGATCATAAAGCGGAGATTCAGTGTCATGAGTGCAAGGGGTATAGACATTACAAAACTGATTGTTCAACTGTTCGAAGGAGAGAAATCAAGTGCTACAAGTGCAAAAGAATTGGACACACTCAGCTGGAATGTGTCAACGATCAGAAGAGGAGACGTGAAAAATTTATGATCGGAATTGATGAGATAGACTCAGAAGAAGACAGTGATGAAGAGGAGCTGGCTAACTTCGTAGCATTCATTGGCATCAAAGAGTTTGTGGAAGGAGAAACTGATACTGATGATGATCAGTCAAGTGCAGATGGTGATGATGGAATTAGCTATCAAGAACTGTGTCAGACGGTAGTACAGATTGGTAAGGAGAATCTATGTCTCAAAAAGGAGAAAAGCTGGCTAGAAGACACGGTGATAAACCTCAGGAAAAAACTTGATGATGAAAGAAAGAAGGAGGCAAGTACCTCAAATCTGAAAAAGGAGAATGTACGACTTGCTGTTCATATTGAGGTACTAGAGAAACGAGTGAAAGACGAGAAGGCTCGATGATCAGACTTAAATGCCAAGCTGGAACATCATTACAAAACTGTCAGAATGCTCACTGGGTCAAGGAACTTGATAAAATCTTAAGTCTGGGAAGACAGGTTCAGACTTCTCGAGGTCTAGGATACACTGGGTATGAAAAGAGTGATACAGAACCCATCAAATTTGTGCCAAGCTCCAACTCCACAGGGAGAACAACAACTGAAGGTACTACCTCAAAGACTGGTGCTGAGAAAGTTAAGAATCTCCAGAAGGTGGGACGATCAGAGATTTAGCAGGAGAGAGGATGTTACTACTGTGGAAAACCGGGTCACATCAAGAAGAAATGCTATCACTTTCAGGAAAAAGTAAATCAGTTTCTGAGACAAGGAAGGTACTGGTGGAATGGCTCACGAAATCAAGTCTGGGTCAGAAAATCTGACTTAGGACGAACAACAGTGAACTCAACTAAACGATCTAATCACAGAGGTCCAAGATGCAGCATGACACTTGTATCAGAAGCAGTGGCATTGATATCCAAGTATGAAAATCCATGGTACTTCGAGAGTGGTTGCTCTCGTCATATGACAGGAACACGCAAGAATCTCAGAGAGATAAAGCCGTTGAAAGGAGGTAGAGTCACATTTGGAGATGAAAGCCAAGGAGAAATCAAAGGCAAGGGAATGACTGTTGAAACCAAACCACCTCTGAAGGATGTGTTCTTAGTCAAGGGATTAAAATCAAACCTAATCAGCATCAGTCAATTGTGCGATGAAGGGTTGATAGTTCACTTTACAAAGAGAGAGTGCAAAGCCATGGATAAGGAAAGCAGAGTCACGCTCCATAGAGTACGATTTGCTAACAATTGCTATGTATGGCAGAGTGCACAACAGTGCTTTGTTGCACATGATGAAACAAGTCTGTGGCATCAAAGACTTGGTCACATGAACATGAGGCATATGACCAACATCATCAGAAAAGGTGCAGTCAGAGGCATTCCTCAACTGGAGGAAACAGAGAAGACTGTATGCGGACCGTGCAATCAAGGAAAGCTGGTCAAAGTTCAACACAAGATGATTCAAGATATTCAGTCAAACTATATGCTTGAAATGGTACACATGGATCTCATGGGTCCTATGCAGATAGAGAGCATAGCAGGGAAGAGGTATGTTCTAGTTCTGGTTGATGACTACTCAAGGTTTACATGGGTCAGATTCATTCGTGAAAAGTCTGATACACTGGAAAGATTCAAGATCTGGGCTCTTCAAGTTACAAATGGGAAGAGACGACTGAAGCAGATTCGCAGTGATCATGAGGGAGAATTCCAGAATGAAGCCATGAGTAATTTCTGTGGACAGCACGGAATAGTTCAACAATTTGCTGTCCCTAGAACTCCTCAACAAAATGGAGTAGTAGAAAGGAAGAACCGCATACTTCAGAGTCTACAACTTGAGGTTCGTGATGATCATGAAGTCAGTAAATTTTGTGTTCGATGATGTCACAGCAGTGGAATGGGAAAACGATGAGGAACAGAAGAAATCTACGCCAACAGATGCATCAAAGGACCCATCAACTGAATCAATGAATGACACAACAACTTCCTCAGAACTGACTCAGGAGACAATCACTCCAAACATTCACAAAAATCACTCATCTAGCGATCTCATTGGGAATGTGAATGAAGGGAGAAGAACAACAGGTATGAAGATCAACTTCAGAAATGGTGCATTCAACATGCTTTGTCTCAAACATTGAACCAAAAGATCACACCAAAGCACTTTCGGATGAGTTCTGGATTCAAGCCATGCAGGAGGAAATAGAGCAGTTCATCAGAAATGATGTGTGGGAGTTGGTGGAGAAGTCATCTGATGGTCACATAGTTGGGACTAAGTGGATCTTCAAGAACAAGATTGATGAGAATGGAGTTGTGGTCAGAAACAAAGCAAGATTAGTGGCTCAGGGGTATTCGCAAATCGAGGGAGTTGATTTTGAAGAAACATTCGCTCCAGTGGCTAGATTGGAGTCTATCAGATTGTTCATTGGAATGACATGCATCATGAACTTCACAATTAACCAAATGGATGTCAAAAGTGCATTTCTGAATGGGATACTGTCTGAAGAAGTATATGTGCATCAACCAAAGGGTTTTGAAGACGCAACTAATCCTGAGTACGTATACAAACTCAACAAAGCTCTATACATGTTGAAGCAAGCACCTCGAGCATGGTATGAAAGGTTGACCAACTTTCTGGTTGACAAAGGTTACATCAGAGGAAGTGTTGATAAAACACTATTTGTGCTGAAGAACAAAACAAGAATGTTGGTGGTTCAGATCTATGTTGATGACATCATTTTTGGAGGAACATCTAAACAACTTGTAGATGGTTTCACTCGAGACATGATCAAAGAGTTTGAGATGAGCATGGTGGGAGAGTTGAAATATTTCCTCGGGTTACAAATACAGCAGACAGAGGAAGGTGTGTTCATCTCACAAAGTACCTATGCAAAAGCACTACTGAAGAGATTTCAACTAGATCATTGTAAGGAGGCACAAACTCCGATGAGCTCGACAAACAAGAGTTGCAAAGATGAGGAGGGTGAACCAGTAGACACGAAGCTGTACATAGGAATGATCGGGAGCTTACTATACCTTACAGCTAGTTGACCAGATCTAAGTCTGAGCGTGGGGATATGTGCTAGGTATCAGGAAAAACCAAAGAAGTCTCATCAGGAGGCAACTAAGAGAATCATTCGATATGTCAAAGGCACGACTAACCTTGGGATCTACTACTCAAAGGGATCAAATGGAAATCTTGCTGGATACTGCGATGCAGATTGGGCAGGAAGTGTAGACGACATAAAGAGTACCAGTGGAGGATGTTTCTTTCTCGGAAACAACATGATTGCCTAGTTAAGCAAGAAGCAGAACTCTGTATCATTGTCTATCGCAGAGGCGGAGTACATTGCTATAGGGAGTTGTTGCACATATCTGATGTGGATGAAGCAAATGTCTACTGACTATGGCATGGATATTGGATCATTTCTGGTCTACTGTGACAACAAGAGTGCAATTGACATATCAAAGAATCTGGTGCAACACTCAAGAACCAAGCACATTGACATTCGACATCACTTTATCAGGGAACTAGTCGATGAACAACAGGTAGTGATTGAACACGTTATCACAAAATTACAAATAGATGATCTTTTCACTAAACCTTTAGATCTTAACCGTTTTGTTACTCTTCGAAACTCCATTGGGGTTTGTGAGATGTAACAAGTTTGTGAAAGTGTACATGGGATAACAGAAGAGCTGATGCAGAGGCACCAAAAGTTCAGATTTTGTCTTACATCAGAAGCGAGTAGTGGAAAAGAGCTGCCAAATATGCCGTCATAATCTCAAAAAGTACAGGTTTCGCATCGAGAGAGCAATCAAGAAACAAGGGGAAGAAGATGTTTTATGTCTCCCATCATCAAAAAGGGAGCACAAGAAAACTCTTACAAAAGAAAAGAGAAAAAGAAAAAGAAAAGACAAGAAAAAAAAGAAGAAGAAAAGAAGTAACAATTCCCAGCTCTTTCATGACGAATAAAGGTTGAAAACTGAGTCAGGACATGATAAAGGCATATTTGTGCGAAAGCTAGACATGAAATAAGTATGCTGATCAGATGATGATCTAGTAGAGCAGAAGAGTGCATATGTAGCAGAAGCTATGTCATCCTCTGGATCACTCGACGAACAGTTGTCAAACGGGAAAAGGTAAAACAAAAAGTTTGAGTACTTAAAAATTAAAAATTAACCTGTGTGACACATGTTCTATCATTGCTTGCTTGTTTAATGTACTAATGGTTCATTTGCCTAAGTGGTTGTGTCAGCAAAAGTCATTGAGTAAATGTTACCAATCTATGTCATCGAGTGTCACAGTGGAACAGTGAAGATTCAGTCCGATCAAGTCATAAGTGGGCAATACGTGTCGACATCAGAGAAAAGGGAAGAGAGATCGTGTGAGCCTAAATGGAAGATTTCAAATTTTTGAAATTTGAAAAACTTCCATTTTGGAGAGAGTGGGAAATATGGCGAATATCCCAAAAAGGTCATGGGGTAATGCACCAAAAAGGAAATGATCATGGGGTAATGCACCAAAAAGGAAATGATTACCCCTTGATAAACCCTAGACGCCAACTTTTTTCTCTCACAATTCTCTTTGCTTAAAGGTCCCAAAATAAAGAAAAACTCTCTCTCTCTCTCTCTCTCTCTCAAGAAATCATGTCGATGAACAAGAACACCTCCGCCGCCGGAAAATCCTCAAACCCACCACTGCTGAGTCTTGTTGATTATTCCGATGATGAAGAACAGACGACTCCACAGAGAAGTCAAACATCCCAGTCTAGATCTGATGTGTTCAGAACTGCAACTGAGCACCTCAACACAGAATCAGACGCTGACTTAGATCCAGCAGAGCCTCACATCGAGGATGAACAGATGACAGAGAAACAAGAACATGCAGAACCAATCATCGAACCAACTCAGGTTGAGACTCCCGCTGAGAACGACTCGGAAAAAGGAGATGAGTCAGAGAAGACTGAGTCAGAAGACGTTGAAGAAGTTGAAGAAGTTGATGTTGAGGATGTGGAGCTGTTGATCAACATAAAAAAGCAGGCCAAAAGCAAGAAAAGGAAGGCTCCAACATCGATTCAAAGAAACAACCCTGTGAGAAAGACAGCGAGAAAGTCTACCTCATCTGTCGCGGAGACTCAGATAGCTGCACCACCAATTATGGCAGAAGGATCTTCAACAAGGGTAACAAGGAAATCAGTGAACGCAGATCTTGTAGCTGAACAGAGGTATGAGAGTTTCTCCTCTAGAGAAATCATACCAGAAAGATCGGTTGATTTGAATGCTGAAGATACCTGGGGATCTCTTGATATCATCAAGAAAGATCGCCTAGAGAGAACTGTCTCAGGTCTGGTTGGGTACATTCCAGAAATTGTGAAGAAGTTCTATGCTGCACTACCTGGAGAAATTACCAGAGCATCCAAGGAGAGGGTAGAAGTAACTGTTCAAGGCCGTAGGTTTGAATTCTCTCCAACCAAGATCAATGAGTACGTAAGTCTCATGCCTCTATCGGAAGAAGAAGTAAAAGCTGATGAGGCGGCTGATGAACTCACAATTGATGATTTGGCAGAATTCCTAACAGAAGGCACATTGAGTCTCAGGAATCTTACAACGCGATATCTGTCTCCGTGTAAGGCTGCGCTTGTGATCCTCTCAGTATACAACTAGGTGCCATCCTCTCACAAGAATGTTGTATCAGCTGATCGTGCTCGACTCATCTACAAGATGTTTCACGAAATAAGAGTTGATGTTGGAGAGATGTTCTATGCTCAGATCCTGAATCTAGCAGTGCTTCAGAAAGAGGGAGGAAAGAAAGATACGCGCTGGCTGATTCTTCCTCGCACAATCTTTGGGGTCCTTCAAACTCATTCGAAGTTGGAGAGAAAGCCAAGGGAGAAACTTTCTCCTGTAATCCCATACAAGAAGGATGCTCGTCTGGGGGAGATTTATCTCAAGAATCAAGAGGAAGAACGAGAAGCTGCAAAGAAGGCTCAGAGGCAGGCTAAGAAGAAAGGGAAAAATGCATCAACATCAATGGCAGCACCTTCTTCTAGACCAACCCCAAGCACACCTCGATCTGAGAGGACTGCTCCTTCTGGGTATGTGCCACCGAGACAGTGTTGGAGTCAAAAACGGTTACGACAAAGTTAACATTCAAAACGTCCGAAGAAGAAAACGAGAACTTTCTTCGACAATTACTTTTTCGAAATAGATTCTTTCTTACGAAAAATTTGCGGAGGAAACACGAGACTTCGGACAAGAGCTCAAAAAAGGTCGCTACGTAGCGACCGAGCTCTTCCGAAACGTCGATACGACATTAGTCCATGCATTCTCGTCTACCCTTCGATGCTATCTCCCGAAGACCGTAGCGAACCCATTTCATGTTTCCCGCCATTCTAAGTCATCAATCAAACTATACGGTAAAAACCACGGAAAGTTCATTCTTTATCGAAAGAAGCCGTAATAAACGCTTCGAGTCAGAAGACGGCCCAAAGGGACCTAGGACATGACTCGAGGCCCAAATTACGATTTCTTAACCAATAGCCCGTAAGCCGCATGACGGTTTACACTTGGTTCGCAAGGAAAGATAAATGTCAAGTTTCCGCGGATAAATACGAAATTTT
>NC_027755.1:19651045-19657363 GCF_000695525.1 Brassica oleracea var. oleracea
CCCAACTTACGATTTCTTAACCAATAGCCCGTAAGCCGCATGACGGTTTACACTTGGTTCGCAAGGAAAGTAAAATGTCAAGTTTCCGCGGATAAATACGAAATTTTGAAGATAATTACGAAGATCGGAAAAAATGAAATATCTCCATTTTTATGCTATGACGGCTTAAGGGCAGAAGAGGAAAAGCGTAAACCGACCTAGGAGCCAGTATATAAGGAGTCCTAGGCGAGAGGCTTGGAGAGGGATTTTTCGGAGCAAACTTAGCACTTAGAGCAATTAGGCAACTTTCCGTTTTTGTTATTTCGAGTTGTGACTCAATTAGGTTTAGCCGTCTTAGGGTTGCTAGAACTAGGAATCTCGCCGACAGCTCTCGAGCCTAGGCTTATATCTCGTTGTAAACGCTGATACGCAAACTCGGAATAAGACTTCTCTTTGCTCTTTTTTTACGATTTTTATACTTCGTTGTTTTTATCTCGTGTTCTGATTGCTTGGCGTGTGGTATTAACAGATCTCCGGGACCTCTGGGAAATTAGGTTTTTCCTAGTTTCCTAATTTAAACGGAAATCGACAGTGCGAATTTCGGTTTCCACAGACAGTCTCCACGAGCTGCTGGAAAGCTCCAGATCATTCACCTCGGATCGATTGCAGCTCCAGGACAACCGATCAATGCTGAAGAGGCAAAGATGGCTCTAGAAACGGCCTCTGAAGCAATTCAACAGCTTGCAACCGCGATGCAGACTCTGACTAGCGTCGTGAGACAGATTGCAAGCATGTTGTTTCCAAGTAAGACTTTTATCTAATTATTTATTTACTCTGATCTTTATGAATTTTAACTATGTATGCTCTCAAGCAGGGGGAGAAGAAGAGACAGACAATCCGCAGCAGCAGGATGATCAGGGGAACTAGATTATGGGGGAGAAAATTTTTAGTTTTCTCGGTTTTTTATTATTGGGGAGTGAGAGATAAAACAATGTTCCTGGTTTTTTGTGTTTTGGTTTTATGTTTATCTCTAACTCTTGAACTCGCATGTTTTGAACCTTAATTTCAAGTTTTTTATGCACGTATTATTCATGATATATATGTTCGAATATGTGTGGTTGTTTGAGCGGATCTGTGCAGGTACTTGAGAGACATCCAAAGCTAAAAGGGGGAGATTGTAGATGCAAAGATCAGATGGACGTTCTGATATAGACGCAAGTACAGCAGCGAATGGAGCAGAGTCTGCAACAGAGAAGTGTACGTGCGGATGAACAAGTCAAGATGAAGATTGCGACTAGAAGAATGGATTGCGGATCAAGGCTAAGTTGATACGAATATTTCTTGGGGATCAAGCTTGAAGAGATTCACCTTGGAGAAGGGAGATCTCACGATGGAAGTTTTCTAAAAGACTTTGGAGAGGTTTTAGGGAACTTGCCATATTTGGGTAGATAGGGAATATTGGGTAGATAGGCGTGGATAGCCGACTTGGTTGTATTGTATATATAGTCACATTCGACCTGTGGATTAGGGTTGGCGAGAGAATTGTATTCTTAGCATAAGAGTGGAGTTCACTAAGCTTGGAAGCGAGTGAATAACACTAAGGGCTAAGGAGTAGAGGTCCTAGAGATCTTGTATTCGGTCTTAGGACGTGTGAGGCTAGGGGAACAAGTCAAGAAGGATCTTGATCTTGTTCGAATTCTGTTTAAAGAGATACTTGTAAGTTCGATTTAAAAAAATACTAGTAATAACACATATCTTTGTAGAGATATTCTCTGGTGTATTCTGTGCTTTACTCTGTGAGTTAGTTTTTGCATTTACAATTTAATGTCTATTGAATGTGCGAGTTAGCCGAATCGGCATTGTATTCCTGCTACCCAGTCCCCTTAGCTTAGTTTGGCTGATGGGGTTTCTTTATTAATCTAGTATTGTGTTACAAAAAAGAATGCGCTTGTTGTTCGAAAAAATAAAAGGAATGAGAGCGTTTTGGACCACTTATCTTTAACTCTTGTCTTTTTATCTCAACTTGCTTTAACGTACCACCACCGTCAATTAATTTATTTTTGTATCCTATTCACTACGGAGACTTATAAGAAGTTGACTTAGGACTTTTGAGAAGTGGCTCATATAAACTCATAAGCATAGCTTGATATCTCAGAAAAGGCATTATCTTTGCCTTGGCACACATTAAGGCAAAACATGGAGAGACACTGTGTGTTCATTGCCACTGCTGTGATGATGATTTATCTTGTTCAAGCTCAAGATACAACTGGTACGTACAAAATTATGTTTAAAAGCTTAATCCGCACATCCGCGCGGATATGTTTTTATTTTAAAGTTATTTTAAATTTTTTATAAAGATATATGTTTTATATCAATTTTAGTTTTCTGTATATAATATTAATTTGAAATTTTATATTGGTAAATTTGATCAAATTTTACTTTTTTGTTTGTTTATTTAAAAAACTAACAGCATATTAAAATGTTAAATTTTAAACACTAGTTTTATATGAATTATTACTAATTTTATCAGAATTGTTTTTTAAAATATGTATTTTGACATATGTAATTTGAGTCAAACACTTTAGTTCGTTTTTTATTTTATTTTAAGCCTAATATATATTAAGTTATATATAATCTTACTAAATTTATTTACATTTCTAAGACGACAAACAACCTAAATGCAATTAATAAAATTAATCAAAATTTATAATATTATTTAAAAAGTCAATTTTCTACGTGTCGCGTCCACATTAATTCTTAGAACGGTTAATTACAAATGTACTTTTTATGAATAAAAAATATTACATTTAAGTGCTATTAACTTTTTATTTAGTAATTTCAGTTTACTAGATTGTTAATTTTGTTTAATTTTAGTTTTTTTACAATTAACAATATATAATAAAAAGGAAGCATTTATAAATTTTTAAAACAAATTTAAAATCGAAAATATATGTATCTATAATATGATTTCATTAAAAAAAAAGGTTCACAAAATATTAATATTCCTTTAAAACATATCTTTGAACATCATAAAATATAATTTCAAAGTAACGAAAATATTTTACTAATTTTATTTGACTTTATTAAAATAAAAAAAAATAATTATACTTTCGTTTAAATTTGAAAGAATATATGCAACTTAGGATACTCACAAAATGAGTTACTTGACTAATCTATCCAAAATCAAAGATTTAACTACACAAGAACATATAATTGTATAATAATATTTTTTTATTTTATATATATAAATTACAAGATGACTCAAAACATATTAATGTAGAAAAATAAAGCATTAACCAATTGTTATAATTCAGTTTTTTTTTGTAAATTTATATATATGCATGAGACTTTAGAATATTATTGTTATATCCATTTATGTAATTTTGAGTCAAACACTTAGTTCTTTTATCTCATTCTAAGCCTAATATATATTAAATTATACAGAATCTTATTCAAATATATTTACATATCTAAGACGACAAACAACCTAAATGCAATTAATCAAAATTTTAGTATATTTAAAACAAAAATATTATAGTTGAATTCAAATAAATAGATACAACTCAGTATAGCCAAGAGGTAACCAAATCGAATGTTGACAACAAAAAACAACAAAACCGACTAAATTTAACATATCTAAAATTATGTCTAATTAAATTAATATAATATTATTAATATAAGTTATACATATAAATTAAAAATTAATTTGAAATTATAAATAAATATTAATCAATTATTATAATATATTTATTTTATAAATATTTATACACGTGCATGAGTACAAAAGAATCACCTAGCTAGTAAATACTCTTAAGCCACCAACAAATGAATGCCTTTACGCCTTAATATAGTAGTCAATCGTATTATTTTACAACTAGGTGTTTGCCCGCAATTTTGCGGGTAGTTATATTATATAAAGAAATATATATTATCTTTACACTGTTATAATTTTTGAATAATAATTAGAAATTTAAAAATTTATTTTTAATTTCAAATATTTGGATAATCAAAAAATTTCAGTATATATTTTTAGAAGATATGTGAGATTTGAAATAGTTCAAAAACATAAACCTTAGTCATTAAAAGTCTTTTTCTTACATAAAAAAATATTATAATTAATTCAGATAATTGGTTGTAGAATTACTTTATATTTTTGTTTAACACATGAAAAACCAAAAATACTCTAGCTCTCAAGAAAAAAAAAAGAGTGTATTTTTTCGTGTAACTCCAATATGACCAATACAATGATCAGAAGCTTTTATCATGAAAGATCTTTTATAAACGGTTTTGTGTGGGCTTTACAACCCTAAAAGTTATAATAATTCCTTACCTACAAATATAATTCTTTTATATAATAATATATAACCATTAAATTTATTTCTATAAAAATGAAAAGTAGTTTATTTAATTATATATAACTAATTGATAAAAATAAAGAAATTGATAAAGCATATATATTCTTTCTCTAATTCTACAATTAGTATCATAAATCATTATTTGTAATATCATTTGTGTTATTTGGTAATTTGTATTAATTAATTCTACAGTTATCTTTTAGTTTTAGATTTGATTAAAATAATAACTGATAAATGTTAGCAACCAATCAAATTATTAATATTTTTCAAAACTTAACCTATTAAAGACACATAATCAAAAGGACATATAGGAGGATATCGTTGAATAAATAAATTAGCATTTGACATCATAAGCCAATTCACATATACTATCTTGTTCGTATTGTCTATTAAACATATAATATAAAGCAAAATGAAATTATGTGTAATGTAAAAGCTTAACTATTGTTTGAAGTGAAAACGTTTCAGTATATAACTCTATTTAATTCCATACGTTTTAGAAGACTAAAATAATGGAGTAGATCATACTTCTTAACTCTTAAGTGACTAAATAATAGACCAGGGAACTGAAAACATGAAATAATGAATCACTATCAATGTATTATGAAGTCATTTGCATTTCTAAAATATTATTAATGCGTACGATATTATGAAATGTAATGGTCCAAAATTCACGCTAACACTAATTTTGATATTATAGTTTTATCTTTAATGAGTGATTTAAATTAAACATAAATGTTAGTTGTATTCTTTTTAAACTAAAATTAGCTAATATATATATATATATATATATATATATAAATATGTTGGTGACCCTCCTCTGATACCACGTGGAAAGTCATTCTCTGACAGGCCGACACGTGTCCGTTTTTTGGGTTTTATTTCTTTGGTTGGGCTTGAGTTTAACTTTGGGTTTATACTATAAACAATTGAATTGGTTCACCGTCATGGAAAATCCCGTCTACATATGGGAAAGAGGAGGAAATGGAGATTAGTGATAAACACGAAGACGAGATCACAAAAACAGCTCGATAAGCGAGAGTGTCTAGGTCTAGCTTGAAACGTGAACCATCATCACGAAGCGTAGAGAGCAAGGAAAATACAGGGTGTGCGTTTAGTTTCAGCCTTCCCTTTATTATATAATGCCGTTAGCTGTTTTCACTTAATACTATTTATTACTGTTTCAATTTGCAGGATCCGACTCCATCCAATGACTTCTGTAACGTCCACGACAAAATGCTTACCAATCTCAACATGTCTTTAACTATAACATATTTTTCAGCCATAATAATTCACCTTACGTTTCGTCATTTTTTTTTTTTTCAAAGCGAACGATACGGGGTGAAAAGTGTTGATTGATCTCTCTGCAATGCGTCTTTTCCACGCTACGTCTTCATGGTTCTCGTAGGTATGTGTTCTTGTGATCCGATCACTGTGTTGCCGCTTCAAAGTTTATATAGGTTTGGTTCGAAATTGCATTGGTGGTGGCTTTTGTAATCCGATTCTTTTTTTTTCAGATTGTAGAGGATGCTTGCTTTGATCGAAATTGCATTAGGTCTTCTCTTTTACCTTTTACTTAAATTTTTATTTTTCGTTTTTTTTTCTTTCCCTAAACATGTTTTTTTTTTGGTTTGATTATTTATGTTAAATATTATTTTTTTTGAAAAATATAGAAACCAAACTTAAGTTTTCAAGATTTTTAGGGAGGATTTTATAATAACTAGATTGATTATGAAAACTTATGAGTAAATTTGTGGCAAACAAATCTATATATATAAAAATATGTTGGTGACCCTCTTGTGATGCCACGTGGAAAGTCATTCTCTGACAGGCCGACACGTGTCCGTCTTCTGGATTTTATTTATTTGGCTGGGCTTGAGTTTAACTTTGGTTTATACTATGAACAATTGACATAGCTTTTTACTCTTTAACATTATTGAATGTGTTACTTATTTCTTAATACATAGTAGATAAAAAAAACACA
>NC_027755.1:19657407-19657535 GCF_000695525.1 Brassica oleracea var. oleracea
AAAAAAATTTAATCAAGTGCACGAAAACTATAATATATTTAAAACTACAATAAATACATTAATTAATGAAAAATCCTTTTTAAAAAATATTATGGATGCATACATAAATATTAAGAGAAATGTATAAA
>NC_027755.1:19657595-19666368 GCF_000695525.1 Brassica oleracea var. oleracea
AATATTTATGATTTGTGGTCTAAGATATATTCAACTTATTGTCCTAATCAAGGCGGAATAAACATTGAATAATATTTTTTAAAAAATTATATATACTTAGAAATATTTTTAGTGGTAGGGTATATTTATAATTTTCAATATTTGGCCAAATAAAGAAAAAGGAAATCTGCATGTATATAACCATGAAAAGAAAACTACTTTAAATAACTTAATCAAAACAACAACCACGTACAACTAAACCCGACGAACGTCCCAACCTCAAAAGAAATATGGTATAAGAGTTTTTTTGCAAAAAAAGATGGTATAAGAGCAAAAATCCCAAGACATGACAAATAATTTTGTACTAACAGCTTACCAACCAATTTAATTTACATAGTTCATTTAACACTAATCAAAGCAAGCAAATATCCCTAATCAAAGCAAATATTGGTAGCTTCATAGTCTATTTAGTATTCAAATACATTAACATGTACAATATTTAACTAATATGTATATTTTTATATGATACAAATTTATATTAAACATTCATTCTAACTGTTTAAATTGTTTTTAAATTTTTGGGCCGGCCCTAGTCTTATTTATAAACAAGACTTTAAATTAATAGAATATATACAAATCTTAAAGAACCACAAATATAAGGCAATAAATAATGGATTACGAAAAGAAAATAGAGCATATGACATATTAATAGTCTAGATGTATCTTTATTCTAATTTTTAAGTTAATGATGAATATTCCCAACAACCTTTAAAGAGTAAAATTTTTTAGGACTCTATTTCAGTAGAGTAGATAGATACAAATGTTAAAACCCCACAAAATAGGACAATAAATAATGGATTACAAAAAGAAAATAGAACATATGACATTGTAATAGTCGAGATATATCTTTAGTCTAATTTCTTAAGTTACCTATGAATATGTCCAACCACCTTTAAACAGTAGATTTTTTTAGGACTATCTTAAATTCTTAATAGAGTAGAAGTAGATATATATGTATGTGTTTTTCAAGGGTTTCTGAGATTATTAAATAGTTTCATCTATTATCTTATCAGGATTCATCAATGTGGATTGCGGTTTACCCCCTTATGAATCTCCTTACAACACAACCACGACCGGTTTAGCATATACATCAGATACCGATTTCGTTAACAGTGGGAAAACTGGTAGAATCGCCAAAGAATTTGAACCGGACTACGATGAGCCCATTTTGACACTCAGATATTTTCCAGAAGGAATAAGAAACTGCTACCATCTAAATGTGACCCGGGACATCAACTATATGATCAAGGCCACATTCGTATATGGGAATTACGATAATGCTAATGACGACCCGAGCTTCGACCTTTATTTCGGTCCAATTTTTTGGGTAACGGTGAGTAGTAATAATACTAGAGAGGAGATCATCCATGTGACGAAATCCAATTCGTTACAGGTATGTCTTGTTAGGACAGGAGCAACTGTACCTTTCATAAATGTCTTGGAGCTACGACCATTGCCGAAAACTGATTATGTTACACCAAGGGGCGGGTCGTTGAACCTTATATTCAGGGTGTATCTTAGCAATTCCGGTTTTGGAATACGGTAAGAATTGATTACAAAAATTTAAGGTTGCATAAAACATAATTGTTTATATGCGTTATGTTTTATATGCTTTCCTGAAAGAAAAACAAACACAATATTTATTATTTTACTTGTTTTGTCAATTTCAGTTTGCCTTCGTATTTATATGGTTTTCTTTCAAATAAGAACCTCAGTGTCTAATTTTTTTTTAATTATATTTTTTGTAAGATGCAAAACACAAACAGAGGAAATATATTACGTTAGTAACGTGGTCTAAATGCATAATGGTCGCAGGTATCCAGAAGATATCTATGACAGAACATGGAATTCATACTTCGATAAGGAGTTATGGGCAGAAGTAACAACGAATCTGACAGTAAACGTTGATAAAAGTAATGAATTACCACATGGCGTAATGGCAACGGGCGCAACACCTCTAAACGAGAAAGACGCATTGAACATGACATGGGACGTTGAGCCTCCAACTGCAAAGTCTTACATCTACATGTACTTTGCAGAACTTAAGACTCTAAGGGCCAACGATACAAGGGAATTTAATATGACGCTGAATGGAAAATATCTATCTGGACCTTATAGTCCCATACCATTAGAAGCCCAAACCATCACAGCCGAAGAGCAGCAATGCGATGAAGGGGCATGTCTTTTGCAGCTTGTGAAGACGTTAAACTCATCTCTTCCGCCTCTACTTAATGCTATGGAGATTTTCACTGTGATTGATTTCCCCCAAATGGAGACAAATGACGATGACGGTATGTAGATTTTTTTTTGTGTAGTAAAAGTATGTAGATTTTAAACCTTTGATCTTATCTACAGATGTTTTCTGCATTTTGTGTGTTGATTCTTGATATCATTAAGCTTTAAAATGGTAGTTGCTGGCATAAAGAGTATTCAAGATACTTATGGATTGAGTAGAATAAGTTGGCAAGGAGATCCGTGTGTCCCCGAAAAGTTTTTGTGGGACGGCCTAAACTGCGACAACTCAAAAAATTCGTCGCCACCAATAATCACTTCCTTGTAAGATAAGAAATCTATATATTTTTTTCTAATCAGGTCAATTTCAAACTACACATCTCATAGTTCATGTCTTCAGAGACTTATCTTCAAGTAATTTAACCGGGAACATCACGCAAGCCATTGAAAATCTCTCTCACCTTCAAAAATTGTAAGTATATCTCTGCACGGCTGTCCAAGGCTCCAAGCCTTAAAAAATATTTATCCGTTGGAGAACCATATTTGATGAGTCGATTTTTCTTCTGTGTTAATTTTAGGAACTTGTCAAATAACAATTTGACTGGAGAAATACCTGAATTTCTGGCTTACATAAAATCACTCTTGGTCATGTAAGACTCTCATGGACACTAACAATATAGACGTTTTTTGGTTAAGATTTTTTTTCCTAAAAATGATTACTTATGTTTTGACTCTATATATTCCAACAGAGACTTGACTGGTAATAATTTCACTGGCTCGGTTCCTCCCTCACTTCTTCAGAAAAAAGGAATGGAGTTAAAGTAAGCTATTTTTATTTTTTCCCTTAAAGAGTCCAATCACACTAACTGATGGTGTATTTGGCAATCTTTAACAACTCTTGCATATTGTAGTGTCGACAACAACCCGCATCTTCTGTGCGCAGCTGATTCATGTGTGAACAAAGAAGAGAATGGACATACGAAAAAGAGTATTGTTGTACCAGTGGTTGCATCAATTTCCTCACTAGCCGTTCTTGTAGTTGCAATCTTCATATTCCTAGTTCTCAAAAAGAAAAAGGCAGCAAAAGTTGAAGGTATCAATCAATCAGTAAATAAGTTCAAGATTAAATGTGAATACTCAAACATAACCAGAATTGTGCCTTGTAATCTTAGGGCGAAGACCATCATATATGAACGCGTCACATAGTGGATCATCTCAACCGGAAATAATGATGAAGAATAGAAGGTTTACTTACTCAGAAGTTATGTCGATGACAAATAACTTCCAAAGAGTCATTGGTAAAGGAGGGTTTGGAATTGTTTATCATGGTTTTGTGAACGGTACAGAACAAGTAGCTGTTAAGATTCTTTCTCATTCATCATCTCAAGGATATAAGCAATTCAAAGCTGAGGTAAAGTCTCACTATCGTCACTTGCTACTTCAATCAAAATAGTCAACGATTGAACTCTCATTAATTAATACCAAAAGCTTTTGAACTATGATTTTGGTTTTTAGGTAGAACTTCTTCTTAGAGTTCATCACAAGAATTTGGTCAGTCTTGTTGGATATTGTGACGAAGGAGAGAACTTGACTCTCATTTATGAATACATGGCCAATGGAGATTTAAAAGAACATATGTCAGGTAGGCAGCAAACACAACTGATTTTGTATTGTTGTAGTTTTATGGTGATAGCATAAGACTCTGACATATATCCATCTCTTCATTTAAAACACAGGGACACGTAACCGCTTTATTTTAAATTGGGGAACTAGACTAAAAATAGTCATCGAAGCTGCACATGGTTGGTTTCTAGATTGAATATTCCTATTGTTTTTTTTTCTGTTTGATTTTCATCTGGTTGATGAACCTTTTGGATTTTGTGATATAGGACTCGAGTATTTGCATAATGGATGCAGACCGCCAATGGTTCACAGAGACGTCAAAACAACAAATATATTGTTGAATGAACACTTTGAGGCGAAACTTGCTGATTTTGGGCTTTCAAGGTCATTTCCTACCGAAGGTGAAACTCATGTGTCAACAGTTGTTGCTGGTACTCCTGGATATCTAGATCCTGAGTAAGTAGAACCACTTAAATAGATTCTCACTTTTCTTCAGTGAGAAGGATAACTGATAAGATATATATCCACTTAATTCATTTTCCAGATACTATAGAACAAACTGGTTGACAGAGAAGAGTGATGTTTATAGTTTTGGGATTGTACTATTGGAGATCATCACAAACCGACCTGTGATGGACCAAAGCCGTGAAAAGCCACATATAGCAGAATGGGTGGGGTTAATGCTTACAGAAGGAGACATCACAAGCATTATGGATCCAAGTCTAAATGGACTTTATGATTCTGGTTCCGTTTGGAAAGCTCTTGAGCTAGCAATGTCTTGCGTGAATCCTTCTTCAACGAGAAGACCTACCATGTCTGAAGTTATTATTGGATTAAACGAGTGTCTAGCAAATGAAAATTCAAGAGGAGGAGCGGGTAGGGACATGGATTCAAAGAGTTCCATAGAAGTGAGCTTGATCCTTGGTAGTGAAGTGAGCCCAACGGCTCGGTAGATTACATTTTGTGATCACATGAATTTCTGTTTGCTGTTTTTATTTTGGATGACGCTATCCTCAGACTCGTACTTTGATTGGGTTACCTTTATTAATGAGCTACGAGCTTCTATTATTGATAGGCGTGAAGAAAATCCGATCCAAAAAACCGCTACATAGCCGGGTCCGAAATGTTAAAAATACCCGATTAGATGTTACAAAACATATCTGAACCGAAATGTGTAGTTTCAATGATATTATTTTGCAAGGTTTCATGAATATTGCTTTATACGTAAACTGTAAGATATATAGTATACGTAAGAACATTGAGAAACTAACTAACCAGACTAAACAAAATAATATCATTGAAACTATTCTTACAGGATGAAACTAAAAAATTATAAAGGCTCTCTATTTATAACACCCAAACAATGGAATCTTATCTACTGAAGTTGCAGGTTACACGATGGAATCTCAAGAAACTTGACCATTATATCTGGCAGTATATTTAAGCAATCAACACAAGATTTGTATATATTAAAAAGAACACAAAAAATTCATGAATGATAAAAAAAACTCATTATGATTCTTTTGACTAATTAGATTATGAATGATAAACAAAAAAAAACCATTACGCTTCACATGATCCCACATCCTGGATGTAAATCACCCATAGTAAAGTTCTTAGGCGGAGGTGGCGTAGGCGGGAAACTCTTAGCTGCAGGCTCCTTTGGCTGGGGACCACTTGGTACTGGTAGTGGCGGCGGGGGATTAAGTTGAAGTGGATATGGAGGTGGAAGAGCATAACTTTGATACGGTGGAGGTTGTTGATACATCCAGGGAGGAGGAGGACCATTGTAATACTGTTGATGGTAATTGTTGCATTGTTGCATCGGATGTCCTCTTTGATTGTCTAGAGGTTTCTTGCGTTGTTTGTGATCGCTCCATACAATCTCAGCTTTTTGGCCTGCTTTTGCAATCTTTTCAAGTATTATTTCTGGATTGGTTTTCCCATATATGTATACCGTTTTACTTCGTTTGTCTATCTTGAAAGCAACACCTGTGTATATATAAAAATGATAAATCTATATACTAATATTTAGAAAATGATAATAATAACTAAAAAGGAGAGAAACAAAAGAGAGTTTGAAACCATCAATGGTTTTGAGCAAATCTTTCAAGGGTTTCACCCATCCGGACGTAGGAGATTCAATCTTCAAGAGACTTACCTGTGTAAAACACCATATACGATGATACAATATTCACACATAATACATAACACTAATGTGACAATGTATACCATGTGCTTAGAAGATGATTCCATCGATATAGATACAAGACTCTCTTTGTTCTGTACAGAATAAAAATGATATATAAATAAATTCATTATGAAACATGTAGCAAACCTCACTTTCTCAGAGAAAAATTGCAAAGTTTCACGAAATTTTTGAAGAACCACGATGTTTTGATAAGATGAAATTAAGCAAAGGAAAATTGAAAAGTGAAAGATGAAAGAAATTAAAGCAGGGGTGAAGAAGAAGACCTGTTGGGAGAAGATGGATGAATGTGAGCAGCGTTATTACAAAAGCTAGAAATTTTAGGGTTTTGGTTTTATTACGGCATTTTTTTATTAAAAAAAATATTGTAGGACCGGAAGCCGATAATGTATTAAGCCCAGCTCAATCCTTATTAGTCACATTATAAATTATCGAAAACAAAATAACATGAAGTATTTGTGGGAGCTCACGGTCTTGGGGATTACGCTATCCTGCCGCAAATCAATCTTAACGAATGGCCATTATTAGGGCACCTCATATAATACCATAAGAACAGAGGTTACATTAATCAATCAACATGTGAAAAGATTTCATTACTCAATCAACATTTTGAAAACATTACAATGTTCAGTTATTAGTTTTTTTTAATGTAAATATATTGAACAGTTTTAGTCCTGACAATGCGAGAGTCAACAAGCAGAGAGCTGTGGTTTTAAGTTTCAAATACTACACAACTTTTTTTCGTGTGAAATGGCTTCCAAGGCTCTCTGCTTTCTGTTGCTTATCATCTCCACCATTTTATTCATAGACTTGATCTCTTTCTCTGCCTTTTTTATCTTTCTTTCTTTGGACTCTATCTTCTTTCTTCTTACCAAAACCATTTTCCTCTTTTCTTCATCTCTTGTCTCCATAGCCTACAAAAACATAAAATGGGCAAATCAGAACTCCTACTTACCTAACCCGAATCAATTTCGGTCCTCTGTAACCAAGAAACTTAAATGCGCTTAAAATCGGTTAGACCTGAATCTGGTTGCGTAAGACTTTGGTAGAAGGTAATGAATTCCATAGAGAACCTTTACAAGGAGCATTAAAAAATCCTTGATATTTCTCCCATTCAAGTTCTTTTACCTTTCTCTCACATTCTTCTCTGTCCATTGTCCCTTGGTTATTGTAATATTCTGGCCATTTCATCCACCTTTGTAAGTTCCACATCTGTTTTAGAGAAATAGACAGATTAAAAGGCATATATAGGAAAGATAAAAACAGATGAAAAACACACCAATGACAACAACACAAGTGGTCACACTTAACCTGATCTTCAATTTGGTTAATAGAAAACTGATAGGAGTCGTCATCTTTACTTGGATTCAGCATCTTGAGGAGGCTTCGCTCACCATCCATGCTTTTTGCCTCGTGTAACATCCGATGGTTTAGGTTCTGCGTAGCATATATTTATATCAGATTTCGTTTGTATAACATTTTTATGATCAATAAAAGAGGAATTTAGGAATTAGGATTTTCTAACATGGACGTTAATCTCTCGTTTCCCAGACGAGAATGATGTAACAGCTTTCTTGTCACGATATGCGTTATTAGCAAAAGTTATCTTGTCTAGCTCCATCTTCTTAAGACAATCTGATTGGAAAGAGTATTGGTCATCCTCGATCCGTGCCCATTTTTCATTATAAATCCTTCCGAATCGCATGTTGTTTTTTAGTGTAGAGATGGCCTTTTCATGATACATCTGTACTTAAAAAGAAAAAAAACATAAGTTATTCACCAGCTTCATTAATTTGATCCACAAGGTCTATATATATATATAAGATAATAGAGAGGTAGATTTCTAAAAAAAACATGTATATACCTTTTTCTCTGTAATTTTTCTTTGGAGTTGAAGCATTTGTTGTTCCATCTCCTCTACCATCGTCTCATTCTCTTTTATCGACTTCGAAAAGCTGTATTGGTTCCTACTCTTGGGTTCATTGAGATCCAGAGGTCCTACATTTCCATTAGTTTTCTTTCTATTAGCTTTTTTGACCTCCATATAGCCTTGGCAGAAATAAAGCTAGATCTTGCAAGAAAAGTTTTTAGAAAAGTGTTTACAACTGTCTGAGTTTGAAAATAGGGAGGGTTGAGAGTACTTTGATATAGACTCCATCACTACATAATTAAAAGTATTTTTGTAACTTGGTTTGCACGCAAAGATAGTTGACCATCTTGCCAACTTATATTAAACAAGTAGATGCTGTTGGGGCGTCTGCGCTATCTATTACTAAAATAAACAGCACTTGAAACACTACACGACGAGTGAAAGATATAAACTTTTCTACACAATGTATAGTTTGTATTTTCAAAGTGCTTTTTGCAGAATTGACGTACAACTTAAAGTCAAACACAAAACTAACTTCCCATTTTTTTGGAAATTGGTTTTGCCCTATTCACCCCACAAGTTCATATAATTCACGAAAATGCCATCAATTTTTTTTCTTTCGAAAATGACATTTTTACTCTCTCACCCTCATCATCTTCAAGTAATTACAAGATTGTCATTGTCATCAATATCCCAACCACCATGAACAACCAATTTGAAGCTCTTAATGCTCCCAAAATCGAGTTACCCTTCTTCTTTTTCCATTCTTGTGAACTAAACACAACATATCTCTCACTTTC
>NC_027755.1:19666532-19666944 GCF_000695525.1 Brassica oleracea var. oleracea
CTGTGTGGGTCACTTTCGTTTAAGATTCTGTGTGCTTGGAGAAGCCTTATGTGTGCTAAGAAAGTTATCTCACCAATTTAAGGTATGAAATCGAGTTTTTTTTCAGATCTGTTCGTTAGACGACTTACATGGGAAGTCATCTGGCTGTAAACGACTTACCTGGAAGTCGTCTGGTCAACGCAGAGGTTATTTTTGCAATTGACTTTGAAATCGGTTTTCTGAGACGACTGAAAGTTAAGTCATCTGATTTTGTTTGGTTACAAAAAAATCTCCAAAGAACCTAGACTACTTACATTTCAGTCGTCATAGGTTTGTTTTTCATTTGACTGGATTATTTCAGAAGTTTGACTTTCCTGGACGACTTACATTTCAGTCGTCTGGTGAAAAATTGAAATATCAATAATTTATTAAA
>NC_027755.1:19666960-19667252 GCF_000695525.1 Brassica oleracea var. oleracea
AGGTTAGTTTTGCAATTGAAAAAAAAACTTCAATATTTAATCATACCCAAACGACTTACAATTCAGTCATCCGCCCGACGACTTACATATAAGTTATCGTCAGGAGTACTTAGATTGAAGTCGTCCGCTTCGATCTTTAATAAATTTTCGTTTTCTTTGTTCTAAGTTTGCTAATGTGTTTTTTTTTTACCTTTTCAGATGATGCGTCAGTTACATGCAGTGTATGGAGAATGGTTGTTGAAAGATGGATGTTGGAATTTTGTGGTTGATCATTTCAAAGGAGCGAGAATGT
>NC_027755.1:19668873-19704737 GCF_000695525.1 Brassica oleracea var. oleracea
AATACCATGATTCACTACCTACACTCATCTATGTTGCCAAACCCTAGACCAAAGAATACCATGATTCACTACCTACACTCATCTATGTTGCCAAACCCTAGACCAAAGAATACCATGATTCACTACCTACACTCATCTATGTTGCCAAACCCTAGACCAAAGAATACCATGATTCACTACCTACACTCATCTATGTTGCCAAACCCTAGACCAAAGAATACCATGATTCACTACCTACACTCATCTATGTTGCCAAACCCTAGACCAAAGAATACCATGATTCACTACCTACACTCATCTATGTTGCCAAACCCTAGACCAAAGAATACCATGATTCACTACCTACACTCATCTATGTTGATAACAATTCAATTTTGTTATATTTTAATTTATATCACTTAAAATTGTTTATAATTACATGATTTAATTTTTCGCTTATCAAAATCTTTTTTAAAAAATTTATAAATTATTTTTAAGATCAGCTACACCAGAAGACTTACTTTAAAGTCGTCCAGACGACTTCCAACATATCACACGACTCAAATGACTTACTAGGGCTAGATTCGTAAAAATGGTTTCTGTTTTTTTGTTTGGTCACAAGGGGCTAGACTGTAATTTCACAAAACTTTTAGGTTAGTTTTGCATTTGATTCAAGTTTGAGTATAGGTTTGGGGTTAAAATCAAATTGTGGGTTAGTTTTGGCAAATTCTCCTAATTTTATAACCTAAAGTTTCATACATGAGCCGGATTTTGATATAAACTTACCATATCTCCAAATTAATCCCCCAAAATATTAGAACTTGGTTTGTAGGCCAAGAAAATTGATTACTTTGCACTCTAAATTAATTTTAAAACAAATTTTTATACTCTTCTATCCATCGTCCATGTGGTTTGGAAGAATGGCAGGTTCGAAGCGAAAAATTTAAATAAATCAGTTTAGTATAATGTTATATAGCAATGATTAGTTGAAAAAAAATACAAATATGTAACATACAAATGATTAGTGTTTTTATATTCCATACAAATATGGAGCAATCTGCATGAGAGGCTCCAGGGTACTCACATGAAACTTCCTCGCGAAAAGAAAACACACGTTCGTCACCTCACCATCGTAACTACAATTCGACCCGAACCGGATCCAATCCAAGAACCCGACCCGTATATCCTCCTTCATAAACCTCGCTGGATGGGAGCCACCTCTTGACCAATCCACCCACGTCACTGTCCGGTTCGAGTTCATCTCCGGACATATCTTGTTAACCAATGTCGGAAGATAATGCTCGTCCATGTAACACGGCGGACGACAGTGTTCCTTGAAGACAGCGTAGTACCGATGATCGGAGACTATCTCGGCAGCGACTTTACGTGAGATCTCGAACCACTGGTTTCCTTTCCGCCAATCAGAGAGTGATAGATGTGGGAACATTCTAGGGTTGTAACGACCTCGGCCTATGGGCCTTGGATCGTCGAAAGAGCCGAGGAAGGAGGAAGTGGCGCGCATGAGGTAAGTGTAGACTGTGGTGAAGTTGAAGAGAGGGATGCAAGTCTCGGAGAAGAACGAAACGTGCGTTGGAAGGTTCAAGAATCGCGTGAGATAAAAGACGCCTCTCGGCGTCAATCATTGATGATTCTCCCCATTCAACGGCCTGCAAATTTTCACAATATTATACATTTATGGATGAATGTTTTTTCTTCTAAGAATGTTAGTATTATTTTAAGAAATGAAAGTTGAGGTTTTACAGAAATGAACAAAATTTAATATTAATTTACAGGAAAACAAAAGGCAATCAAAATCATTCAAGTAACGTTACATTTTTGAAAAACACAAATGAGAGATGAAGTGGATACAAGCATCAAAGGAGAGACCGAAGACAAAGTGGACGAGGACAAAGCAACCAAGCAAGAAGTATATCGATGAATGTTGTATATCTAAATTCTTGAATTTATTTGTGGTTTAAATTGTTTTACAAAGCAAAAAAAAAAGTAATACATCGGAGTATAAAAATAAAACATTACTAATGGATATATATATTAATCATACCTTGCTTGGTATACGTTTCTTGTAAAACACTGAAGATTCCAGTGGCTCCTCAGTGAACTCCGGCGATGAATGAACATAAATGGAATAAAAACCCTCGTTCCCTTTGAAGAACATCTCCCAAAGAGGGGACAAAGGAAGATTCCACCTCGTCAGAAACATGAACGCCACCTTTGGATTAGTCTTATTCATCACCACGCCACCTGACGCCATCGCCACTCGCCACATCAATTCTTCGTCCGCCACGTCATTACCGGAGCTGTGAGGAGGAGGAAGAGAAGTGAGAGGGTTGGAGGAGAAATCTTTGACGAGGAATAGTGATGTTTGGAATTGTTGGTTGAAGTTAAGAGAGACGAGGAAGAGGAGAGATGCGGTGGAGGAGAAGAAGACAACGCTGACGAGGATGTGAATGTATCGGAGAGTGATCGGCTCTTTCTTCATGCGTACGTTCAGTTCTTTAACAATGGCTGTGATGTTTTTCTTCTTCATAATTTTTTTTGGTTTGTAGTAATTCAACTCCTAATGCTTGCTCTTGCCTTGTATTGTATCTCTATAAGATTATTATGACTAGTGCAACTATTTTTTAAAAAGTTTTTTTCTTTAAATAATAATTTTTATTTCATTCTTTGAAGATAGAAAAAACATTTTTAAAATAAAAAAGTTATCTAAAAACTGTTATAATAATATTTTTGAAATCTGTTTCTACAAATCACATCATTAAATTTTATGATAATATATATAGATACTATTAATAAATTTAAGTTATTTAATAATTTATTAGATTTTCTAATTTTTGTTTTATAATAAGTCATTGATGATAGATTTATGATCTATTTTAAAAGAAATTCTTATTTTATTCTCAAATATTGAGATGTTTAATAGTTAATATCTAATAAAAATAAATAAAGTGATAAATTAAACTTGTGAAACAAACTGCAAAGAATTGATAAATCACCTAATATTTTTGAATAATAAAGGTTTGGTCACAAAATAAGACGTTGGTATATACAGTTCTACGGTTATTAATTCGTTAGATTGATTTTGTTCAAATACAAAAAATAAGATAACGCAAAATCCATATTCAGGATTAATTAGTATTTTCCTAAACTAGGCATGTCTATATGTATGTACATGGCTAGACGTGCATGGTGTGAGGAAACGTGATTTAGTCAAGTTAAAAAGAAGCATGAAATTTGCGGGATTAGGTGTTTTCATGCAGCGGAAAACGAAGCTCATTACTAATTAGTACAGGATCAGATAAATATGGACTAAGTATTAAACTTGATAGTATAAGGAAGATCATTATTAAACTCATGCAGCAAAAACGAAGCTCATTAGTATAGGGAAGATCAGTCTTAAACTTGATAAATATGGACTTAGTATAATTAAGGTCTAGGTGGAAACGGTCATTCACTTCTTCACTTTGCTAAACTTATGATGTCCTTATCACATAGTTCATCATTTGAAAGAACCTAATGCTTGGCACTTTGATAAATTGTTTTTTTTTTTTCAGGGCGTTGTGTGGTGTTTGCAGCAGGAAGGAGAGAAACAAGGTAGAGAAGAGATGTCGAGAATAGAGGAGGAGAACCGGAAGGAAGTAGAAGAAGCTCAGAGAAAAGAAGCAATGGAGAGGCAAAGAAAGGAGGAAGAACGTTATAGGGAGCTGCAACGGAAGAAGCAATGCCAAAGAAGAAGGCAGAAGAGGAACAAGAACGTCTGAAACAGATGAAACTGTTGGGTAAAACTAAAAACAAATCACGCCCTAAATTATCTTTTGCCTTAAGCTCCAGGTGAAGGAAAAAACGAAAGCATCCTCTTCCTCATGAATGATGCTTTTACAATTATGATTAATAATTGCTCATAACAAGATTACAAATTGTAAAAGATGCAACTACTTCAAATGTGTAGATATATAATTTAATAATCTGACAATTCAACATTCTACTGAACATTAAGGTACACCACCGCCTAGACCATAGAAGTTTACAGCAATTTAAATTTAACATTTCACAATGGTTACTACTTCACCAGGGTAATACTCTCCCCTCAGGTCGTATCTCCGACCCATCTTCGTCTTCAAAATCAAAATCAAAATCTAGCTTCTCCATGACCATACCTACTCCACCTCCATCTACACATTCACCATGAAGAACCTCACTGCTTTTGCTTCTCACCGTTTTCTTGCAAGACTGGCTTGAGCTCTCTGCGAAATCATCATCCTCCTCGGTTACATTCGGACTAATGTTCTCGTCTCTTCTCCTCTTCCCTGAATCCGGACTAATCATGGACTCTTCTTTCTTACTGGTTCCATAGTACTCGTTCACCGTTGACTCTATTGTTTCCAACAACCGTTCACCGTACTTTAATACTTTGGCCCTGAAAGAAAAATTAAAAAAAAATGCACAACGTCATCATCAAACTCTTTTGAATGTTTTTTTCTTTCACATTGCCTTTGTAATGATCACAACTACAGGTTTTGAAGGCTAAGATAACTTACTTCCCAAGGCCATTTATCTCGAGGAGTTCCTCTTTGGTTCTTGGAATTTTCTTGCTCATCTGCTGAAGTGTTGCATTGCTGCCACAACAAATAAAAGGTTTAAGTAAAGAACTTGGAAGATCATGGAAAACGAGAAGAGGAATGGTTTTGAGGATTACCCAAATATATGATATGCCATGACACCGTCAGGGGCTTCTTTGACAAGAAGCGTACGAAGCTTCCTCAAGGCTGTGTACATGATGGCGGAGAGATTCTACAGAGAAAAGATCAATGAACCAACCACTCAGCAAATTCAAAGTGAGATTAAACTACAAAGTGATATACCACATCTTCTGGAGGAGCATCTGCTGATACTAAAGGAGCTTTTGCAGGGGTTGGCGCAGCTTTACAGGGCTTTAATACTTTTACAGAAGAAGGGAATCTGCAAACAGGGCATGGAAGTCTTAGCTAAAGTTATTTTTAACAAGCAATGATTTGCTTGTTCCTAGTTCATGTGAACCTTTTACTAGAAAGATATATCTCAAGCACAAAGTCAAACCTCATCATTATAGTCTGGCTTCCAGAAAAGAGTGAGGCAGCCTTTGATTTATTCACCTAGATACAGCAGATAGGTAAACAGACGTTAACATCTTCAAGAATGGACGTTATGTGCATATATTAACAGTTAATGAGAGGGAGAAGCGAAGTGGAAAATATTAACAATTTAAGTACCTTGAGCAACGATGATACGGATCCGTACATATCACTCTTCCTAACATCTTCCACAAGAATATCCTCTGTTACGAGATAGTGCAAGATACGGGAGACTTCAAGTTTCGTTAAATGTTTTCCAGCTCCATGGAACTGCAACGTCTCGTGTCTGTGTTTCTTCACCTACACGCAGCGAACTGAGTTATTTTCAAGAGATCAAGCCACACTGATTGGATTGCCAGGATTGAGAAGCCATGAAAGAGTTAAAGATTGTTTTTATTTGTGCATACCATTTGGTTTAAGGAACCTCTGTAGACTTCAAGAATATGAGATGATGAAAACCTTTCTCCTGTTTGCTTCACCAGTTCAACCTACGCAAGGCACACGTGATCAATAACAACACATTCAACAAGTGAGATATACATGATGAACTTTAAACAGTTCCTATACCAATTGCCTTGTAATCAAAGTGACATCTTTGTCAATCAAACTCTGGCTACTTGAACAATTATCACACGTCCTTTTGCAGTTTGTGGAGTCAAACTTTTCCCCAAAATGGACTAGCTGTAGGAAACGTCGGCAGTCCACCTCATTTTCACAGTATCTAACCTGAAGCAATAAAATTTCGGAGAAATATTTCAGCAAATATAACTTTAAAAGCAAATAATAGGAATCTGCACGTTAAGTACCATGCGGAGAAGGTTTTCAGTGTTCGTTTCAAGTAACCTCCCTGAACTCGCTACACGATTATAACCAATTGCCATGGGGTTTTGGTCAACTCCTACTTGGCTAATCATATGCTTAACTCGTATCTGAAACAATATTGTGTTTCATAAACATAACCAAGAGTAGAAAGATGAAAAATATATACACTACTTTAGTATAATGCAACTTACATAGTCGCCATAACCGTAATACAAAACACAAGATGCTCGCTGGCCATCCCTGCCAGCACGACCACATTCCTTGGTTTTAAAAAAGAAAGCTTATGTGAGTATCTTTGTGTGCAATTTGTTAAACAAAGTTATCATGATTGAATGTACAATACCTGATGATAGCCTTCTATAGACTTTGGGAGCGAGTGATGAATAACAAACCGGACATCAGGCTTGTTGATTCCTGTAAATGTGCAATGTTAATGGGCAGCAAAGTTCCATCAATTAAAGCAAACATAAGCACAAAGAAGTACCCATTCCAAAGGCCACAGTGGCACATATTATATTGACTTCGTCCTTGCTCCATTGTTTCTGTACTAAAGCACGTTGAGTAGGCTCTATGCTTCCATGGTAGAATGCTGCTTTATGACCGAACTCCTGAAATTGTATCCAATTCTACGTTTAAACATGATATTTTGTCGTATGCACAGGACAATGATAAAGCTTTAATATACAAATGACCAACCTGTAACTTTTGAGCAACTTTCTCGCAGTCATTTCTTGAAAGACAATATATAATTCCACATTCATCAAAATGGTTTTCCTTTATAAATTTGTCAATATCCTCCAGACACTTTTTCGTCTTTGGAACAACGGAATACCTAAAAATTTCTTGTTAAGCAGCATTCTCGAATATATATATATATATATATATATATATATGTTAGCTTTTAGGTATTTTTACTTACAATAGATTTGGGCGATTAAAACTTTGCCGGAACACAACACAGTTAACAAGGCCAAGGGCTTGTACAACGTCTTCTTTCACACTGGCTGTTGCGGTAGCTGTTAAAGCTAACACGGGAATGTTTGGAAACTTCTGCTTCAGAATACCAAGACTCTACATGTTCCACAATATTCTCGGTGAGTAAAAAAGGCAAGGGAGTGCCTTGTTTGAAGCTTATAATGGCCTAACCTGGTAGTCTGGTCGAAAGTCATGCCCCCATTGGCTCACACAATGAGCTTCATCAATAACAAATCGAGCAAGCAAACCACAAGAGTTTAAGTTGTCTAGATGCCTCAAAAGAGAATCGCTTCTGTAATCAAGAAAGAGATGCTGCTTAGCTACGTGTTGCCAGTAATAGCATTCAGAGTTTTGGCGACCCTTGCACTACTTGTCCACAACCTAATCTAGAATTATAAGAACCCTATGGCCATGATACAAAACAAATAAAAAAAGAGAGAGAGAAAGTTATATAGAATTGAAGTAGCAACTCACTGTGCCACTTTTTCGGGTGTGACGTATAGTAATTTGTACTTAGAATGCTCGGAACTAAGCTCCTGAAAGATCTTCAGTTGTTCAGACCATTCCATGCCGGCACTTAAGGAAGCAGCGGGTATATTTGCCTGTTAAATAGAAAGGATCCTCTGTATGAATAATTTATCAATGAAACAGAAGATACAAATGAAATCTCTGGGGGTTTCTGAAATGTTCACCTGCAATAAGTTCATTATCTGGTCTTGAATAAGTGACACGAGTGGAGAAATGACCAATGTTATTCCTTGACAGATCAGAGCAGGGAGCTGCAAAACAAAGATGTTAGAAAACAGTTTGGAGAAAAACAACGTGACATTAAAAAAGTAAAGTCTCAAGTATAATGACCTGATACGTCAAACTCTTGCCTCCTCCTGTTGGCATCAACACAAATACATCAGAGCCACTCATTGTCGCGTTGATGATTTCTCTCTGGTTAGGTCGAAACGAGTGATTTCCAAACACTTTTTTGTTACTGACCTGAACGTTGCAAGCAAACACATGAGCACATGGAATGTAAGTGAACAAAGTAAAAGATAGAAACTCAGCAAATCACCTCCAATTTTCTCGTCCAAGGGAAATCACGACTGCTCCACTTTTGGTCGTTGGAACCTTCAGTGTACGTCACCTCGATAATCCTCGGAACGTATTGTTCTCTCTCTACAGGAGCAGATGAAAGACCATACCTATCTACAGACAATGAAGAATCTTTTGGCATGTTCCAGCTATCAGATGCATATCTTCCTTGCTCATTAAAGTGTGTTTGAGAATCAGTTTGTGGATGATCAAATCTTAGATTTGTTGATTTAGGTGTTTCACACTGTGAAGCACGAGTAGCTGTAGATGACAAAAACTGAGACTTGTGCTTTTCTTTATCTCGAGTATGGTCCTCGAGCTGCTGAATTTGCTTCTTCAGCAGTAACCTATCAACAACACAAATTGTGATTCACTAGAAACTCACTCAAATTAAAGGCATACACAAAGTTGTGACACCTTTAAATACTCGGACTCAAGAAACAGATGCATTGTCTATTACTTCTTTAAGCCTAATCTCTTTTTGCTGCATTATTCCCAATAAATTTTGCTGGGTAATATACCACAGCCTCCAGAGAACGGAAAATTTTAACAGCCAAGAAAACAGAAAAAAAAAAGATTGGGATATAAACCTCTCTTGACGAAGCTCTTGAATACGATCAGGACTCAGATCAGTATCATCGTCAAGAAGTTCATTTGATATTGCAATCAACATGTTCTTCATTTGTTCCAAATGGGTTGAAGCTTCTGGACAAAGCCCTAGCTGAGAAGATACCAACGTCAAACAAAATGAGACAACCATAATAAAAACTAAAAAGAGAGAAAAACAGAATCCATACCTTTATTCCATGACTGCAGTTAGAGCATAGTTCAGGAGGCAGACAACACTCTTCTTCTCTTCTGGAAGCACTTCTATCCACAGGTGGAGTTCTCGATGGCAAACTAGATACAGATGGCGGAGGGGTACTTGTTGATTGGTAGTGTTCCATCATAATTTGGTCGACATCAATATTCTGTATCACAAAGTGTTAACACGCTTGAGTTAACATATTTTGAACACAAATCCGTGACGCAGAGATGCTTCCGGATCTTTACGAAATTGATAAAAACTAGCTTCTTCGCATAGAGTACTAAAAAAGGGAAAATTATGTGGTAACTGAACCGGTACCATTACCTGAAGTATGTCATCATCAATCTCATCAAGACATGCTTCTCCAGATCCCAACTGCTCAGCTGCGAATGCAGAACTCCTGAATGGTTTCTCCACACCATTTAAATGCGCGGAACAAGTTTCTGGTTCTCTGGCCTCATCATTTATCCGTGGAAACTTTTCAGCAAATATTTTACCATCACCAGGGACAGGGGGAGGAAAGCTGTGAAAGTTTCTTCCAGTTCCTGGTACACCCATTTGACTTTGATTTTGTTGATTGTTCGAATAAAAAGAACCATCAGTGCTACATGTAACTTTCACAGTGGATCTCTCTCTTGCAGAATACGAGCCATTGGTGCCACCATCATCAACCGGGGGAGTAATTCCAGGTCTTAGGTAGGTCTTATTTAATGAGAGACTTGAAAGAGCACTCCAAGCCTGCCAACATAGGATACCAATAAATAACATATATGTAGAGTTCATGAAAAGAGGTCTATCAAAAAGGGGAAGTTGAATCAGAAAGTAGAGAAATATAAAAACTACAATGAGATAAACTATTTACTCAAAGAAATGGATAGAGAGAAAGATAAACATATAACTTCCACAGCAGTTTCTCTTCAACAATATTACCTTTGCAATTTGCGGGTGCGCCAAAGTATGCGCATTCACACTAGGAAACGCAATTGACCTACACAGAGAGAAAAGGAAGCTTGTTAAATATTTTTGAATCAGATAGTTTTAAACAGATCCACGAAGAAAGCTAAACAAATCTCACAAATTTTTCCATCACTGACATTTTTTACAAGAGATATCATAGGGAAATATTGTGGTATCACACTCAATTTTGCTGGAAAAGGGAGATATTACAATGTGGTGGAAAGCTATCCTTGAAACCAATGAATTTGTTTGATATTTAATTTTCAGTAGTTCTACTTCAACGAATCCAAACAGCAGACAGTAGTGGGTCAAAGTAAAAGACAATCAAAGAACAATGCAGAAGATGGTTATTCACAAAAGAATATAGCGATAATACCTCGCCGCCATATCTCTGCTTTTTCTAGGCTTTTGACTTTCTAGAGCGTAAAGGAAACCGGAGCTCAAATGCTTAGTCCTGGACGATGGATCTTCGAACGCCTTTGCATGCTCTGACCAATTGGTTTGAGGAACTTTAGGTTTCTGAACTTCAGGGAGATGACTCCTACTGCCAATTTTCAGCAGTGAATAACGAAGAGCAAACAAAAAGAAAGAAATTACCAGAAAATAATGGAATAAACCAAGGAAAACATCATCCTTACCTTACTTGATTTGAATTAATCATAGCGTTTTCTTAAACATGCTGCAGATGTTCCACCAAACTTTAATCTTCCCTTGACAACCGCAACTTCGTCACTTAATGAAGAAACATAGAAGAAGTTGCATTCAGATTAATAAAACACAAACCGAAAAAGATTGCACATTTATCACATAATTGACCAACTACGAATCTAATTTAACACAAATCTGCAAACTTTTAGCTAAGAATACTATACCAAACACAAACTCAAGCGAGACAAAAGACGGATCCGCTAGTCTTCACCCACCAATTTCAGCAGTTGAAAAAAACGGCAAAACACTTCAGAAACAGGAAAAAAAAACGAGCCCATAGCTCCAAAGTGATTCACTTTACTAACCAACAACGAAAACCCAAATCGAAAAACTAATCAGCAAGTAGTTATAACCCCATCGAAATTTTGCATCGGTGTTGTGTGAGGAACGATATCGAAACGAAAAACCCTAGAATTGAAAATTGATTGCGAAATGAGAAAACCCAAGGACATACATTTGAGAATCAATTGGGGGTATTTGCTTCTACAGCGGCACGGTATCACTCCGGCGGAGAAAGTCGGATACAAAAGTCGCCGCCGATTGAGCTTGATGCTAGTTTATGCAGTTTTGCTAATGGCGGGATAGTTTCCCTCTCATGTTCCCAAATAAACGAGGATAATAAATTATTTTTGAATTTTGAATATTGTTTTCAATTCGTATATTTGATTCTTCATTTTCGGAAACAAATAACGGTGGTAAAATGAGATTAGGAAGGAACAAATACGAAAATGTATAAATTATTAAGGGTGACTTGGTTCAATATCGTATAAGAAGTGCATAATTAGGTAACTACACAATATAATTATGTGTGGGGATCAGATTCAATCCAGGTGATGTTACAATTACCAAACTAACCTCATGACGTTTTGCGTTCGCGATTTAGGGTAGGTCGTATTTAGGTAGTAAGCTAAAATAGTTTTACTTTTAATTGGGGGGTTAGTAATGATTGCCCTTTTCCCCACCTCTTTTATGTGTGTCTGTTTGTGCATCACGAACCAGTAGAAACATAGGAAAACCTGACACAACGGCTGCATGGCCAGGAAACCTGACACAGTGGCTGTTAGAAGGCTAAAACAATATACCAAAGTGTCTAATAGATTGATTTCAGAGAATTAATTTCATCATTGTAATATTTGTAGTTTTAGTCATTCACTCACATTTTTCTACGAAAACAAACCTATCATCGGTATTTCAGAGACTTCGTTATCTCGTTCTCCGGTTAGGACGTACACTACAATGTGCATGACACAGCGGCCGCAGAAAACCTGACACAACGGCTGCATGGCCAGGCGGCTCAAGGATTGGTGTTAACCACTACTAAACCAGTGGCGGGGATAATCCAATGGAGACCAAGCCAATCGCAAGTGAAACACTCCCACCGATGATGAAGTTGCCAATGTTCTGTGCAAGAAAGGGAGAAGGTTCCACCAATCCAAAAGAGAGGCCGAAGGAGACGTCTTCAGAAGGGAGTAGCACAGAAGGTGGGTGTTGAATACGAATCACTTACATCAAGAACCTCTTTTTCGTATGGATATGTCGGATGTTTCTATTTGCATTTGTGTTGGTTTGCTAATATTTTGATTATCATCGGGAGTTGTTTTTTCCGCAAGTGAAACACTCCCACCGATGATGAAGTTGCCAATGTTCTGTGCAAGAAAGGGAGAAGGTTCCACCAATCCAAAAGAGAGGCCGAAGGAGACGTCTTCAGAAGGGAGTAGCACAGAAGGTGGGTGTTGAATACGAATCACTTACATCAAGAACCTCTTTTTCGTATGGATATGTCGGATGTTTCTATTTGCATTTGTGTTGGTTTGCTAATATTTTGATTATCATCGGGGGGTTGTTTGTTGGCAAGTTTTAGAATGATGTAAGATTTTCCCTATCGGGGTTGTTCAAGCAATGTTCTGTGCAAGAAAGGGAGAAGGTTCCACCAATCCAAAAGAGAGGCCGAAGGAGACGTCTTCAGAAGGGAGTAGCACAGAAGGTGGGTGTTGAATACGAATCACTTACATCAAGAACCTCTTTTTCGTATGGATATGTCGGATGTTTCTATTTGCATTTGTGTTGGTTTGCTAATATTTTGATTATCATCGGGGGGTTGTTTTTTGGCAAGTTTTAGAATGATGTAATATTTTCTCTATCGGGGTTGTTCAAGTTTTTCCAAGGTCTAGACGGCCAACCTAAAGTTTATCTAATGTATCAAACCAGTCAGTTTGTATCAACTATAATGTTTTGTGCACTGCTGTTTGATTATGCTATGTTGTGCGATGCAATTGTCCTTTTTCGTATGGATATGTCGGATGTTTCTATTTGCATTTGTGTTGGTTTGCTAATATTTTGATTATCATCGGGGGTTGTTTTTTGGCAAGTTTTAGAATGATGTAATATTTTCTCTATCGGGGTTGTTCAAGTTTTTCCAAGGTCTAGACGGCCAACCTAAAGTTTATCTAATGTATCAAACTAGTCAGTTTGTATCAACTATAATGTTTTGCGCACTGCTGTTTGATTATGCTATGTTGTACTTACATTTATTTTGTACTCTAGTTTGACCACTATTGTCTAACCAGTCTTGTGTTAAGTTGCTAATAAAAATTTAGTGATCATAGTCCCAAATAGCTCTCCCCAGTACGGCTTCTCCGATAAGATCTTCTTTCTCCTCTTCTTGCTATGCGGTGGGTATCTACGACAATTGAGACCGATGACTATGACTAGTGTGAATTCTCTTATTGAGAATCTAATTGGTTTCCCCGCAAAAAGAAACCACACTTCGTGCTTCTTACGAATCTTCAATAGACGGGAGAACAAGAATCGCCCAAGACAACTGGAAAAGGAAGGTTTCTCGGCCATTTCTATGAGTTTACCGAATGGCGATTCTCTGACGAACCGTACCTCTTCTTCTTCTAAAGCGTTGAGAATCTTATAAACACAAGAGGGTTTGTGATAGGGTGTTACCCTAATGCCCAATGGTTCATCGCCCATCGCAAACATTCTGTCGGGGAAGGAAGGTGGAGGCGGATCGCCGTGATTTGTGTCCATTTAGGAAAGTACAAGAGAAGCAGAGAATTTGGAGGAAGAGAGATGAGAAGTGTCTGATTTGTAATCCAAGGCACGAACAGGGAGATGTGTCTATCCATTACCTCGATCGTAACAGTTGATATAAAATGAAATATATCAATTTGTCTGACACCAGTTAGGTTTCGTGTAGATTTGGATATCAGAAAAATGAGATAAACAAGAAGTAGAAATCGTTAAAACCGAAGTGTAATATCGTATAGGGGTAAAACGGTAAAAAGCGCAAAAATGAATTACACAAGACGACGAGAAAAGGGTACATAGCTAATATGCACTTCTTTCTTGTGTGTGCGATGCAATTACTCAATTATTAAATAGACGAATCCTCTCCCAAAAAATTTTAAAATAATAATACAAAATATTTATTTGGAAGTATGCAGCAAAGCAAACACAAAAACTCAGAGCATCATTATTGGGGGTTCTTAGGATAGGATTCTTAGCGGAATATAAGAACATGTCTCTTAACTTTTAACTAAAAAAGTTAAGAACCGGTTTTTAAAAAACTTATTTAAGAGCCGGTTCTTTGCTTTTTTAGTTAAAAGTTAAGAGACGGGTTCTTATATTCCGCTAAGAACTTCACCTTAAGAACCTCCCAATAATCATGCTCCGAGACTTGTAGTTTTTTCAACAAACCAACGATAACTTCCTTTTTTTAACACAAAGAAAAATCAAGTGATTTTCACTTCTCCACTTGCGTGTACTTGCTTTACAGTCTTGTCATACTCATCTTCCTCATCCTCCACCACCTCCTCTTCATCCACCTCTTCTTCCTCTTTCCCCTCTTCATCTCCCCAGCCAAAACCTCCAATGGACCGGGAAACAGGCGGGGGCGTTTTGGCGTCGTCCACTATCTTCATGATCTCTTCAGCGGTCTGGAGGGAGAAGGTCGGATTATCTTTTCTGAAATACGCAGCTTGAGCTGTCTCCGTGAGTTCCCTAGGCAAGTTCTTCATGAACCATGGGTGTTTCTTGATTTCTGCAATGCTTATCCTCTGCCAAAAACAACAAACGCAGTAGCTCGAATGTTAAACAAAACCAATCTTATGAAAACATTTAGTTTGTTTGATTGATGTATACTGATATAAGCTGCTGGAAGAAGTATCTCGCCTGGAAAAGAAAAAAAAACAGAAAGTTAGAAAAGGGATTAGACTGTATGCCCCAAGTGTTTGATATGTGATATTCGAATGTTTGCTCTCCTTTCCTTCTTCCTAATCTATACAGAACTCTGAAAGAACTAATCCTAGTAGCAAAAGCCAAACCTCATCTTCACTGAAACTTCCAGCACTGCAGGTACGCTCAAATAGTTCACCACCAGCAGCATATTCCATGGCAATGGCAAGATGAGTCGGAGTCAACACCACCTGTGAAAATCCATAATCAAGCGAAATCATTTTCACCATAGCGGGAACACATGTCTAACCTCCTTAAAGCGGATGATATTAGGATGGCGAAGTGATCTGTGATTTATGATCTCTCTCTTGCCACATTCTCATCGATCTGTACCCCAAAAAAACAACAAAGCCAAATGATCAATCAACAATCTTCATGGCAATAAGCTCCTTTGAGTTTTAACCTTCATGAGCCTCGCCACTCCGAAATTCCCCACGCCTATGTCCTTCACCAGCTCGTACTTCTCCATCTTAACCAACAACCCTAATTCCATAACCGATATGAATTTTTTTGTTTATTTTCTTCAGATAGTGAGAATGAAGAATAAAAATTAAATTAATTAACTGATAGGACTATTATTCGTTTTTCATGTGGTGGGGCCCACTTGTTTCCCTTGTACATTGTACGGAAACACAATTATTATGTTTCCTAATTGCATTACTCTTAGGAATCTAAGACCATAATTATCTCAGTTTCTTAACAGGGTTTTTAAACATAATAGGTGATTTAATTAAATCAAAATTAGTTAAAAACAATGTTACCGATCCTTAAGTAAAGATATTGGGATCGATTTTAAAGGGGGTTTTACAAACACGTGTCAGAAAAGAAATGCATATATTTTTTTTCTATTTTTTTTCTCTTTTTCTTTTCTTTTCTCTCGATTCTTTCTTTGGTTTCTTCGTCTTCTCCGTCACGCGGCGATAAACCCACCACGTGTTCTCCGTCACGTGACGATCGACAACTCTGTCGGTCCTCACGGCGTCTCCTCCACGAGCGATCGATACCCACCACGAGCGATCGATACCTCTCTCTATTCCCTGAACAATGGTGGTTCCTCCAATACCCTCTCTGTTTCACTGGAGATTTCTGACCGAAAACAAACCACTTCTTGTAAGTGCATCTGGTTTTATGATCTTTTGTTGTTTTTTCTGACTTTTGTCATCGTTTAAAGATGTTTGTTTGTCCCTCTTGTTGTTGCAGACGCTTGAGGATGAGTTCTTACGTAATCACACGAAGGTTTTGCTAACATCAGACGCGTCAGACAAAATTTGGGAAGTGAAACTGGACGGTGACAAGCTCGCCGGGGGCTGGGAAGAGTTTGCCGCCGTTCATAATTTCAGGTGGCTGGGATGTGCAAATTGTTTTTTATGTTCTTTGTTGTTGCAACTTGCAAGTGCCATTGGTTATGTAATAGGCTGCTTGATTTTGAAGTTCAGTGTCAAAATTGATAATGTAGCGTTTGTATATGATAAGATAAACCAAGTAAACAAAGTTGAAAACATAACTGAGTTTGTGGTCTTGAAGATGATTAAATATTCCACTTGTGCTTGCATTTTGAATTTGCTTAGTCATTCTTTGTGTAAAGGAGGACCCTTATGTTCTTCAATCGTAGATCACCATTGGCTTTTGAGTAACTCTTTTGAACTGAGTGCTTAATTTTGCTTCCTTTGATGAACATACACTTCTATGATTGTAATGTTCCCTTTCTATTGTCTTTGTTATTTATATAGTTCTTGTTGTGATGTTGTGTTGTAGTTGATTATAGGGTTCTTTGTGAATGCTTATTTGGTTTTGTATTACAGGGTAAGAAAAGGAAGGACACTGTGTGCATTGCTCTCGCTGATGAATCATGTGAGGAGCCAAAGAACATAATGAACAAAGTAGTGAGGTCTAACTTGAGGGTTATACTCGGAGATGTTATCTCTATTCACCAATGCCCTCATGTCAAGTACGGAGAAGGTGTGCACATCTTGGCCTTTGATGCTTACCTGAAACGTAAGTTGTCTTTTTTTGTTTTCAATTGATATATTGTTTATATGTATTGATTGATTTTGTTCTCATAACATTTTGAGGGAGTAGATGATGAAAATTTTAATCAAAAATTATTTTTTTTAAAAAAACTTTTAATTAAGAAACTACCATTGGAGCAAGAAAATTAGGTGACTCTTAACTAAAATCCTTAACTAAAATTTAATACTGAAATAGTCATTAAGAAATCTAATGGGTTTCTAGGGTTTTTTTTTTGTCATAAAGGTTCAAATCATTGTTTGCCAGTCAAACGACATGGAGGAAACACAGAAACAGAGGCTATGAAAATAAACACAGAAATCTAATGGATTTCTAGGGTTAATCATGCTCTAATACGACAAAAGGTAATGAACTGAAGCAAATGAGAAATTACTGTGGATTTGATTCGTAATGACTTTACTATGTAAGATCAAAGATATAACTGCAGAGCCGTGCCTCAATGTTCAAAATTGAAGCATTTGCTCAGGGCATCCAATTTTTTAAAAAACAATAGAGGCAATGTTTTTTAGTTTCATCTACTTAATCTCAATTAATAAAAAATATAGAAAAAATGTTTAAAAAGTTGAAAGCTTTATGATAATTAAAATAAAGAAAACAAAAGTATACTCCCTCATTTTCATAATAGATGATGCTTTAGAAGATTATTGTTGTTTCAAAATAAATGATGTTTTGATATTTTTATGTTATTTTTAACTTTATTGAAAACTGCGTAACCAATTAGATGTTGTAGTCATTTTTGTACTTGGTTGGATGATTTTTAAATTATATTCTTAAAACTACTTTTTAGAGAAAAATAAATTTTTTAATCTTTGTGCACTAAGGAATAACATCATGTATTGTGAAACGAAGAGAGTATTATAAAATTATGGTTTTTCATACTTAAGCAACCAAACTGGTATATAGTCATTTTTAATTGGTAAAAAAATACAGTACAATAAATAAAAACTGGTTGGTGTCATATAATTTTTTTTTTGATTGGGCTATTATATAAATTTTAAGCTTATCATATAAAATGATTTTTAAAAAAAATTGGAAACTATATTTTGTTTAGTAGTTTAATTTTTCATTTGTTTTTACTATATGAACTAATTACTGTATCATTTTATAACTACGTGGCAGTATATAATTTTTAATCGCTCAGGGCAGCTTCAGATGCTCAGACGGCAGTGAGTTTAGTGGTAAAGAGTGATCATTCCATGGTGGAATGCATAGCATGGAAGGTGCATAAGAGTAAAGGTGTGAATAGAATCAGTTTGTTATTTTGGATTTCTGGCTTGTCGCCTCAGCTCACGTTCCTCTTGTCTTTCTTCTCTTCCAATATTTGAAACGCCGACTTTTGGCATTTGCATTTAAAACGACCAAACGAATTTTTCATAAATAAATTTGTCTGTTTGTCCTTGGGACGATTTTTCAAATGAAAACATGTCATGATTTCATTGCATTTGTGTATGTTTACCAACTTTACCTATAAAGATAGTATGGGCCTCTATACTAATACGTGATTTCAGGCTTTAGGCCCAAAATAGATTGATACTAATACGTAATTTCAGGCCTAGAGGCCCAATATCTCCAAGGCGATACACTGATGAGTGAGATGATCTCTGCCGAACAAACAGCAGTACTGTGCTGTGCTCTCTTCATCTTCGTTGCTCTCTCCGAGAAACGAGAGAGCTGACACTGTACTGCCACGATGCAGTGTACACCGATTTGAATCAGATCATCGAGTCTTAACGCATTTCAACCACCGTCTCCTTCCTTCTTCCTCAGATCCGATCATCCGCCGGATTTCGCAATGCCGTCTTCCTCCGCCGTACTCCTTCTTCTCGTTTCTCTTCTCGCAACTGCTCTCGCCTCCGATTCAGATCACAAGGTTAAGAGTCGATCAAATCTCTGGTGCTTTTCATTCCCTTTTAATATACAGCTCGAATCAGTACTGTGCATGTTGATCTCGTGTGATTGAACTTTCTTCAGTTGGTTATATTATTCATGCGTTATTGCTAGTGGAATGCTTTTATATTTGGGCAAATCTCCAAAATAGCACATTTCTAAATTTATATCACAAAAATAGCACTCAAAAACTAAAATGACCAAAAGATCTTTCTAGGTTTCTCATTTGAAAATTTTAATTTTTTTATTTTTCAAAATTTGAAATCTTATCCCAAAACCTCATTTCTCAACCCTAAACCCTAAACTCTAAACCCTAAACTCTAAACCCTAAACCCTAAATCCTAAACCCCACCCTTTAACTCTAAACCCTAAGTTTGTGACTTTTGATAAAACATTAAGTGCTATTTTTGTGACTTTTGACCTTAAATGCTAGTTTGAGAACAAAAACTTGATTTAGTGCTATTTTTGTCTTGTTCTCTCTATATTATACTGGGATGATCCATTTATATTATACATTTCTTTTCAATTTTATATTCATTTTTTTTTTTGCCAGTATCAAGCGGATGAGAAAGTTACCCTGTGGGTGAACAAAGTCGGCCCATATAACAACCCACAAGAAACATACAACTACTACAGCCTCCCGTTCTGCCGCCCCTCTCAAAATGATGTTCACAAATGGGGTGGTCTTGGTGAAGTTCTCGGTGGAAATGAGCTTATTGACAGCGAGATACCGATAAAGTTCCTGAGTATGTCTTAACTCTGATGCTTTACGATCTTTTATCTCACCTGTGCTCTAATTGCAATACCTTTTTCTGTTTTCAGAAAATGTTGACAGAAATGTTATCTGTCACCTTGAACTGGATGAAGCTAAGGTGAATCACTTCAAAGACGCCATCGAATCTAGCTACTGGTTTGAGTTCTTTATGGGTATGTTTCACAGTTTTTTTTGCTCATATTGCTGATGTAGCAGCAGCACAAAAACAACAAAGATTTATTTTCTTCAGAGAAAAGATGTTGCGGTTTTCTGTTTATATAAAGTTTGGAATTGCTTTCTTTATTCATGCAAATCTAAAAGATCCCTATTATCTTCACTGCCTTACCAGTACCATATACATCGTTAGAAGTTGGAGGACATACAATTTACTTATACTATTTCTCATAGTAATATACCTGGAATGGTGACTTCTTTGAATCGTTAACCTTATTTCTCACAACCCTTTTTTTTTTGTGGCATCTGATTTGCGTGGACTTTCATCGGGTGGTTCTAACTTCAGATGACCTGCCTTTGTGGGGTATGACCTTTTGTATATTTACTTGTAATATCCAGGGTTAAATCATTTTCTGTTTTAGTTTCTGAGAGTGTTGATACTGTCTCATCGCCATTGTAGGCTTCGTGGGTGAGCTGCATCCTGACAAAAATAGTGAAAACGGCAAACAAGTACTCTACACACATAAGAACATTATTGTCAAATACAACAAAGACCAGGTCGGTTGTCGCTATGCCTTTAAGCAATAATATGGATATCATGTGACTACAGGCCGTGATCTTGTTTAATTATTTTTATAGATCATTCATGTTAATCTCACACAAGACAACCCAACGCCACTGGAAGCAGGGAGGACAGTGGATCTGACGTATTCTGTGCAATGGATTCCAACAGATGTCACATTTGCCCGACGTTTTGATGTATACCTGGATTATCCGTTCTTTGAGCACCACGTAACTTTTAGCTTGTTATACACACCCTTTTGCTTTGTCTTTGATTATGGTTGGTTCACAGTTTCAAATGATATGTCATATTAAATGTTTGCTTTCCTGCTTGTCTAACAATTTATATCTACAATTCATCTCTTCAAGATATTTGTTCAAGCTTTATAAGCCTTATAAGAATTTATTTCGTTCGCAGATCCATTGGTTCTCCATCTTTAACTCGTTCATGATGGTTATTTTTCTCACCGGTTTGGTCTCAATGATATTGATGAGGACCCTCAGAAATGATTATGCGAAGTATGCTCGTGAAGATGATGATCTCGAGAGCTTGGTGATGTTTCCTCAAACTTTTATGTGTCATAACTGCACAATTGTTTTCGCTATTACTACTCTCTTCTCTTGGTTATTTCTTTACTGTTGAGGCTGTAAAACCATTCGTGACATTAATTGATGCGCACAGGAACGGGATGTAAATGAAGAATCTGGTTGGAAACTTGTGCATGGAGATGTATTCAGACCACCATGGAGTCTAGTTCTTCTCTCAGCTGTTGTTGGCACAGGTGCCCAGTTGGCGCTGCTTGTTCTTCTTGTCATATTAATAGCCATCGTTGGGACTCTATATGTTGGGTATGTGTTACACTCTTCTTCTCACTTGCCACCAACTTTTCGTCTTGTTGTTTCCCCTCTATTCTTTGTAGTACTTTTGGTATGCTTGTATATTTGGCAGTAGACCTCACCTTGTTTGTTGGATTTTGCTAACATCGTATTCTGATTATTTCAGGAGAGGAGCCATCGTCACAACTTTCATAGTTTGCTATGCTCTGACTTCCTTTGTGTCTGGTTATGTGAGTGGTGGAATGTACTCAAGAAGCGGGGGTATGACTTACTCTTGGCGGATCTCTCCAGTTTTATTTTCGTCTTTGATTTTTAAATTTAATGTGCATTTTGTTCAGGTAAACATTGGATCAAGTGCATGGTTCTCACGGCTTCTCTCTTCCCCTTTTTGTGCTTTGGAATCGGCTTTCTCCTAAACACAATTGCCATATTCTATGGATCCCTTGCGGCCATTCCTTTCGGAACAATGGTGGTTATGTTCGTAATTTGGGGCTTCATTTCCTTCCCCTTAGCCCTCCTCGGGACAGTTGTTGGAAGAAACTGGAGTGGTGCTCCAAACAATCCATGCCGTGTAAAGACCATTCCGCGCCCAATCCCTGAGAAGAAATGGTACTTAACTCCATCGGTTGTCTCTCTGATGGGAGGTTTGCTACCATTTGGAAGCATCTTCATCGAGATGTACTTTGTCTTCACATCCTTCTGGAATTACAAGGTAAAAAATAGTTGCATTGATAAGAACAGAGCTATGAGACTGCTAATTTTATTGCAGATTGAACAAACCAAAGAGACTTTATTAGTGAGATATCTAGGCTAGTTATATTAGACCTATATCTGAAGTTTGAGCAACTGAATTTCTTCAAGTAGACTCAATGTGTCTTGGCTTATCATAAGTATGTTGTAAATTTGAGTGACTATTCCTGATATTTTGTTTAGGGATTGACAGGTGTACTATGTGTATGGATTCATGCTGCTGGTTTTTGTGATTCTGGTGATAGTGACGGTCTGTGTGACAATTGTGGGAACTTATTTCCTGCTGAACGCAGAGAATTATCACTGGCAATGGACTTCGTTTTTCTCAGCTGCTTCAACGGCTGTCTATGTCTACTTATACTCCATCTATTACTACTACGTAAAGACCAAGATGTCTGGATTCTTCCAGACAAGCTTCTACTTTGGATACACAATGATGTTCTGTCTTGGCCTTGGAATCCTTTGCGGTAAACTCGCTCCCTCCACTCTCTTTCAAAACCAGGGATTGGTGTTTACCAGTTTGACTAAAAAAACATCTTCCTCTGAATATTTTGGCAGGAGCTGTTGGATTCTTGGGATCAAATCTGTTTGTAAGGAGAATCTACAGAAACATCAAGTGCGACTAGACGAATGATCGAAAAGGAGAAAAACCCATCCAGTTCAGAAGGAACCTTCTTATGGGGGATTATATATTATATAAACACAGTAGAGGGACGAAGGTGAAGCATATATGTTCTCCAATGAGGGCTTTTGTCCCTTTTCTTGGTATAGTCTCGTCTCCCTTTTTGGTAAGTGCCCTGTTCTCTTTAGATTAGAACTTAGTGGATGTAATATACTATTACTACTTGTGTTTAGTTCACGTCAATTAGATCACATTGAATGTCATTTAGGAGCAATTGGATATAACCAAGTTTTTTTGTAATTGATTGCTTGCTACGTTTTTATTCTATCCGAGAATAAGATAGTATACATCCAAGAAACTGTGTGGTCGTGTAGAGAAGATAATTGCATCGGTAGAGATTAAAGATTTCATAGTAGTCATGTGTTCGGGAAATGTTGAATATCATGCATGGAGTTAAGATTAATTTGTTCGACAGGGTGACTTTATTGGTTGTCAGTGGAGCGGCTGAAGCCCGTGTGAATTGAATATTAACACTACGAAAAGTACATGCATAGGTTCACTCTGAAAACTTGGTGGGACCTGTCACCAAAAAAGAAAAGAAGAACCAAACAAGTCTACAACCACATGCATAGGTTCAGTCTGAAAACTTGGTGGGCCTTCGAACAAAAAGAAAAGAAGAACCCAAACAAGTCTAGAATCATCCCCACTCCCAAGTCCCATATTCTTATGGTGACTTGTTTCAAGTCCAACCACATATAAGCTCTGACCAACAAAAAAATGCACTAATGTAAAACACACGGGACCAAGGTAGATAACACAAGAACCCACATATCGTACGCCACGTGGCAGAAAATGTCTCCAAAGCTCACCTCTTTATAATCCTCTCTACCTCACGCCTTTTACCCCATTTATACACAGCCACGCACTCTAACAAACTAGCAAAAGAAGAGACGTCACTATCTTTCTTTCAAGCATGGCTTCCAACGCTCTCTCCAGCGCCATCGTGAACACCTCCTTCCTCCGCCGCCAACAGACACCAATCAGCCTCAGATCCCTCCCTCTGGCCAACACACAATCCCTCTTCGGCCTCAAATCCTCCACCGCACGCGGCGGCCGCGTCACATGCATGGCTACCTACAAGGTCAAGTTCATCACACCGGAGGGTGAGCAAGAAGTGGAGTGCGAAGATGATGTCTACGTCCTCGACGCGGCGGAGGAAGCAGGTATCGATTTGCCTTACTCATGCCGTGCGGGATCTTGCTCAAGCTGCGCAGGGAAAGTCGTCTCTGGCTCCGTTGACCAGACGGACCAGAGCTTCTTAGACGATGACCAGATGAACGAGGGGTATGTCCTCACATGTGTGGCTTACCCAACTTCTGATGTCGTCATCGAAACCCACAAAGAAGAAGCCATTGTTTAAAATTCTAAACTTATCTTTAAGCATCATCGATGGAATATAATAAAATGAGAAGAAGCGTGATGTACAAGTCATCTTTCTCTATTTGTTACATTGCTAATTTAGCTTAACCTTTTGAATAAGATCAATTGATCACAAATTTCAGTATAATTTTTATTTTGGCTATTTTGTTTCTCTCTTTATAACCTTTCGTACATCATATTCCAAGTTCCTATGAAAATGAAAAATAAGAAAAGTTGCTGATGGCGTATATATTTTTGATTATTGTAACCTAATAAATAGCCAAGCTCAAATGGGTTAGTGAGAACCTCAGTCTAGTTACAAAATCTGGTAAGCAAAGAAATAAACAAATGGGGTGGTGGCGCAGTTGGCTAGCGCGTAGGTCTCATAGCTACTGAGTGATCCTGAGGTCGAGAGTTCGAGCCTCTCTCACCCCATATATTTTTTTTCTTCTCGGTCGCATTGTTGACTTTTTCCTTTTACAGTTTTTTTTTTTTTTTTTTTTTTTTTTTGGGCTCTTTCCACTTCTGTAATCTTCTTTTACATCATCGCACGATCAAAATCCAGAGTTGAGAAACCCTAATTTGATTCATTTCCCCCAAATTAGAATCCTTCTCTCCCTCTGATCTCATCAATTGATTTCAATTTCACACCTCTCTCTGTAAATTAGGGTTCAATAACGTTTGATCAAATGACGCAAGGCGAAGTACAGTTGCAGCCACCGGATTCACAAAAGCTAAGCGATTCCGCTCCCTTGCTAGGAGCCTCTCCATCGTCTTCTTCCTCCGCCGCGGCGGAAAGCTCCGATCATGATCATGAGATAAACGCCGAAGAAGAAGAAGATGATCTAGAGAGCGGCGGCTCCGCTTCGGCTCCTTGCTGTCGTATCTGTCTCGAGAGCGATTCCGATTTGCTAGGCGACGAATTGATATCGCCGTGTATGTGCAAAGGCACTCAGCAGTTCGTGCATCGCTCGTGCCTCGATCATTGGCGATCGGTTAAGGAAGGGTTCGCCTTTTCTCATTGCACTACCTGCAAAGCTCAGTTTCATCTCCGTGTTGAGCCTTTTGAGGATAATAACACGTGGCGGAGGAAAGCTAAGTTTAGGCTCTTTGTCGCTAGGGATGTGCTTTTGGTGTTCGTAGCTGTGCAGACTGTGAGTCTCTCTCTCTGCTTTTTTTTTTTTTTTTTTTTTTTGTTATTAACTGCATTTTCTTGAGGATGTGAGAAGGTAATGTAATAAGAGATGTTTGTCATAAAAAAAGTGAATCTTGACAGTGGAACTTTGTGTTTGGTTTTGGGTTTCCTCCATGGTTCTTATTCTAACTGCAGTTTCTCGAGGGTGAATGTAATAAGAGATCTTGATGATCATTTTGTCTCTTGTCATAACTGTTGTCTGGGTGACGAAGTGAATCTAGATTCGAATCTTGACCTTTTTGACAATCAGATTTTTCATTCTTCGCCCTGTGATTGGTTGGTTTTGGTTTCTTGACTTGCTATTGTTTTAAGCCTGTTCTCCATAAAGCTTGTCTGAGATTACCAAAGAGATAAATTCCTGAAACGTTTTGACATTATAGGTTATTACTATCGTTTGTCTCTTGTCATAACAACAAAGTGAATCTAGTTCGAATCTTGACCTGTCGACAATGGAACTTGATCACAATCAGATTGTTCATTCTTCTCATTGTGATTGGTTTTGGTTTCCTCCATGGCTCTTATTATAACTGCTCGAGGTTGAGAAAGTATGTGCTGAGAGATCTTGATGATCATTTGTCTCTTGTTATCCTGGTAATAAAGTGAATCTAGATTCGAATCTTGATATGTGACAATAGAACTTGATGACAATCAGATTGTTCATTCTTCTCAATGTGTTTTGTTTTTGATTTGTTAAAGCCTGTTGTCCATCAGTAAGAATCTTAGACACACTGAAACGTGTTGACATTACAGGTTATTGCCGTGATGGCTGGATTTGCATACGTAATGGATAAAGACGGAGAGTTTCGCAACTCTTTCAACGATGATTGGGATCGTATTCTGTCAAAACATCCCATCCCGTTCTACTACTGCATCGGTAATCCCAAACTTTTCATCTCCTTTCATAACTAAATACAGCTAGACATGCTTTTAATCATTTGGTGTATCATGAATCTTTAGGTGTTGTAACCTTCTTTGTACTGATTGGCTTTCTCGGACTCATTCTACACTGCTCTTCTCTCAACGGTAATGACCCGAGGATGGACGGGTGTCAGAACTGCTGTTACGGATGGGGGATCTTGGACTGTTTCCCTGCATCGATGGAAGCTTGTTTCGCTCTTGTTATTGTATTTGTTGTCGTCTTCGCCATTCTTGGTTTAGCGTATGGCTTTCTTGCGGCGACTATGGCTATTCAGAGGATATGGCAGAGGCATTACCATATCCTCACTAAGAGAGAGCTCACGAAGGAGTACATTGTGGAGGATCTTCACGGGTGTTACACTCCCCCGAAGCTGGATGCGGAGCATGAAGCAAGGCTGAAGATGCTGAAACTTATGTGACCGTTCTTTAATTGCAAATAAAAGGTTATGTGGAGTTTCTGGCACAAGAACATCTTTGTTCTATTTATAAGTACCTAATGAATACATTGTCCTTTTTATAGATATGAGATAAAGAAACACTACTGTTTTAGTAGTGAATACTAAATAGAGAAAAAGACAAAAATAGCATTAAATCAAGTTTTTGTTTCCAAATTAGCACTCAAGGTCAAAAGTCACAAAAATAGCACTTAATGTTTTATCAAAAGTTACAAATTTAGGGTTTAGAGTTAAAGGGTGGAGTTTAGAATTAAGGGTTTAGGGTTTAGAGTTTAGAGTTTAGGGTTTAGGGTTTAGAGTTTAGGGTTTAGGGATAAGATTTCAAATTTTGAAAAATAAAAAAATTAAAATTTTCAAAAGATATAATGCTATTTTGGTTTTTGAGTGCTATTTTTGTGATATAAACTTAGAAAGGTGTTAAATTGGCTGATAAATTGGCAAAAGCTAATATACCCAACGATGCAATGTATACTTACTATTTTTACATTCCTCATTTTATAACAATTGCTTTACATAAAGACTTTGTAAACTCGATTCATTAATATAAATTGAAGTTAAAAAAAAAAAAAAAAAAAAAAACTTAGAAAGATGTTATTTTGGAGATTTGCCCTACTAAATATATTGAGATACAAAGCTACAAACAGAGCTTATCAACCTTGTCCATGTTTCAAGAATCTTTACCTGATTTTGTTTTATCTTTCAAAAAGCTCAATAGAGAAGGGATTAGTGTTCGTTTGAGTTACTGTTTTTCGCTATTATTAGGTAGAATTTGCATTCTATTTGTTTAGAAATTAGAAGGTCTGGTAGAATATTGTATACCATCAAAGTAGACAAAAAGACAATTCGAATAATGCATTTCCTACTTTAGTAGATTAATTAATTTTTGTAGCGCATCAAATCTACCAGTTATGTAGAACATAGAGAGAATGAGGATTTTATATTCTTCCCTAATAGTTGTTAATGTTTTCGGTGTATTGCGCATTCTACGGTTGATAGATCACAATGTTTTTGTTAGATTATATATTCTAAACATTATATATTCTAAACCTCCGTACATGGTAGATCTGATTTTCTAACACTTTTACTCCATTTTTGAAATTACTATTCAAACATTTTTTGAATCCAAATATATTTTTCTTATATGCAGTTGCTTATCTACATCAAATATACTATTTTCCAGATTTTTTTGCATTCTAAAAAAAATAATATGAATTTTTATATAAAAAAGGATAGTAAATGTCAAAAAGTGACAAAAGTTGATTTTATTCTAAGAGTACAGTACTTTAGTTTAGTTGTTCTATATTGCCAATTTCCCCCCAAAAAAATCAGTTATATAGCTTCAAATTTCCTAGAAAGCTCAAAAAGGAAATATCTCAAAAATTAATAAAATTGCGACCACAGTGGGAGTCGAACCCACGACCTTCTGATCCGAAGTCAGACGCGCTAATCCACTGCGCTATGCGGTCGTTGAATATTTTATTGCATATCGTTGTATATAAATAACCCTTATTCATAGCTGTAGATATGGCTGGATTCACAAGGTTGAAATAAACTAAAAGAACAATTGGTATCATCCACAGCAAGATTCATATAAAAACAGCCTAGTGTCAACAAGTCACAACTTTAAAGCCTCAACTTGTGAATCTTATATACAAACAAGAATACACATAAAGACATGAAGTGAATGGAATGGGCCCCATATATAGTAACCAACCATTACGCCCAGGAACAATCTTTCAAAACCTCATAGGCCATTGATCTATGTTCCTCGCTCAACTCTTTAGGGAAACTCACTAAAAACGTTATTATCAAATCTCCACGTTTACCATCTTCTTTACCATTCGGCAAACCTTGACCTTTGATCGCCTTCTCGAATCCATGAAAGATCACTTCTCCTACAGATATTGACATTGACTCACCACTCAATAACGGCACAGAGAGATTACACCCCGTTAAAGCCTTTAGGAGAGGTATCTCTACCGCAATCTCTAAGTCATCTCCACGGCTTTTGAACAGAGAGTGTCTCTTTTCTTCAACCACAAATGTGATGTCTTCCGGGAGGTAGCCAGGTTTCTCGTTCCCTACTCCTTCGAATGTGATCTTGGTCCCTTTCTTCCATCCTGGTTTGATGTTCACTCTTAACGTCTCTTCTTGTTTCATAATCAATCTGTTTCATAACAGAACATAATGAAGCATTCCTTTGAGTAAAACAAGGGACCAAACACTTTTAAGCATAGTGACTTCAATCTCGGTGCACTAGTAAAATACTAAAATGTATAAACACGAATCGTAAGATTATATAATTTATTATTTATACAATCAATAAGCAAATTTTAAAACGGATATTTTACTCAATCAAATTTTGCTATTTTCTTTAGCTTTCTTCGAGTTAATTCGCGGACACTTTAACCTAAAGCCTAAATTCAAATTCCAACTTACAAATGATTTAAACATCGGTGCATCAGTAAAATGTTATATTCCTTGGACTTGAAGTCTAGAAGATTAAGTGTTTTAAAAGTATAAATACAAATAATAAAATTATAATTTATTAATTCCTATAATTAATAAAAAAATTAAAATGGATATTCTCTCAGTAGCATTTTGCTAAGTTTTTTTTGTTTTCTTCGAGTTTAATTCCTGAACACGTTAGGTTAAACCAAACCTAGCCCTAAATTCAAATTCAAACTTAAAAAAAAAAAAAAAGAGATCAAGAAGAGAGAGACAAACCCTTCATCGGTGATGATGTCTCTAGTGATCTTGATGTTCTTGACTCCCCCATGGCAGAGTTCTTCCAACGTACACTCGAGCATTTTCTCCACAGCCGGCGGCTTTTTCGGCGGCGTCGACTGCGAGAAAACAATAGGCGTGGAGCTCCTCCCCATCGATCCAACCGTATCCCTCGTGCTCTTGCTCTTCCTAAACGCCACAGACGTGGCCGACGAGCCGCTGTTCTCTTTATCTCTCTTGCTACGGCTCTTCGTAATCATACGAGGAGGAGGAGACGTGAGTCCTTCCACGTCGCCGAACAAATCAGCTAACGTTTGATCTTTCCCTGTCGGGCTCGGTGACGACGTCATGGGGCTCGCGTCGTTCGAGACGGGGCGCGATTTGTGACCGCGGCTGGTGCTTCTGGAGAAAAAAGACCGGCGGTTTGAAGAGGAGGAGGAGGAGGATGAGAGGTACGTGGGACGAGCTTGCGGCGTGTGGCTGCGACGGCTACTGGAGTTTGATCGCAGAGAAGAAGAACGGCGTTTGAAGACGGAGCTATCGTCCATGCTCTGTAACCGTAGACCTTTTCTAGCAGCGGTCAGGTCATCATCCTCCGCGAATTTCTCCTCCAGATGGATTGCCTGAAAACGTTACGAACAATTTAATGAAACGATGATAAGATAAAGAACGTGGCTTATGGTGTGAGAGGGGATGATAAGAAGAAAGAACGTACGGAATCGGCGTTGGAGTCGGATTTGCGATGAGAAGAGAGGGGATGCAATTTGGTGACGAGGGACTTGTATGCTTTGCATGCTGTTTTTGATATTCCGAAGAAATCTGTCGCCGGTGATCTTGGAGTCGCCATCGTGAGGGAAGAAGAAGATGATGATCGGGGAAGAGAGAGATTAGGACAACTTGTCGTACGTAGGGATTAGATTACCATACAGACACGAAGAGGCGAGTTGGTTGGATTCCCGCTTTTATTAGGACTTCTTTTTTTTTTTTTTTTTGCTAAAAGAAACTTTTGTTAGGACATTTCTGTTTCTTTCTTTTTTCATTTTAATATATATCCAAGGATTGAAATCATATCTACATTTAATTTAATTAAAACTTCTGGAACCATTGAAAGTTGATTATCTTTATTTTATTTTTATTTTTTTGCTAAATAACTTATCTTTACTTGACTTAGTGTTTTCATGGTTATATGATTCGTTTCATGTATCATCTATGTATATATGCCTATGGCTTTGATTTTGACCAACGGTGCCAGTTATCGTTTGATAAGTAGCAAAAACTTACGGTTTCTAAAATGATTTAAAAAGTGGTGTTGCACAAAATATAAGATAACATTTTCAGATTAAAAGCTGTTAAAAAAAACTAAATTTAAGTTGAAATGTTTTAGAAGTAATAATAGAAATTCCAAACTGTGTTAAACGAGAAATTTTTGGGTTCACCCCCTAGGCTGAACCTCTAGATTCACCAACCAATAGTGTTTGAGTAATTGATATTTGATATCTTTTAAAAAAAGAAACAAAATTGAATTTCCAAATAAGACTATATTTTTAAAATAAAACAATAAAAATACATAAAAATAGTTATAAAAAAAACAAATATTGTTAAACCGTTAGCAAAATATTAAAAACTAAATTTTACTAACACTAAACCCTAAATCCTAATCACTAAACCCTAAACCCTTGGATAAACCCTGAATCCTTGGATAAATCATAAACTCTAGGATTTAAATCATAAAATATTTATGATTTAAATCCTAGAGTTTATGATTTATCCAAGGATTCAGGGTTTATCCAAGGGTTTAGGGTTTAGTGATTAGGGTTTAGGGTTTAGTGTTATTAAGATTTAGTTTTTAATGTATGATTTAGGGTTTAAGATTTTCTAACGGTTTAGAGTTTATCCAAGATTTAAGGTTTATAATTTAGGGTTTAGGGTTTAGTATTTAGGGTATAGGGTTTAGTATTTTGCTGAAGATTTAACAATATTAATTTATTTATTTTTTGTAACTATTTTTATGTATTTTTATTATTTTATTTTAAAAATATAATCTAATTTGGATATTTAATTTTATTTCCTTTTTAAAAAGATATCAAATATCTAATACTCAAACACTATTGGTTGGTGAATCTAGAGGTTCATCCTAGTGGGTGAACCCAAGAATTTCTCGTGTTAAACTTGGTAGTGCCTTTGTGATGGCCAAAACCGCATAAAAGTTACTCTTTTTCTTACGACCGCATGTTCTTGTGAAAAACGAATCGCATATTCATATGCTGTCTTCTTTATTGATGGAGTATTCCAGGCAATAGACATTTTGCAGCCGTGACAGTATAAACTGTAAAGTCTTTTTCGAACATTAGCTGTTTTAAAATATTCGGTGATCTAATTACTTTTTTTTTCTGTGAAGAAAAGTGTTAGGAGTGCTACGGCTTCATTTCAATAAAATGATATTTCAATAATTCTATTATAATTATTTATTTATTTCATTTGAACATAATAAAGTGTTGAAGGTCTTCCCTTTATCATTACAATCTTAATCTGGTTGTATCCCAAACAGTTATTTTTGTGATTACACAATCTTAAAGTGCTTTTTTTTTCTTTGATCATTATGATCATCACATAAAGTATACAATTTCTCTCTTTCCCTTATACCGTGTCTGACAAGTCAACGTAACAAAACCCAAAACCTTTCAAACTTTCTGAAAACTTAGACTCATTAGATTTAGTAAATCTTTAACGAGACGGTGGCGGAGGAATTCCGGTGAGAAAGGCCGAGAAAAAGGCGAGAGAGCTGCTTGGTTTGAAGGAAGGCACCGCATGTCCAGCTCCTCTGAACGTGGCAAACGTTAAACCTTCGTATTCCTGAAGCCACCCACTTACCTGTTTTTCATGGTACCATGGCCTCCAAGCTGTCTTGATGGGTAATTCTAGTGCGCTTAAGCTGTACCTAGTCGCAAGTACTGGAACTCTTCCGTCTGTGTCACCACTGAGCCATCACAGAATCAAACCAACGGTTTAGTGGAATACTCTTTATATGTGCATTGGATAATAACTAAACTTTCTTACATATATAACCAAGCAGCAAAGCAAAATTAAAAACTATGTATATATCGGTTACTTTTGTAACAAGCAACCGAAGTTAATACTCTAATTTTTTACTTTCACTGATCATATTACTTTTTCTCAAGTTTTAATTGTGTTGAAGTCAACTACATTTTGTTATAAAAAAAATAGTTTTCAAGGTGAAATTAATCATGGGTGTACTTTGTTTCTTTGACCTTGAGATTCTAATTATAAACTCAAAGTAATGATGTGACCTAAGAGCATCATTATCCCTGAAACCCCAAATGGGGTTTCTTAATTTTTTTTTTTTTTTTTCGAATTTAAAAAAAATGAATCAATCCTGAGCCGCCACGTGTTAGTGGGGCCCGCGAACAGTGTAAGAAACCCTTAAGAACCGACTACTATTTAGTAGTTTTTGTAACCGATTTCTTAAAAAAAAGTGGGTCCTACGCGGGATCCACAGACTAAGAAACCCTCTAGTATACCCGGATAAAGATGCTCTAACTAAAGAAATAATGGGTCATTTTTAAAAATCATGACGAATAGGACGATGACCACTAAATAACAATTATTTAATTAGTGCTCATGGAATCATTTTACCTGTAAACCCAAATTCTTAATCCCCCGGCGATGAGTTTCTCGTATATAGGCAAAACCGAGGGCTTTAAATAAGTCCAATTATGGAAGATCTCCATGCTGCAATCTCAGAATATTAGACAATATTTAGACAAGTTCCATCACATATTATTATTACAAAAACCAATATAACACATGAAGAATGTGCAGAGTACTTGCAAATCTTCCAGTTCTTAAGATTAACTCCATCACTCGCATGAAGAGACTTCTGAACATCTGCTCTATTGTAAAATGTTCTCGCGTAATCGTCCAAGCATGGGTCATATCCACCCAAGCGCCTTGGCGGAACCTAAGGCATGCAAACAATTTTTTGTTTGGTTAAAAAAAACTTTTTGAAAGACACTTATAATATAGCCTTTTTATAATATTCTTAACGATCATCAAATAGTTAGATGTATTATATATTATATATAAACTTACCCTCTTGGAGCTGATGTGAGAATTTGATTTGAATTGTGCTGAATCTAAGTAATAGGACCGTGCAGGATCTCCTATACAAACCGATGTATAGAGGCTGTAGATATCGATCTCGTCGTACTGTTTTTGAACTTCTGCTACGGCTTCAGAGCACTCGTCGTCGCTCCAAGTATTGTCGCTGCTGAAATTGCAAGTCCTGGTTATGATCCTATGCGTCTCATCCGATATAACCGCGTGGCTCCATGCGTAATCCACCCAACCTCTCCAATCCTCTGCATCTGATGTCTCAGGATTCCCTAGCTACACCGCAGAAAAAAAGAACGGATTAGATGTAGGTCTTAGAATATACTACTGTTATAACGTATATGACGTAAACTAACATCACCATGCAAAATTTATCGTATTATACATTTTTGGTTTTAAACACTAGCAATCTTTTTAAGGGTCAAGAAACACTAGCTAGTATCATTAAGATATTTAAACGTACCAAAATACCCTTAAGGTTGATGTGAAGTGATGAACTACTGTTCTTCTTATTGTTATCGTATACGACCTCTGCTAGCTCCGGTACGTATTTTCCTACAAATATTACGTTCACCAAAAATATTAAAAGAAATTAGATTTAAAGATATTAGCACGAAAATTAAGATGGTTTGTTTTAGTTAACCTGCGTAGCTTTCGCCTGCGATGTAGAACGTATTCCCTTTGTGTTCTGGGAACTTCTCGAACCAGTTGCAAAGAAAAGTGAATGCGTCTCTTGCTGATCGTAGAATAAAAGAAGAGAGAATGAAGCATATATTATATGTATTGTTCTTATAAGGATAGAAACTATAGGTTATATACTTATATATAGTTATTATAATATTATTGGGACCTGCCTGTAAAGTCATCGTCAAGTTTTTGATAATCGCTAGTTGTGTTTGAATACGAAAAGCCAACACCGACGGGAGATTCTAAAAACAGCATGTTTGCCTCTGCATCAGCAAAATTTACCTTTTTCATTATTTTATTCATTTTCATCTACGTATAGATAAGAAAATTATACAAAAAAAAAAACAAAAGGTATTTACCTTTATTCCATGCGTATGGATTAAAAGTAAGTCCGTTTTCTTTGGTGTCGACGAGAAAAGGACCGATTTCTTGTGTTGCCCCATATCCCACAGAAGAACAACCTGGACCTATATACACAGTATACAACTGATCAAATTCTAAATATTGTGTTCTCTCGTGAGACAATAAAAAATGTAAGAAATTATAACACTAGGTTATTTAATCATAAGAGCTATGATTAAATGGCATAACAAAATCGTAGAAAGTGACTTAAGCATGCAAATAATGCTTACAAAGAAATCTAGTTCAATAACAATTTAAAATATTTATTTTTGACGTTGGAGTGGAAAAATGGCAGAATGGCCAAACATAAATCAATAAAACGGTAAATTATGTAATTCATAAAATTATGCCGGATCGTGTTATAAGTGTACTTTTCAAAGTTCATCAATTAAGATTGAAAATATGAGAATATATAACAGTTTTTGATACATGCATAAACAATTCACAAGATTGGATTACCTCCATTAAGCCAGAGAACTAGAGGTTTCTCCTTGGGAAGGTCCATGGCCTCAAAGAACCAATAAAACATAGCTCTTCCGTTGGATTCGTCGACAGGGACGTAACCAGCATAATGTTTGAAACTCACATGAGGCTGTCCAGGCAAATTTGTCACGAGATCTTGCTCGTTGGCCAACAAGCTCCTTTGTTTCGGGCTATTAGACCTGTGTTGTCTAGTACATGTAACTACCGGGAGTAATATTAAAAGAGTGGTAAAACACAAAGAAATTAACATGTTCTTGGTGTGATAATCCATTTGAGAGGTATACTCGTTGTGAAGAAGATCAAGGAATTGTACTAAGATGATAGAAAGATCTCACACTTGGATGTCTATTTATAAGCTAAGATCGAGAGATTTTTTGTTTGCTTTTGAATTTATTTTTATATTAAAAGCTTAGTTAAGTGGATATGGAAGAATAGTCCCATGTGGCTATTGGTGGCTTTAATTTGTTCAGTTGGTCGAATAATTCCATCTTATAAACTAAGATTTAAAGAGACAAATTAATTTTTGATCAAAAAAAAAATTTGATCAAAAAAAAAAAAAGAGACAAATTAATTCGAGAGAATTCGTATACTTGACTTAAATAGAGTGGATGAAGCACTTTCTCTTTGATGGGTTTCATCAATCACGTCATGACCAAAAATAATATAAATTTAATCAATCCATAATATATTATCTAATCCCATTTTACCTAAGAAATTAAGAGGATTAATCGACCCCAAAAAAGCATAACTGCGCAACTACTAGTGATGAAATATATACGTTGAGGAAGTTGGAATGCTGGAATGCTACCCTTAGCAAGATGAAACACTAAAACCAGCATCAAAATTGAACACGTACGATTCAAAACTCACAACTCAAACTGAATATATAGATTTCGCAATATCAAACCTGCTTACCGAAAACTCACTACAAGAAAACATAATCTTAACGAGGGCGGTTTTCCTCGTTATTTCGTCGTAAAAGAGGCTTTACGACGAATTAGCGAGGAAACGCGTTTGCTCGTTACACGTCTGTCGTAACACATATTTCCTCGCTAATTCGTCGTAACTTAGCGAGGAATATATTTCGTCGTAAAGACGAAGTAGGGCGATTCGTCGTAAAGACCACGT
>NC_027755.1:19705579-19727290 GCF_000695525.1 Brassica oleracea var. oleracea
CCTACGTGGTATTTACGACGATTTCATCCTACGTGGTTTTTACGACGAATTCATCCTACGTGGTATTTACGACGATTTCATCCTACGTGGTTTTTACGACGAATTCATCCTACGTGGTATTTACGACGATTTCATCCTACGTGGTTTTTACGACGAATTCATCCTACGTGGTATTTACGACGATTTCATCCTACGTGGTTTTTACGACGAATTCATCCTACGTGGTATTTACGACGATTTCATCCTACGTGGTTTTTACGACGAATTCATCCTACGTGGTATTTACGACGATTTCATCCTACGTGGTTTTTACGACGAATTCATCCTACGTGGTATTTACGACGATTTCATCCTACGTGGTTTTTACGACGAATTCATCGTACTTGGTATTTACGACGATTTTGTCCTACGTGGAATTAACGAGTCCCGCGTTCTTTTTTTTTATATTTCGTCGTTATTTCCTCGTTGACCTACGAGTCCTTTACGACGATTTTTTGTTTGTGGAATTAACGAGTGTTATGTTTAAATCCCTAGAATCCGAAACCCCCAAACCCCATATTCCTTATTTTCTACTTCATATATTCCAAACCTCATCTTTATTTCTATTCCAAACCACAATTCCCACATTTGCTTATTCATAAAACAAACTCCCAGCATTCCCTTATTCATAAAACAAACCTCACATTATCTTATTCATAAAACAAACTCCCTCATCTTATTCATAAAACAAATACATCAATCGGATACATCGACATTCTCGTCATCACTAGAAACATCATCATTTTCATTAAACTCGTCTTCAACAGCTTCGTCTGTGGCATCATCGGTAAGATCTTCGTACTCGTGATTATGCGGATCAATGAGAAGGATGTCATCAATTTCTTGTTCAGGTTCCTCGACTTCATTTATCTGTTCTTCTTGCAATGGTGGTTCTTCTCCACTGATGATTCGTCCTCGAGGTGTAACTTTGATCACTGCTAACCAATTTATACCTGAATCTCTCATCCGAGGGTATGGAAGGAAGCTAACTTGGTCTGCTTGTGAAGCTAAGATGAAAGGCTCGAATTTGTTGTACCTTCTTCCACCGTTGACATCAACTACACCGAATTTGTTAGACCGAACACCTCTGTTGACGACGGGGTCGAACCATTCACATTTGAAGAGGACGCATTTCAGCTTCAGTATCCCTGGAAATTCGACTTCAATAATCTCCGTCAAGATCCCGTAGAAATCTGTTTCCCCTTTCACACATATTCCATAGTTACTGGTCGCCCGCTGTCTACCATAGTCATATGTATGAAAAGTATAGTCTCGTGTGAAATACATCTGTGATGTGGTGACCTTTACAAGTGGAGATTGAATTACTTCGTGTAACCACTTAGGATAATCTGCATCGTCGTCGTCATAATCAACCTGCAAAAATAAAGAGAATGTTAATGAAATACAGATAATGTATGAAATTTTTTTTAGTTAATACCTGATTCCGCAACCACTTAATGAAGTGTTGATCTTTCCTTTTGTCTACGTCACTTGTGGATATACCAGGAAATGTTTCTTCGACTTGAGAAACAAATAGGCTGTAAAATCACATTTTATAGGAATGAATCTCTCGCAATTATACAATTAATTATACTTATATGTGTTTCGAAGTGTCAATATATGTTACCTTTCAAAATAACGCATCAATGGATCTTCGCAATTGAGTAGAATATAGGTGTGTGCACTATGAGCGTCTTGTTCACTCGACCACCAAACCTCTTTAGACTTTCCACCGAGTCGCCCAATCTGGCTAAAGATGTCTGGAACACCAGCAACTGCATATGTTGGCGCAACACCACCATCATCATATCTTCTTGGAGCTCTTCTCCGTGTACGTACTTTTGACGCAAAGTAGTACGATGTGAAGTGAGAAACTTCTTCCGTCAAACTTCCAGCAATTATAGAACCTTCAACTTTGGCGAGGTTCTTTGCTTTTCCCTTCAAATATTTCATGGCTCGCTCATACTGATACATCCATCCGTAATGTACAGGTGCACGAAGCAATGCCTCATATGGGAGGTGGACAGCTAGATGCTCCATGACGTCAAAAAATCCGGGAGGAAATATCTTCTCCAAGTTGCACAATAAGATGGGAATGTTCTCCTGAAGCTGTTCCACGACTTCTTCTTTAAGAGTGTGTGCGCTCAGATCCCTGAAAAATGTTCCAATGCCTTTTATATTCGAAAAAAAATTAAACACATTGTTAGTCATATATTATTTTGTAAATTATTGTGATATAATACACTACGTACCTGCAAGTGCTTCATGTACGTTTGTTGGAAGTAGCTCCGCAAATGCAAAGGGCAGTAGTCGTTGCATAAATACATGACAATCATGACTCTTCATCCCGGAGAACTTTTGACCCTTTTCAACACATCTAGAGAGATTCGAAACATACCCATCGGGGAACTTCACTTCTGATGCCACCCAGTTGAACAACACCGACTTTTTTTCTGAAGATAATCTGAATATCGGAACGGGAACTTGTCCATTGCTTTTAATATGTAACTCGCTTCTTGAGCAAATATCCGGCAAGTCCAACCTCGATTTTATGTTGTCTTTTGTCTTCCCTGGGACATTCAATATTGTATTCATGATGTTCTCAAAGAAATTCTTCTCTATATGCATCACATCGAGGTTGTGGCGCAGAAGAAGATCCTTCCAATATGGCAACTCCCAAAATATACTCTTCTTGTGCCAGTTGTGATGAACACCGTAAGAATCTGGCATATTACGAGGGACATGCCAATTACCACCCCAACGAACTGTTTCGTTAGCTCCGTAGTAGTCGATTTGCGCTTCAATTTGTTCTCCAGTTAGATATGGAGGAGGAGTGTCTCTCACAACCCTTTTGTGCCTAAACAAATTCTTGTTTCTTCGGTAAGGATGGCCAATGTGAAGAAATCGACGGTGACAATCAAACCAACTTGTCTTCCTACCATTCTTCAGTTGAAACGCATCTGTCGTTCCATTACAATATGGACAAGCTAATCTCCCATGTGTAGTCCATCCAGACAACATCCCATAGGCAGGGAAATCACTTATGGTCCACAAAAGCATCGCTCGCATCGTAAAATTCGTCTTCGTTGAACAGTCATACGTCCTCACCCCTGTTGACCACAAATCCTTCAACTCTTTTATCAGTGGTTGTAGGAAAACATCCAGGGACCTTTTTGGATGGTTCGGACCAGGTATTAATATGGTCAAGAATAGTAACTCCCGTTGCATGCACATCTCCGGTGGCAGGTTGTATGGAGTAAGAAAGACTGGCCACAATGAATATTGTCTCCCTGACATTCCGAACGGACTAAATCCATCTGTGCATAATCCGAGATACACATTCCGGATATTGCTAGCGAAATCTGGATGTACTTTGTTGAAATGTTTCCAGGCTCTTGCATCTGATGGATGAGTCATCTCACCATCCGTCTGAGTATGCTCGGCATGCCATCTCATCTTTCCAGCAGTGTGCTCTGATTGATACAATCTTTTCAATCTGTCTGTAATTGGTAGGTACCACATCCTTTGGTACGGTACCCTATTACGTCCTCGTCCTTGCGGCTTGAATCGTGGCTTCTTGCAGAATCGACATTCTTCTAGCTTCTCATCATCTCCCCAATAGATCATGCAGTTGTCGATGCAAACATCTATCATCTCCGAAGGCAACCCAAGACTATAAACCAGTTTCTGAATCTCATAATAAGAATCAGCAGACACATTGTCTTCCGGCAAGTACTCTTTAAACAAGTCCGCCCATTCGTTCATGCAACTTTCATGTAGATTGTGATCAGTTTTAATATTCATCATTCTAGCAGCTAACGACAATTTAGAGAGACCTTCTCTACAACCACTGTAAAGTGGTTGATTCGCCGCGTTTAACATTTCGTAAAACTTTTTTGCATCTATATTAGGTTCTTCATCTTCATCATGAGCTACGAATGCATCAGCTACCATATCATGAACCCTATCATAATCTACCATCTCCTCCTGCTGGTAACTATGTTCATTATGCAAATGATGATCAACCGGTTCTTTTTCCTGAAAATTGCTATTACTACTACTAGCTTCATTCTGATCATAATTAAAACCTTCTCCATGTTGAAACCAGATATAGTAATTTGCCGTGAAACCTCTATTTATTAAATGCTTCCAAACATTTTCACGGTTTGCCAGTTTCGAATTGTTGCATTTCCGACAAGGACAGAACATCTTACCATTTTCTTGGGCGAGCGGTGTTGAATCTGCTTGATGCATAAATGTCTCCAGACCCGCAAGGTATTCTTTCGTCACTCTCCCGTTAGCATCTCTATGCATATACATCCACTTCCGCAACTCGTAAATATTCCCGGAGCCAGCCATTTTTTTTTCTTTCACGTTTTTTGTTGTTGGTGTGTTTAAAATGATGTTCAAACATCCATATTTATAGGAAAATTCGAATCTGGTAGTTGTAATTTTGCTATGAATTTACGACGAAAATTAATTAGGTGGGCAAAAAAAACGTGTAACACCTATGAAGTTGGTGGATTCAAAAATTTCCTCGCTAAATACACGTAAACTATTCCCTCGTAAATACCACGCAAAGTTTACGTCGTATTTACGAGGAAATAGTTTTTCCTCGTAAAATACTCGTAAAATTACATCCACTTTACGACGAAACAGTTTTGTCGTTACGTTACGAGGAAATAACGATGACTTTAGTTTTTCACGTAAATTCGTCGTAAACTCGACGCAAATTTACGAGGATTGTTTTTCCTCGTTAATTTTCGTCGTTAAGCATGTGTTTTCTTGTAGTGACTAATTTAAACTCAATCATATTTATACGTAGATTAGTATTATTAATCATTCAAATTTAATGAAATAAACTTAAGTTTAATTTACTAATTGCTGGCCAAAACAGATTGTTACTAAGTACTCCAATATGTAACATTTTGCATCAATTACTGAATATAATAAGTTCAAAGGAACTATTTATACGAATACAACAAAAAACCTATACATATGAATAAGATCTCAAGGTAAAATCTTTATGAACCACTATATCATAGTCAAATTTTATGCACTGAACTCAACGAATAACTTCTCACAACTATTGCTAACGTCATAGACTCCTAGGTTACATACGATGCGGATATTCCAAAAAAAAGAGAACATGATTTATTTCATTAAAAAGGAGACATGTCACGTTGCAACATCTTTGAGCAAGAATTGACTGTTGGGAAAGGGAAATGGAGGTATATATTCCAAATTGATGGTGCCCTTTAATTTTATATTATTTTTCAAAAATGTTTTTCTATACATAAAAGGTTATATAAATCCATAAGAACCTCATCATTAGCAACGTAGAAAACGTAGTTTTGTGGCGAACCTTATGCGCCGTTGGGATTCTTGAATTTAATTTGATGTACTTATAGTTTTAGGATATCTAATTAATAAAATGATGAAGATCTAATGCATATAGATAATAGATCAAATATTCCTTTTTGTCACCATTGAATAGTCGCACTAGAAAAATTGAACCACGAGCTCTCTAAGAACTTTAGCACACAACCACTATCCCACTGGGGATTTAATTACGTTGGTCAAAACTATAATGCATATCAATAGATCCATACACATGGCTGTTATGCATACATTTTACTCTTATATAGTTTCAAATTGACAGCTTTTCGTTCCAGCAATAGTGTAGCTACATGACTTCTCAATATAGAAGTTCATATAGAGAAAGAAACAAAAAGTGTTTTGTTGAATGGTTATGACATGGACTCCAACTTTCGTTGATGAGGAATGAGAGGGAAATCATGTCTGGATTATATACCTTCCGTTTCATATTTGATATACATTTTTCAATTAATTATTTTTTGTCTTTTTGTTGGGAAGTTAATGTGTATATGTATATAAAAGTGTCAATAGGAGAATATAGTGAAAGAATTGCATGCTCAAGTACTTTACTTATCTTTGTATATATATCAGCACGTACGTCAAGAAGCAGTTCATGGATTAGCTTCCGTTGTCACTAATTGTTTATAAGCTGGCTCTCTAACCTCTGTAAAAGTGGTATCTCATTGGTCATTGCTGGTTATAGGTTCATATAACGATTTCACTTTGATATGGAATGTTTCGATTAAAAAATGGCTGAAATCTTCTTCCTTTTTTGTCAACAATATATATACATTAATTAAAAATCCATCTTACTTGGATCCCTTGCATTGGTGAATGGCCACTAGCTTGGAACTTACTTATACTACTACAATACGAGCTAATGATTTATCTAATCACCTTCAAATAGTTGTATTGCTATTTATTTTATTTTTTACGTAATTAACACAAGTTAAAGATTAAAAATGATAATTTGTGTTCAACATATATGGGGACCGCTTAATTAAACTGTCAGACCAGACTCCATGAGTCCATATTGGCCAATGTATGTCCACTTATATGATTCTCAGAACTATAATATCTGGATATATACCCACTTAACTATGAATAATATTAAAGACCGAATACGTGTAATTGTAATAACCTTATTGGCCAATAGATTTTGGGGAACTGTTTCTAGACAATTTGTGAATAGGTCAATGATCTTTAGTGATCTAGGACAAAGACATCCCATAATGACGCACACGTTGAGATCCTATTGGTGGATTATTTGATAAAGGAAAATCAAGAAACAAATATTAGGAATTCCACAGCGGCATAGCCATGGCCTCTACAAGTTGATGGCGTATAAGACTACTATATTGTCTCATCGTTAAGAAAGCTAAGAAAAAGTTTTGGTTTTGTAAATCATTAGACTTCGCCTAAGTAAGATTGATTGATTCTTATGATGGTGAATTCGTGAAGAAGTTGTAAAGAGTACTGCAGACACTTTTGTTAGGTGGGAAGTTCATATCTTTGAATTTTAATTAGAACAAGTAACTCATATGAACTTATAAATTACATTAGACATATATCTCAAATTGTTAAGAAATTTACACAAAATTATAAATACCATAGGTGCATGTACGTGTACCCTATGTCTTTTTAGTGGCTAGATAAGTATACCGATTATATATAGATAAATAACTAGATAGATAGCCAAAAGTTTATCCATAGATTCTTTTTATGGAAGATAAAAAATGGTTTATCCATTGACTACGAGAACATTAGCAGATAAATGAGGTTAAATGGTAATTGATATCGTATGTAATGCGCACTTAAAGAGATAAAGAAGATGAAGTGTTTGATCGTCACTATTAAAGATAGAAGGTCTAGGTTCTACCTTTTCTAATGAGTACTTGAAGGATTATAAGAGCATATGGAATCTAAACACAGTATTGCTAGTCTACTAGAGACATGCCCTATGCGATCCACAACCATTGGACCTACAGAAACTTAGGTTTTATGCTACATTCCTTAGCCATTTCTATGACATAAACCATTCGTCGATATATTTATTCGTATTCTATTACTCATCACATCAATACTGTTATGCTTACCAGGTGTCAATTAGAGTCGAATGCAAGAAAAAGTTCAGCGGCAATACTGATTTTTGGGACGAAAAATATTGTTCATATTTTGGAATTATTTATAGTTATAGTATTAGTTTAAACGCGGCAAATATGTATAACCATACTGATGTTTAATAAAGTAAGCGTCTGCAGTTTACACATTATTATGATTGATTTCAAATACTACAACCACAATCACTTATAAGTTATAACAATGTTTACGGATAATTGCAGGATATAAAATAAAACATTTTCAATTTTCGGGCTGAGTTTGAGACAAACCTAACCTACTTCACTTGAAACCCGACTAGCTTAAGATAGGTACCAGAAATTTTGTATGAGACCAAAATACATAATGACTCGTTGGACTTGAGTCTGACTGACACGACTGGATACATCTGTAACGGAAGGTTAAGAGCATATTAGTGAGGCTTGTAGCACAAAAATTCAAAATATAATAAAATACATATTATTAATAAAATAGTGATATAATTTTTTTTTTTTGAAATATCCATAATTAAATATATATTTATGTATACATATATATAGTCCTAGGACGGATCGGGTATCCGGGCAATTTTAAAGTATCCGGATCCAGATCCTTATCCGGCGGATCTATAATTTTACTATCCTTATCCGGATCCGGGGTTCTCGGATATCTGGGTGTCGGATATCCTTCAAAAAATTGTAATCTCCGGCGGATATCCGGATCCGGATAAGGATTCTTAAAATAAATAAAAAATAATATTAATATATATATAAAATATGAACAATAATTTAAAAATAAAAATATATATAATGTTTTTAATTATTTCTATGTATAATATTACAAAATTTACATAAAATTTATATATACTATTATAAAGATGAAAATATATTAAATAAAATTAATTTTTATATATAGATATTATTATTTTTGAAATATTTATTAATAAAACTTACGGATCCAGATATCCTGACTAAAAAATTAAGATATCCGGATCCGGATCCGCCTTTGACGGATCCAACATTTTACTATCCGGATCCGGATTCGGTCCCTCCGAATATCCGGATTTTCGGATCGGATCTGGATCAAATCTCGGATTGAATCCGGATCTCGGATAAAAGTTTCAGGCCTACATATATACATTTAAGAGACTTGGGTTGAGAAACTCCCTACTAAAAATACTCTAATACAATCTTGTGGAAGGCGATCTGAGATACTAGAAAATAAATACCTTTTTATATGTACGAAGTTATAGCACCTTCAGTAAAGTATTTAGGGAGTTCTTCGCTTTTAAAATTAGAAAAAAAAACAAATTAGAAAAATAGGAAAGAGAGTGTACTGAGATTCTAAAATAATTAGGGTTTATAAGAAACTCATCACGCCATCTCAAACACCAAAACACTAAATTTGATGTAATTTTATCTCTAGCAAAACATCAAATTTGACATCATTTCACCAAATTTGGTGTAACACTATTTCTTACACCAAATCTTAATATACATATTTTATTTTGTTTCATTTAATAATATAGTTCCATTGCTATCAAATTTGTAATTAAACATAAATATATTATGTTATTTGTACTTTTAATTTATTTTCACATAATTGAATTTTTTTTAAAACTATTTTTATTTTTATTTTCAAAATAAATCACTAAACAACTATTATTATTTTTCACTTACAAATAATATATTATAAAGAATAATCTGAATGTGATAAAATAATTATTTATCAATTACAAATAATATAAATTGAAAACTTTAAGAATTGAAAACATCAAATAATATATAATATTACATTTGTCGTAAAATTTGGTGTCATTGTTGGAGATGACAAAAAGATTATGACACCAAAACACCAAATTTATTGTAATTTCAACATCAAATTTGGTGTCATTGTTGGAGATGCCGAGAACATTTAATGTCATGTGTGCACTTATTGTCTATTTATTGATCATTTTAATTTTTTTAGAAAATTCAATTGAATTATATAGATAAATTGTATTAAAATAGTAATATTAATTTGTTTAGATACTTCGTTTTAGATACTAACCAATAATGTTGCTCATAAAACTTTGATTAGTGAAATTTTAATGGTTTCACTCTTGGACCTAGGCCTGGGACGAACCGGGTATCTAGACAATTTTAAGATATCCGGATCCTTATCCGGCAGATCCTTAATTTTACTATCCTTATCCGGATTCGGGGTTCGCGGATATCCGGGTGTCGGATATCCTTCTAAAAATTATAATATCTGGCGGATATCTGAATCCTTAAAATAAATAAAAAATAATATTAATAATATAAAATATTAACAATAATTTAAAAATAAAAATATATATAATGCTTTTACTTATTTCTATTTATAATATTACAAAATTACATAAAATTTATATATACTATTATTAAAATGAAAATATATTAAATAAAATTAGTTTTTATATATAGATATTACTACTTTTGAAATAGTTATTAATAAATTTTACGGATCCGGATATCCGAACTAAAAACTCAAGATATCCGGATATGTATTCGGCTTTGACGGATCCAACATTTTATTATCCAGATCCGGATTCGGTCTCTCCGGATATTTGGATCTTTGGATCGGATCCGGATCGGATCACAGATCAAATCCGGATCTCGGATAAAAGTCTCAGGCCTGCTTGGACCGGTTTTGAAAGAAACTCGTGTTGTTTTAAAAGTTTTATAATATGTGTCTCCATGCAGGTAAACAGAGATATTAATATAATACTAACATTTGTTTAGAGATAACTTTGCACGATGATAACACCATTGGATGGGACATGGTGATTAGTGAAATTCTAACTTCGTTAGAATGGTCAAAGTATTGCTAAAATCTCACTTTTTACCGGTGATTCTTATCCATCCAAATATTGAAAATGCGCATACCAAAAGTTCATTTGAAGGATTTTTTGACTATATCCACTCTTCCACAAACAAACAAGAGATATATAGGTCATGGAATCTTCTACTAATCACATTTTTTCATTTAGAATATAAAATCTGTGCAAATAGTTTTACTTTTGTAACACTGTGCAGATAGTTAAGACGAAAATATCTTAAAATGAAAAAAAAAACTATTTATTTAGAAAAATAGAAATGAGATATTTAGCCTAAACTCCATGGATCATAATATTATTCGTATTAAAACGCGATAAAAAAATAGATTATATTTTGGTACGATGCAAGATCAGAAAGTTTAATATCTTTGCATGATCAAAAGTAGGCCAGAGACTTTTTATTTTGGTACGATGCAAGATCAGAAAGTTTAATATCTTTGCATGATCACGATCCGAGATCCGGATTCGATCCGAGATTCGGATTCGATCCGAGATTTGCTCCGGATCCGATCCGAAAATCTGGATATCCGAAAGGGCTGAATCCAGATCTGGATAGTAAAATGTTGGATCCGTCAAAGCCGGATCCGGATCCGGATATCTTAACTTTTAAGTCCGGATATCCGGATCCGTAAGTTTTATTAAAAAAATATTTCAAAAATAGTAATATCTATGTATAAAAATTAATTTTATTTAATATATTTTTATTTTTATAATAGTATATATAAATTTTATGTAAATTTTGTAATACTATACATAGAAATAATTAAAGACATTATATACATATTTTTTAAATTATTGTTAATATTTTATATATATATATATTAATATTGTTTTTTTTTTTTTTTTAAGGATCCAAATTTGGATCCGGATATCCGCCGGATATTACAATTTTTAGAAGGATATCCGAGAACCCCGGATCCGGATAAAGATAGTAAAATTATGGATCCGTCGGATAAGGATCCGGATCCAGATATCTTAAAATTGTCTAGATACTCGATCCGTCCGAGGCCTAATCAAAAGGATTTACCTCATCTACCTCGGTTGAGTGGAAAATACACACACTAAGCGAAATTCCCACTACGTACGAAGAGATAAACTCTTCTGATATATTAAAGATTCAAATTATATTTTATACAAAACTTCATTATTACAGTTTTTTTCTCTGAAATGTACATCACAAGTCTCTTGTGAATAAGTCTTGAAGGTTTTTCACGTGGCAAAACACGATTGAGATACTGTAATCGTCATGATTCAGATAAATTACCAAAAGAAGTATATAGTTTTTGTGTACTTCTGTCATCGTGATTTGTCAAATATCCCAAATTACATAGACTAATAAACAAATCAGGATACTCACTTGGGCCTGACTCGTTAACCCTACTTTTAAGCCCAAAGTTAAACCCGAAGGCCCAAACAAAAAGCAATAGTAAACGCGTTAACGTTCTCAAAAGTCAAACTAAACCACTCATCACTCATCAGAACCGCAAGACACAAAAAAAAAACACAATCTCTCTGTCTTCGAACTAGATCGATGTCTGATCACGATCTCTCTCCAGAGATCAACTTCTGGGGAGACACCCCAGAACAAGACTACTTCAACCTCAAAGGCATCACCGGCTCCAAATCCTACTTCAAATCCCCTCGAGGTCTCAACCTCTTCACCCGCTCGTGGCTCCCCTCTCCCTCCTCGTCTCCTCCACGTGGCATCATCTTCATGGTCCACGGCTACGGCAACGACATCAGCTGGACGTTCCAGTCCACCGCCATCTTCCTCGCCCAAAACGGCTTCGCCTGCTTCGCTCTCGACATCGAAGGCCACGGCAGATCCGACGGCGTCCGCGCCTACGTCCCCTCCGTGGACCTCGTCGTCCACGACCTCATTTCTTTCTTCGATTCGATCAAGAAACAACCAAAGTATCAAACCTTGCCACGGTTCCTCTTCGGAGAATCGATGGGAGGAGCGATCTCTCTCCTGATCCACTTCCTTGATCCGTCGGGGTTCGACGGAGCCGTTTTAGTCGCTCCGATGTGCAAAATCTCCGACAAGGTGAGACCTAAGTGGCCGATCGATCGGATCCTGATCACGATCTCTAGTCTCGTTCCGACATGGGCCATTGTCCCGACGGAGGATCTGTTGGAGAAGTGCATCAAGGTGGAGGAGAAGAAGCCGATCGCGAAGAGGAATCCGATGAGGTACGGTGGGAAGCCGAGGCTGGGGACGGTGATGGAGCTGCTTAGGGTTACGGATTACTTGGGGAAGAAGCTAAAGGATGTGAGCGTTCCTTTCCTTGTGCTGCACGGAAGCGCGGACGTGGTGACGGATCCTGAGGTGAGTAGAGAGTTGTATGAGAGTGCGAAGAGTGAGGACAAGACGTTGAAGATCTATGAAGGGATGATGCATTCGATGTTGTTCGGTGAGACTGATGAGAACGTTGAGATTGTTCGTGGGGATATTGTTGGTTGGTTGAATGATAGATGTGGTGGAGACAGAACATAGGATTGTTGGATTCGTTGTCTGATTCTCTGTGTTTATTTGATGATTTTTAATGTTGTGTATAGTATTCATATTTTATTAAGAAACAATGTTTTTGTGTTAAGTGGCTGGATATTGATATACAGATCAATCACATTGTCTGGCATATATTTTTCTTGATAATGGTTAGTTTCACTCTTTATACAAATGCAAGCTCAGTTTCTCTCGTTCAGTAGTTGCTTCTTTGTCTGCTTAGTACACTGTTCTTTAATGTACTTCCTAAGCTTCTTTCTTGCGTATCTACCTCTCACCTGGAATTTTTATGTTCCAAAGAATTTGGCATTTTTTAATTGAAGTGTTTGTGAGTCAATGGTGTTATTTTTAATAGAAGAGTGTTTTTGAGTCAATGGTGTTTAGCTTATGGATTCAAAATATATTAGTTGATAAACATAAATTCTAACTTTGAAGTGATTTCAAATACGAATCTTAACTAATTTTTTTTTTAAAAAGATCTTTGACTAATTATAGTATTATTTAGTCATATCTAACTTCAAAATGGTCAAAGAAATACTAATTAATTACGATCTTTGCAAGGTATGTTTTGAACGTTAGAACTTACACAAAGATTAGTACCCAAATAAATGTGTTCAAGGTTTGAATAACAATATTTTCAAAGTGTTCAACAAAGTAATTACGGTTTCTACATTGGAATTTGCACATTGATTTACGATATCAAATGTTGCCAAACTAAATCGATTTTAAGAAGCTTGACTCGAACTTAGAAGAGCCAACGCTTTCGATCTTTTGCAGTACACAAATAAAATACTATTCAAGTTTTTAGAAAAATTATCTTTAGCTAAGTTTGATGGAAAATAACAAAAAGGAGAGAGAGAGAGGTAGACACTGAAACAAATGTGGACTGCTTCAAAACTGTAAACGAAAGAGAGAGAGAGAGAATGAGATAACTTGTCAAAATTTGACAGAAACAACATAAATCAAAGTGATCTTGCTGGAGAATCTCTGAGGAGCTTCTTCTCCATCGTCAAAGTTCAAAGCGTAACTCCATGGATCATACTGAAACATAGTCTGTTTCTGCTTCTTCTTGGTCTTCTTCACCGCCTGCTTCACCCTCCGAAACATCTTCTTCACAGCCTCCATACTCATTTTTATCAGAATGTTGAAATAAACCTTTTCTAGATTGTGAAGCTTTAAAAGGGTCTTTTGAAAATGGATGAAAGTTTCAATCTTTTGGGTCTTTTAGCTGAAAAAAGAAAGAGAATTTAGAGAGAAAAAAATAAAGTGTTCAGCTTTTTGGGGGTAGTTGAATTGAATCCGTGCGAGGAATTTACATTGGGCTTCACGAGAAAGAGATATAACAGAAGAAGAAGAAACTTTGGGCAGAGTGCTTACTCTGTTTTTTTCTTTAACTGTTTGGTCTTTGTCTCCTACTATCTCAACGAATCAAAATATTCTTTTTTCTCTTTAATTTTTCAACTTTTGATATTTCAAAACAATAAAATAAAGGAATAGTTTGAGTCAAAATACTAAAAACTAGATATTTTATTTTTACTCATTGAGATTTTGAATTAAATGAATGAGGTTATCACAAATAAACTCAGATATATTGAAATTTTGTTTGTTGTTGAGATTTTAGATTTTTCTAGCTTGACTAAGATTATCAAGATGTACTTTCAAATTATTTTGTTTATTTAGATGATCACGTATTTTTGTGGGTGATTAGTAATGTTGTACATTTTTTGGATATACTATCTTTTGGTCAAAGGATATACTATTAAATAGGTTTGTTGTTAAGTTTAAAATTTTGAATAATTTTGGAGCTTAGGCCATCTCCAACCCAATTCGAAAACACTATTTTAGTGTTACACTATTTTAATATAACATCTCTAATCCATCACTAAAAATTATACTATTTTAGTGCAAAACTATAATTTCACATCAAATTATAGTGTGATTTGGAGTTGGATTGGAGATGAAATTTTTTTGTGTGTTGAAATTACACTAAAATAGTATAATCTTGACACTATAAATGCTCTTAGGATACTTTTTGGTTAAGAGTGTTCCAGCAACCAACCTCATCTAAAAGTCTGAGTCGGAACACCAAAACGATGTAATGAGTTTATGCTTTGCTCTTAAAATGACTTATCATTGTGCCACCATACATGGTTCACTTCAGGCCCGGTCTTGGGCATGTGCTGGATGTACATTTGCACATGGTCCATCACAATTTTACATTTTCTAAACTTAGATTAGAGCTTTTAAAAAAAAAATTCTTTTAAGAAAAAAGTCTCAAATTTATCTCAGGGTCCATAATATTATTGAGACGGGTCTGTATAATGACTTTTTTATTAAATGAATCCGGAGAAATTTTTTTATGTGTATTAAATTTAGTCAAAAAATGGTATACATTTTAAAAATAAATATTGTAGATTAAGTTATAGATATGGTTATCGAGGGCAACTACTCTCATTCCCTTATAAAAACACTTGTTATCAAGTTGTCAAAGAAAAACACTTGTTATCATCTTAAAAATCAACACATATTCAAGATAATATACTGTCCTAAATTCATATTGGACAGCGAACATGCATGACTATAGGTGTAACATATTAAAGTTCTAGATGCTCTCATATAACAACACTTTCTCATTAAACAAAATATTTTAGTAAACAAAAACATCACTATTCTCTTTGTAATTCTCAAGAAAAGCTGTGTAATAAAAGGACAACATGTGTGTCCCCAAAAACAATTTTAAAACAATTTCTATTAAAATCCCAAACTTTCACATTCTCACATATTAGCCCCACTTGCTCCCTCTCCTCTCCTTCTTCATCTCTCAGTTCTCAGTTCTCAGTTCTCAGTTCTCACTACTCACATCTCTCTATGTTTCACCTCAACGAACTCACAACACTAAGGCCAAACTAACTTTTAATATCAGTAATGAGAGACCTTGAGCTCTTGAAGACGAGCACGAACCATCAACCATGGCCGCCCATTGGAGCTCCGATGAATCTCCGGCGAGAAGAACCATGTAAATCTCGATTCGACGAGGACTCAGTTAACGCCGTCTCATTTGGTTTCGTAGCTACAGCCATTCTCATCTCAATGTTCCTCCTCATGGCTATCTTCGAGAAACTCATTCGAACAACCACTAACCCAGATTCCTCTTCTGGTCGGATCCTTTCGGGTATAGATTCTCGGGTCGGGTTCAGTGGGTCAGCAGCATCTAAGCTCGGCTACCAATCTCCCAAGGCAAGTACTTTAAGTAGTAAACACAGATTCCTTATTTTGTCGTATTCTTGTCTGCTTAAGTACTGTTAAGTGTTGACACAGTTTGACTAATCTGAAATTGGATAAAAGCTTCAGTCTTTATGATGCTTTCTTTCTAAGTTTGTGTTTAATTTAGACAAAAGGTTTAGTCTTTTGATTAATTATTCTAAAAAATTACATTTATAATCTGAGGGTTTGTTTTCATTTTGATGTGAACACGCTCATGCAAAAAATCAGAAGAATAAAACATCATAGGGTTTTGACTCTGTGTACTATTTTGAGTACTGAAAGTGACCCAACAATGCACATGCTCTTACATCATTAACGTTTAAAGATGTCTCAATAAGCTTCTTCACTCACACATGCATACACTATTTGAGTATATATGTATATATGGTGTCATGGTGATGCATTCATTGATTTCTCTTGTCACTTTGAATCTCCTGTTTTTTTTTTTTCTCGTCTTCTTCAATTAATGGCGAAGGAGACAAGAAATTAAGTGTAATAAAGTTTTGTTTGTTGGAGGCTAGATTCGTTTGTAAAGGAAAATGAGGTATAACGTTTAAGTCTAAAATTAAACCATGTGCGACTGACATGTCCTAGGAACACAAATGGCCCCCACAAGCTTTCTTGAAACCTAACATTCCTCCTAGGCTAGAGTTTGGTCATGTTCTTGAGGGTTAAATAGTTTCATTGAGATTGCATAGTACTCCCGAATCTATTCTTAAGAGAACAGACTCAGAAAGCTCGAATTGTCTTATACCAATGAGATCTCAATCTATATGTGAACTTGAATGAAATTATGGAGAAGTGGGTAACACTTTAAAGAGTTTGCTTTTCAGTGTCATATTCTTGTGGTAATAGTTTCCTGGAGACTTCTTTGTATCTCATCTCTTTTTGTGTTTTGAGAAGTGAGTTTAAGTTTGAATTAGTCCTTCCCTGTGATTATGGGTCCTCCTTTGTATCCCCCTTGTTTTCATGTTAGATATACTCGTTTTGATAAAGACTGATTGGCATTAATGATTGATTTTACATGGTCATGGACCAAAAACCATGTGATGAAAGACTAGATAGAAGCATTCAAAGACATGAGAGGACCCATAAATGTAAAGTTAAGACAAGTGTGTTTGCTCTTTTCTTCCTCTTTAACTTGAGCTGCTGTTGGGGAACAATGACAGATGTTTTTAGATCTGTCATTGTCTTCTCCCCACTCAATTCCCTCTCATTTGCTTATGTTTTCTTGGCTCATGCATGGAAAATAATAATGTTGTTTCCATTAAGTTTATGAATGACTGATTCTCTGATGTAATCCATATGCAGATGACTGTTTACGCGAACGGTGTGTCAGTATTGATGCCAGGAGACAACATCCCTACGTTCATTGCTCATCCAGTGCCCGTGCCTCATCCTTCTCAACACATCTCAAAGTCTCAGCATCAACATAGCTCATCAAGAGATTCCTCCAACTCAAACTCCATTCAAGAATGTTGAAAGACTGTTTTCTTTATCATGTATATCACCCATTGGCTTAATAAACATTCCAGCAACCACATTGAGTTGAGTTGAGTTGAGTTTGGCATCGAATGTTTTTGTTTTCTCCCGATGATCTCACTACATTGATTGGGTTCATGGAGATTATTTATGCGTATTTTGTGTACATATATCATTAATGTTAAAAAAAAAAAGAACTGGTTTATGTATATTCAAGACTCTAACTTGGGTTGCATTGATACACAAAACATTTGTTGGTAATATGCATATGCAAAACTCACAATCAACAGCTAGAACGATCTCTCTGAGCTGATCAATTGCTACGTATGATGTCATTGTTTCATCATTGTTTGGTAGCAAAAAGAGGGAGACGTTTAGTTTATTGCCTTAGTTTTCTTGACGGGGTAAACGATCTATGTTTATACCGTTGCATATTGAAACTCTTCCACTTTTGGCTATTCAATCTCTTTTATCTTTACCTAAGGAATGCAATGAGACTTAAAAGTATTTAATTAACGTCATGCATGACTTATTTTACAAAATCACTTGTCAACCACCTATATATCAATAAGACAAACTTGCTAACTTTGTTCTTCTATATTTGGTAATATAAACTATAACGTTTTACCGCTATTGCCGTTTTGAGATGTCTTCAAACTTTTTCCTTTTGCTAAAGTTTTAGTTCACGTAACATAACTAGATGGTAATTTTCATTGGCTATGTATTTGATACAACGTAATACCATGAAATGAACTCATATGGTAAACCTATAAACAATAGAGGCCTAACAACATACTGAGATTCACTGACAAAGTGACAAGTACGGCCTGGTTAAATTGTATTCCTGTTCTGTGTTATTGGGACAACACAAAGGCAGTCTGGTGAGTTTTCTGATCTTAAAAGTTTTTTTGTTTTTGTTGCAAAACTTGTCTTAGGGGGTTTTATTTGATTGTGTATCAGAAAGAATGGAACATGGTTTACCGTCTACGACCAAACCATCACTTGTTAAGAAAAGAAACAACGCTCAAGATGTGGTAAGCTTTGGTTTCTCTTTATAGCACCTCCTCAATTGTGTTTGGGTTTATTATACTGTTTCAACAACACAATGCTTTGAGTCTTGCAGAGTAAATCCTGGTGGAGAATAAAACCCTTCTTGGCTCTCATATGTACAGCACTTTTGATCTTTTGGTATAAGACCACACATATTCAATTCGAAGATACAGATGTAATGTTGTAACCTATCGTTTTGATCTCTTTGAATGTGGTGACTTGATTATTTCATAAGTAAACTCTCTTTTTTTTCTATCCATCCTTCAGCTAGAAGAATCAGATTATCCCATTGACATGGCTAAGGTAACATGTTGATATCCTAAATTCCTAAGTAATCTTATTTTCTAGTTTAATGTAAAGTTAAGTTATGGACTATATCCAGGAATCAGAACCAGTCGATCAGAAATTAAAAGGCTTGCCTCGTGGTATCATAGAGCCTAGAACGGACCTCGAACTGAAGCCTCTCTGGTCTAGTAGTAGTTTGAGGTCAAAGGTTAGTGCTATTTCATCAAGAAGCGTGGCATCTATGATTGAATATATAGCTACATAGCTAAAATACTTTCTAATGTGTGTTGTGATTGTTAAACACAGGGTGTAGAAATGACTAACCGTAACTTGTTGGCCATACCCGTAGGAATTAAGCAAAAGAGTAACGTTGACGCTATTGTAAAGAAGGTATTGCAATTTTTTTTTTACAGAGGTTTCATTTTAATGTAAAGCTCTTGGGTCTCTCAGTTTCTTCCAGCGAATTTCACGGTTGTTCTGTTCCACTACGATGGTAATATGGATCAATGGTTGGATCTGGAGTGGAGTTCAAAGGCCATACATATAGTTGCACAGGACCAGACTAAATGGTTATTTTCTTTCTTGAAGATAATATCACAGAGATGATGTTTTGTTTTGATGTTCAATTGTGTAACATTGTGTTTATATGATATTCCTCTCTTGATTTTTAGGTGGTTTGCGAAACGATTTCTCCATCCTGATGTTGTATCAATTTATGATTATATATTTATTTGGGATGAGGATCTTGGAGTAGAGAATTTCTCACTAGAGAGGTAAACTTCCTACAGTTATCATGAGCGTGAAGGAACTGAGTGTGACAGAATTTTTCTTCAGGTATTTGGAGATAGTTAAATCAGAGGGACTGGAGATATCTCAACCGGCTTTGGACTCAAACTCTAGTGGAATCCACCACAAAATCACAGTCCGTTCTAGTACAGAGATATTTCATAGGTTCATATTATTCATTTTAGGAGAGTTTTTTGTTTGTTTTCATACATTTAGTACTTGTTTTACAACATGATGCCAAAATTAAAACACAGGAGAGTTTACATCAGTAAAGGCAATAGAAAGTGTTCTAACGCAAGCGTAGATCCTCCTTGCACAGGGTAATGGTTTAGTAGGCGATAAATTATTTGTGTGAATGGTATACATAATTGATATTGTACTTTGTTATGTAGATTTGTTGAAGGAATGGCTCCGGTGTTTTCAAGAGCTGCTTGGTTTTGCACTTGGAATCTTATACAGGTAATTTTCACTTGCGGTTAGTAATTATTTCACTTGAGTTCATTTTTGTTTTGGCTTTTGTAGAATGATTTGGTTCATGGATGGGGAATGGATATGAAACTAGGATATTGTGCACAGGTGCTCTTATTTTTTCTTTACAAATCGTGATTCTCATTCAAGATTTTATTAACTTATTCTATATCTTGCTGAAATTAAAAAAATCTAGTTCTTTTGAAACCTTGAAATATATAGTCTAAAACATTCGTACTGAACTTAACATTATGGTTGCCCCATCAAAAACTTATATTACACTAGCCAACTCTGTCACCTTTTCTTCTTTCTATTCACAAAATTACGTGTCATTCAGAAATTTTCATATATCTTCAACTGTGAGCACGGTTTTGACCGTTTTAGGGAGATAGAACGAAGAATGTGGGGATCGTGGATAGTGAGTATATATTTCATCAAGGCATTCAAACTTTAGGTGAAAGTGGACACTCTGAGAAGAAGGTATGAATGTATGATCCCAAGATGAAAGAACTTTCTATATAACGTTGTTTCTCTGATACCGCAGCTCATTACTTCAAAGCGCACACTTCCCATTTTCCCATTCTTTTGGCCTCTAACTAAAAAATAGCTCACACCTTTATGGTTCTTTTTTTGTTGATATTTTCAAGAGACATGGCCATAATTCGAGAACCTCGGTGAGTAAATCTCCATCAGATTCTTCTTAGGTATGTTGTCGGTTGCAAATAAAAGGAGAAGAGTTAGCATCATAGTGTTTGTATGGTTTTGATGAAACAAAATAGATAAGGAGGCAATCGACATGGGAACTTCAAACATTTGAAGAAAGATGGAACAAAGTGGTGGAACAAGACAAGAACTGGATCAAGAGTAATAACAGAAGATTAAGGCACAAGAGAACTCAAGAGACAGCAACACCAGCATGAACACACATCTAGCATAAGAAAGATGATTAATTTTTTTTTTTGGAACACAACTTAATTTCATTACTCTTCAAACTGCTTGATTACAACGGTTAGAGGGAATTAACCATCCTCTTTGATTGAAAACATAAACTACAACAATGTAAACTAAACAAGATAATTCTTCAAATGAAGATGACAGCGGATTCGAGACGAAGCTTGAATGCGTCGGGGTAGCCTTCACGACAAAGTCGGACAGCATAGAAATAGTCACATATAGTGACTTTGAAGACCAGCTCTCCGCAGATCTTACAGGGTCAGGCCCACAAGATTAACATTCTCGGCTTTGAACTGAACGGCTGCTTGATCGGGAGACTTGAAAGCTTAGGGTTCTTGCCGGAGTTGAAGGGGCAGTCGCCGGTTATGAAGCACGGCGTGTCAGATGATGGTAAGTTATTCTCCCCGGAGTCGACAAGACTCACAACACCATCTATCGAAGATGGAGCACAATTGTCGTCAGCGCGTCGGATCTCGCCGTATCCATAGTAGAGTCTTTCAAAACGGGACCTTGTCGGGATGGAGGTGGTGGTTGTGAATCGTGG
>NC_027755.1:19732275-19743687 GCF_000695525.1 Brassica oleracea var. oleracea
CACATATAGTGACTTTGAAGACCAGCTCTCATAGACGAGGAAGCTGAAACCGGAACTCAACAACGAGTTCGGGAATTCCTCTCCTTTCATAGAAAGGAGGTATGGTGATGACAGAGACCAACCCGGTGAACCCACCGGTAAACTATTCTTCGTAAAAGGGAAATATGGCATTAAGCTCAAGATAAAGGCCCCGGTGAACCCACCGGAAATCCTTTGCATCTTTGCCACACTTAACAAATCATCAAACACGGGTTTAAGATTTGGTGGGCCAGCAAGATGAATAACAGATTCACAGGTCTTACAGGGCTTGGCTTTAAACTGAACGCCTGCTTGATCGGGAGACTTGAAAGCTTAGGGTTCTTGCCGGAGTTGAAGGGGCAGTCGCCGGTTATGAAGCACGGCGTGTCAGATGATGGTAAGTTATTCTCCCCGGAGTCGACAAGACTCACAACACCATCTATCGAAGATGGAGCACAATTGTCGTCAGCGCGTCGGATCTCGCCGTATCCATAGTAGAGTCTTTCAAAACGGGACCTTGTCGGGATGGAGGTGGTGGTTGTGAATCGAGGTGAGATTGTCCATATCAACCAAAATGCTTCCAGATCTGAACGGCGGGTCAAGCGTGGAGCCCCACAGACAGCAGACGTTCGGTCACCGGAAACTAAAGGCGGAAGGAGGACTTGCAGTGGAAGGGAGGTAGAGATCCGTCGAAAATCTTCGGTTGAGAGTCTCTAAGTTACGTTGATGGAGACAAGGCTCGCAGATCTGCACGAGACAAGCGAGGAGCCAAGGTAGAGGCTGCAGCGAGGGGAGGAAACGCTTGGACGAGATGTAGACCGGGAACCCCAGAGAAACAAACAATTCTGGTGGTATCCAAACCGCCAGAGAATGCCATACGAGTCATCTCAAAGGAGCGAGGAGCCGAGAACGGAAAAGACAACACAAAAACTCCAAAAGAACTTAAGTAGACAGAGACCAGAGTGAAGAGAAGCATGGGAGGAAGGAAACAGAGGCGACGCCGGCGAGAAGATGCGCCGCCGGCGTCATGAAACGGTGACCAAAGAGGTTTTTCGAGAATTGTGCCGGAGAGGTTTATTAGGGTACAAACAAGAAAGATGATTAATACACATAGCAATTGCTTCCAAAGCATAGATGTTGACAATATTGTATTTTAAAAAACAATAATGACAAAAGTTAGATACTGATCAGAAAATACAAGTAAAGTATAATTCCAAGGTGTTGTAAAAAGGTAAAATGTAAAAACAAAATACTGTCCGTGGTGACGCTGTAAATAATAACGTGATTTGAAATCATCATCCCTCCTTTAGCCCCTGGTTCACTGGTTGTGATGTGTAAATCTCCTTGAGCCCCTGATCATCTGTTTTCTAGCAGGAAAGTAAAATATCATGTATATTTTGGGCTTGTTCAATTTTTCAGATAAGTTTTTTAAGGGACACCTTATATCTTTTAGGACTTTAATATTTACTTATATACAAAAAGTTAGTTTAATAAACTTTGCATTATTGTCCGGCTGTTCTTAACCATAGGATGACTCATGACTGTAGTGTGTATCAGTGTATATATATTCCCCCATTTTCATTTTCCCTCAATAACTTGGTGTTACCTTATTTTCTCACGTGAATTTTGTTGTCAGTCTGCAAATGATTAAGAAACATTTCATTTATCTGACTTTCGGTGAATACCTAAAAGATGTAAGCTTTTTGTATTTTAGTCACGTGAATTTGGTGCAAAATGGAATGGAATATCTATTAGATTATTATTATTAATCATCATGGAGCACTTTAAGACTGTCAGAATATTTTGTCGCTTTTTAGATGACCAATCCAACCTTATGATATAACTTTCGAGTTTATCCTTAGTGGGATTACAAGTTGGTGTCCACTTTCAAATAAAGCTACTTACTTTTCTTCAGAACTAATTATTGATTCTAAGCTTGCAGACATTGATGCAATGCACCTGGATAGAGTCTATCTATTGTGCACTTTTAGATTACAACCATGGTTTACCAACTCTCAAAGCAATCAAAAGATCATTATCTTCATTAGTCATTCCTCATTACTAACCAATTTATAAATTAACTAATAAGAATTAATTGATAATGAAAATCCTTGTATCAAAACAAAAAATAACCTATAATAAAACTAAAATGATATTTAGTATCAAACTATAACAATTTATTTTTTGGTAACATGAATAAACAAATAAATAGTTATCCAAATTTATTTATTCTTAAAATATAAAAATTTAAAATAACACCATAAAATTCATTGTTAGTAAAATATACCTTCGAGTAAAGTATTGGAATTCTGGAGAACCGTAATCTGATCAACAAAACCCCTATTAAACAAAATCGAATAAGATCGAGTTAATTATACTCCGTAAAATAAATTAAAGTAAGATCTTAATCTAATCCAAGGGGGGCGGCGAGAGGCAAAAACGTTCAAGCAGATAGTAAATAATATATTGATCAAACTTGTAATATTAGCCAAACCCAAGGTTATTTTGGAGAGCACTTTAACGTTTATATAAAGACCTATGGATCCTCTTGTGGTTGTAACTTGCAACAAATCAAACATTCTTGTTCTTCAGTTTACTCATTTCGTCTTCTCCCTAGACTTTCCTAAAGACTTTTACTCACTTTTTTCTTCTCAGACTTTCCAGAAGACTTTTGACCTTTGATTGACTTCGATAAGCAGAAAATGGAAGGAAGAGGAAAAGTCAGCATGATCAACGGCGGAAATGGAACTAGGAGAGATGCCAGAGAACAAGGTGGCCGTCCGATACCAAAGAGAGGGCAAGTCAAAGTTGGGATCTTGCTTGGCTTTGCTAATTCTTTTGCTTCTATCTTTGGCTCCACGAAAAACTTCCTTGGATCCTAAACTGCTGCTTCCCATATTAAATATTTTTGTTGATTTCTTCAGAATTTTTATGTAGTTTATTAGAGTGAAATCTCATATTAAAGAGTGGTGATCTTGTTTAGTCTCTAGGTTGTTGATTTTCTTTTCGTTTTATCTTTTTGTTTTGTACAAATCCAATGTAGTGTCAAGAGACTTGATCAATAGTAGTACTATATTTTTCTCTTTTAGATTTCTTATTTATTTTTAACATGTCATAGTTTATAAAACAAACACACAATGGAATTAGCATATGACCTAATCCTAAACACATCTGTATAAATAACTAGCCCTCAGGCATTAGCTGTCAAATGGAAATAACTACAAAGAAATGAATATTCGATCAGTCTTATTTAACTTTGCGAAATGACCAAATAATCTCCTAATCAAATGCTTTGATGATCCGGTCTGGTCTGGATCGGTTCAAGTGGCAGCAAAATCAGCATGAGTATCACTGAAAACCCGGTTTAGTATCATGGCTAGTCGAACTCCTCCCTGAACAATTCTCTTCATCACTATTGGCATCCTTGTATCAAAATAATCCTCTGCAAAAGTATATATTTTCGGAAATCAGTTTTCTTATTAACCTCTAAATCAGTTTTGTATCACAAAAAGAGAGAATCTTCTTCTTCACATCAAGAAATTGGATTTCGTAACCCACTGAACTCCTCATATGTTCTCTTTATAATCTCGGTTCATGATGACTATGTGTACATGTGACGAGATCACTCTTTCTGAAGACATTCTAGCTAGTATCATGGCTAGTCTTACACCAACACTAATCACTATTTCTTATAATGTCTTTTAACAAACGATCTAATCAATGTCATTAGCCTTCACTCTGTTTTATTTGCATAAGTAGTATGAAAAGACTAATACCTCTAACATTTAAATTTTCGCTAGTCGTTTGGATCTCTAGACGAATAAAGCATGTATAAGTTATTTGCTGTGTTTGGAAGGACATTTGCCGTATGCCGTTACCAAGTTGAAAATGTTTATTTAACATTAACAATCAGATTTAGGTCACTCCTAATCATTTATCAAGAAACTCAAAACTGAACTGAAACTAGACTCAACTCGGTTATAATAATTTTCTTTTGGTTCTTTTGTTTACGTACAATATAGTAATATATATACTTATAAGCAAACAATACATACCTGATAATGTTTCACCGGACTTCACGCCTTCGTAACCATATTTACAAGCTAACTGTATACTCTCCGAAGCATACCTGCGCATACAATAAGAATTATCCATTTTATCTATAGTTTTTTGTTTTAGAAATTGCAATTCCTCCACCGAACCAAAATTTTTATAGGAATCTATATTTGTCAACCTTTATAATTTATAACTTACTTGTGTGGACAAGCGATGAGATCATTGCATTCTGTCCACGAAGATAGATCGTCATGCCATAATCCCTAATATATAGGATAACCCATTTATATTTAACCCACGGTATAAACAAACGATTATATATGAAAATTATAGTAAATATATATAACTGGTTAGTACATTGGTGATGTTCTTCTCAAGATCTTCTTGGAGAAGATCCAAGTCCTTGTCGTAGTATTCTTTTAGAGCCGTGAGAATGATCTCTCTGTCCCATACCTTCACATTTTCTTCATTAGGTAATCTTTTTTCGTAATCAAGTTCTTCAAATTTGTAAGAGGAAAAAAGAAGCCTTACATGATGTAAATTTGATTTGTGTCTGTACCAACGTAAATCTATTGTGTTTCCTCCTTCATCACTTGTGAATCCGACATGCATCGGCTTTTATGTAAAAGAAAAATTTATAACTATGTTACAAACTAAAATAAAATATCTGACAAGAAATGTGTAATGATGAAATAAACCTGATGAATATCTCCCATGAAATGCGACAAGAACAGAAGGGCTTCAGTCATGTTATCTTTGAAATTGAAGATGAAGAAATGTAATCAAAATAAAATTATCAGAGAAATGGCAAATTATATAGACTTAGTATTTGTATATTTTTATAAATAAATAAATAAAAAACTTACATCGACGATCAGAAGTTCCTTCACCGTAATGCTGAAGCTGAGACGTGAAATTTTGGATTGCTCCATCCACACACATATCCTTTAACCCATGTTGATCATGACAATCCCCTGTTTTATATATCAAAATTCAATTATTTTCACCTTGTTCCGTATGAGTATTAGTTAACTACGGTTCAAGACCAATAGAACCAAAGTAGATATAGTAAGCTAGAAACGGCCACGGTTTATGGCTTACTGGAGTATTCGTAAGAGCAGGCGTGGTCGGGAGTGTCGATGAAATGGAGAGGGCTGGTCCAACGGTACTTGTACCAATGTCGGATCTGGTCTGGCCACACACATAATGCGGACAAGTCTCCTTTTGCGTAATCCGGTAGTAGATTCTCTACGACATGTGCCGGTCCTGCTTCTAAAAGTTTCTGTTCACACCACATAAACACACACGGACTTTTGTAAGAACTACCAATTCTCTACCAAGAATCTTTAAACTTGGCATGGCTTAACATCCCAATAGTATTACTTGTATGCATAATTCATTTATATAAAACCCACTAGATCATCAACTTACTTGAGCAATTCGGCATGTAAGAATATGACCTTCTTTACTCCAACTATGAACAGGAGAAACCGAACACAAAACCATTACACCAAATACAAAAATCAACCTTGTGGGTGATCTGAAAGCCGATGCCATATCTCCAAACTTCAAATCTTTTCTTGTAGAATAAGAGTGTCTTCTCTATGTTCTCTTGTTTACAACAACTTGAGAGAATTTGCAAACAGAATATACATACATATTGTAAATATAGAGACAAGAATGGACTTACAAGTTAGGTTAATGACAAGTAACATAATAAAAGATGTTGAGTTTGTGTGCAAGCAAGACATTGCTAGTCTCATACGTTCCTATCGTAAGGTTGACATTAGGAACACGAGATATATATAACGTTAAGATAAAGAGTCGCTATTTTATTAACTAAAGCATATTCGTCGACTGTAACAGCATCATCCCTGCGTGACAAATAATGTTTGCTAAAACGTTTGCGTCTTTTTTTTTCTTACATTATAAAATGACCGTCAGAAAAAGTTAAATTATAATAACCTCAAAAAAAGTTTTAACCATAAATTATATAGTTCTCAAAAAATCCATAAATTATAATATTTAAATGCATTGACCAATGAAAAAGAAATGAGTCTTAATTTTCTTTTTTGAACATTTCAACCAAAAAAATTTCCTGCTTCTTTCTTTTTTAATTTCTAACTTTTTCATCAAAAAAATTGTTCGAGAGATTAAAGAACTTAACTTTTTCTAATGCAAATGATTTTGGTATGTCATTCATTTCTAACTAAAATGACATACTAAAATCCATTGAACATAATCATCAAAAAGTTAATTTAACATTTTTATTTCTTGATTTTACAATCAATTTACAACGACGATTATTAATATGATTAATTTGTGTTTTCTGTTTGATCTTTTAAAATCCGAACCGAAATTAAACCGTAAAAGGGAAAGAATAATCTTAACCGTACCGGTCAAAGTCATCTACAAACGTTGACTTGTCTTGGTTTCAACCGGTCAATGAAGAACAGCTTGAGGTCCTTGACTACTTGAAGAATCGTTACCATCACAGTACGGCTTGAAGTTCTCATCTTGAATCGTCTTCTTCTTCTTCAACAGACGTCACCCGCTTGTTTCAATCAGGTTTGGATCCTCCTCTCTGCATAAAGCTTGGATCTTTGAGTGACCCTGAAGAGCTTTCAAAGAAAGTTATCTCCTTTCCAGCTCGATTCAGCTGTGTCTTCCTTTTGATTTGGAATCTCTAATGATTTTGATTCTGGGTTTCTCTAGAGTATAACATCTGATTGAAAAGTCAGAAACTTTGTGAATGAATCATTCAGTTAACTTTTTTTCTCAATTTCGATGCAGAATGGTTGACTTGTCTACTCTATCTCCTTCGGAGATCACGGTGATGGGATCCGTGTTCTGCGTCTTGCTCTCGATGCACTTCACCATGCAGCTCATATCACAGCACCTCTTCTACTGGAAGAACCCTAAAGAGCAGAGAGCCATTCTCATCATTGTACTCATGGCTCCCGTTTACGCTATCACCTCCTTTTTGGGCTTGCTTGATGCCAAAGGAAGCAAACCCTTCTTCATGTTTCTAGACGCCGTTAAAGATTGCTATGAGGCACTTGTAGGTTAACTCGATTCTTGAGTGTCTCCTTCTCTCTCTATGTCTGTTTCTTGATTTGTTGTTGTTGTTTCAGGTCATTGCTAAGTTCTTGGCGTTGATGTATAGCTACCTCAACATATCCACGAGCGGACAGATCATCCCTGATGAGATTAAAGGGAGGGAGATCCACCACTCGTTTCCAATGACGCTATTCGTTCCTCGGACCACACATCTGGATCACCGCACGCTGGAACAGCTCAATAACTGGACGTGGCAGTTCTGTGTTATCCGCCCTGTGTGTTCCTTCTTGATGATATCACTGCAGCTTCTTGGGATTTATCCACCGTGGCTGAGCTGGATCTTCGCCGTTGTTCTAAACGTCTCGGTATACTTGGCTTTGTATTCTTTGGTGAAATTTTTCCATGTTTTTGCTAAAGAGTTGGAGCCTCATAAGCCGCTTACCAAGTTCATGTGCATCCAAGGGATAGTCTTCTTCTGCTTTTGGCAGGTATATATACACAGTCTCATCTCAATAGACTTAGGATTATCACATTGTTGTTGTTCCTCTTTTGATCTTGAGAAACATGTGTGTTGGTGCAGGGAGTAGTGCTTGAGGTATTGGTGGGATTGGGGTTGATAAAGTCGCATCATTTCTGGTTGGAGGTGGAGCAGCTTGGGGAAGCTCTGCAGAACGTGCTTGTGGTTCTTGAGATGATCGTCTTCTCCGTTATGCAGCAATACGCTTTCCACGTTGCTCCTTATAGTGGAGAAACCGAAGCTAAGATGAGAATGAACAAGAGGGATTGATGATTCCTGAGAGAAGGTTTAGACCAGAGAATATTTTGTTTTTGTTAATGTGAATCTTACTGATTCTCTCTTACGAACAACATGGATACGAGTAATAATGTATCTATCTTTTGTTCTCTCTGCGCTAGTCACTAAACATTACAAATGTGATTGATGAAAGCTTGTCACTAAAAGGGAAACAAAACAAATCTCTCTTTACTAACGTGAACTCTTGATCCCTCTTGCTTGTTTCTTCTTATCTCTTTTCTTCATAGTTTTGGTGCTTGACTTGTGTCTCCGATTCTGCTTCGAGGGTTTAGATTTCCTCAAAGGCCGAGGCTGTGATGTGGAGGCTGTGACGGTGGAAACATCAGATTCTGTTGACTGAGTCTTCTCCCTGCGAACAGGCTCATCCTCTTCTTCACGAGATATCTCGCTTGTTGTCACTGTCACTTTAAGCTCCCCTGTGTCATACATGGTCGTTCCTTTTGATCCACAAGGAAACACACATCAACTATCAGAACATGCATACTAAGGCAAAAGCATTCAATTTTCTAATACATCAGTTCTCAGGTTACAAAGACAAAACTATTAACCACAGCGTGATATAGCACTCTCTTTCACAAACTATCACTTAATTAGTCTTCGTACTTAAAACTAAAGTGATTATGAAAAGTTACCAGAAGTTGAAGCATCTGCCTTTGTTTCTTCATCCTTTGCATCCTCATTAGCTTCTCCTTCTTCATTTTCCTCACCATGACCAGCGATCATCATCTCTTCCAACTTCCTCTGCAAACCTCAGTTACAAGATTTCAAAATAGTAAGAAACAAAATCAACATAACACAAATGATTGAACATTAACGATCTCTCTTGACATATCATAAAAAACATGATACTGTTCTTGAAACTATCCAAATAACATATGGATGATGATGAATAACACAAGAAAAAAGAAGTAAAGGAACACACTTTCTTACGAGCCTCGATACGTTTCCGCCTCATAGACTACTCCTGCTGCTTCTGAGCTTCCTTTCTCCTCTTCTTCTTCCTCTTGCAAAATCCCTAATAACCCAACACGTACTTAAAAATCAGCTAATTACGTAAACAAACATCGAATTAAATTAAAGATACCCAGATTGAGTATCGACTCTGACTCCAAAGAAACAGCGTCAAGTTTCGATTTTTTTTTAACGATACCTGAGATCTTTCTCATCAAACGAGACGGTGACGCTTTTGTTCTTTAGAGCTCTCTTCCCGATGTGCTTAGCTCTAGTCGGCGGAGCCAATCTCCCCTCATCATCTACATTCATTGCGAGATACTTCCTCCGATCAGATCAGATCAGAGACGAAGCGATTCAAATTAAATTGTAAGGGTTTTGGGTTTTAATCAAAGCAAGTGAAGAAGAAGATGCCAGAGAATTGGACTTTTATCTGGGCTTTAGATTCGGCCCACTAAGGGTAAAACCGTCTTTTTGAAGGGTGGCTAATTTAGTTAAGAAAAAAGTTATGCCATTAAACCAATTTTAGTCAATTACCAAAACTGCTTGCGACTCTCATTCTAACATAGCAAAATAATCCTCCCAACAAAACCTCCTCGTACTCAGACAGAATATGACAATGATGATCATCATCATTCAAAAGCATTGAAAAGAAAATAAAAAATCACAAAAATAATAATTGTTACATATTTTTTGCTTTTCAAAAAGAGTAAAAAATGAATGATTTATTCTCAAATTCGTTCAAGAGGAACCAAGCTCAGTTTGGGGATGTGGAGGCAGGTCAAGAAACGATGAACCTCGACAAGTTTTTTGAGGACGTTGAAAATGTAAAAGATGACATGAAAGGAGTCGAGACTTTTTACAAGAAGCTTCAAGACTCGAACGAAGAGTGCAAGACGGTGCACAATGCCAAAAAGGTCAAGGAGCTGCGAGCTAAGATGGATGCTGACGTAGGTCAGGTCCTTAAGAGGGTCAAAATCATTAAGCAGAAGCTAGAAGCCTTAGAGAAAGCCAACGCTAATAGCCGTAATGTCCCGGGTTGTGGACCCGGTTCGTCTACGGATAGGACCCGGTCTTCTGTGGTTAGTGGTCTTGGGAAGAAGCTCAAGGATTTGATGGATAGTTTCCAAAGTCTACGTGCACGGATGAACGATGAGGATTGTAGAATCGATAAAAAAAAAAAAAAAAAAAAAAAAAACCGTAGATCGCAGGTATTTCCACTTTTAGGTTTCTTGTATTGCAAGCTTGCTATGTTTTTGTCTTCTTGTGTTGCAAGGATATATGACTATTAAATGTTCCACATCTGGTATAACAAGACTCTTTACGTGTGACATAAATCTTTCACTTTCGAGCTAGATTTTGAATGTGAGTTAGACCCATTATTAATAATGGCTATGTCCGAATTGGTGAAGGTATTTCACGATAACAGGAGAACAAGCGGACGAGCAAACAATCGATAACTTGATAGCAAGCGGTGAGAGTGAAAACTTCCTCCAAAAAGCGATTCAAGAGCAAGGAAGAGGTCAAATCATGGACACGATATCTGAGATTCAAGAAAGACATGATGCGGTGAAGGAGATTGAGAAGAATCTACTGGAGTTGCACCAAGTTTTCTTGGACATGGCGGCTTTAGTGGAAGCGCAAGGGCAGCAGCTTAACAGTATAGAGAGCCATGTGGCTAAGGCGAGCTCGTTTGTGAGAAGAGGGACTGATCAGCTCCAAGACGCGAGGGAGTACCAAAAGAGCTCGAGAAAATGGACTTGTTACGCTATTATTCTCTTCATCGTTGTGTTCATCCTCCTTCTTATTCCTGCTCTACCCCATATTATGCTAATGTTGAAATGAATTTTCTAGAGGATAAATTTTTTGAAACATCGAATCGTTATTACGTGTACTAGGATGTGGACCCCCCGCGAAATCGCGGGAGAAAAATAAATGTTAAGTTTTCAATATTATTTTAAAATGATTATACATCAAATGTTTATAAAATAAATTAAAATTATTTTTTATTGATATAACTTAAAAAACTAAAGATAAAAAATAATATTCTAAATACCGTATTATAAAAAATATTGAAAATACTAATTCTAAAGTTACGCAACGCTTCAAAAGTATTAGGTTTAATAATCAATATTACTTTTAAATATTATTTTAGAAATGATTATATATTAAATGTTTTATAATATATAAATATTTGTTAATATATATATATATATAATGATATAGTTAAAAATTAAAAAGATTGAAGATGAAAAATGAGATTATACGAATTTGATTTTAGATAAAATATATTAACTAATGTCAAAGTGGCAATTGGTGTGATTTCTTTGGTCAAACAATTGTTGTATATAAATGATTTATTAAAGTGATGCCATTGGTGTATATATAAATATACTAAAATACTAATGTCAAAGTGATGTCTTTTTTTAAAGATATTAATATACTAATGTCAAAATGATGTCATTGGTGTATATTATATATTTAATATATAAAAAATATTACTTTTATTGCAT
>NC_027755.1:19743787-19746042 GCF_000695525.1 Brassica oleracea var. oleracea
AAAAAGATGTGTTGTTTCAAATAGATGACGGTTGAAAGAAGAGTTGTAATTGTGTCTCTTAAAAAGATTTGTTGTTTTAAATAGATGTCTGTTGATAGAAGAGTTGCCAAAAAAATTGATGACATCATCATCTATAGAAAGAGTGTTTTATATCCATTAGATCATAAAATATGAAAAATGCTGATCATTGGATCAAATTTTTTTTTCCTATAAAAAAATGATGATGTCATAGGAGGACAAAATCAGGTTTGCTATTATATATAGATTAGTTTTATGACATCCTGATTTTTTCTATATATTATCTCCATCTTTAGTTATGTATCTTACCTATGAGGATGGTTCTAGGTATTTCGTATATGCAAGAATATATATATTTAGCTTATATTTATTATCCCCACGAGCAACAACTTCGAGGTGAAGACTATAACAAGCTCAGTTATTGTGATTCGTGTATATATAGAAAGGCCAGAAATATATGTTACTAGAATCTTGATGTGTTACAATCATTAGAGAATCTACTCTTAATTATCTATTTGCAAGGCTCTTAACTATACGACATTCCTACAAAATTCTTTTTTTTTTTGGTGAAGTTTTGAGTGTATAATGATTTTTATAACTTCGAATTGCACTTTTATTTGCTGTTAAATTTACAGTATAATATTCATGGTACGTTACAATATGGTTTGATGTTCGTTAGTCGTTATTTTCTTTGAACAATTTCAGTTTACCTTGTGAGAAATCAGCTCAACTGCATTACATTTTGGAGCCATATTGAACCATATATATATATATATATATATAGTTCAATACTCAGGTGGATTCAGCTTTCTTGTAGAGACAAAGACGACTACTTTATCAGTTTACGTAGCCTGGAATATCTTCTAAAGAGAGGGAAAAGAATTGGAACTATTCTGTTTGAGTTAGTTATATATGGTGGTTTTATTGAATACGCGTTTTGTTTTTCTTCTACTTGCAGCATTCTCGTCGAAGCTCTGTTTCGGTGAAGACAGTATCAGGTTGTCGACTCCAATTACTTGGTTGATTTTAGAAATAGAATCCTAACTAGACTTGCTACTCTTCAAAGAGCATATGGGTTTAATATCTCTTGATAACAAGAAGGGAAAATTGGCAATATAGAACAACTAAACTAAAGTATTGTCCCCTTAGAACAAAATCAACTTTTGTCATTTTTGGACATTCACTACCCTTTTTGTATATAAAAATTCATATCAATTTTCTTAGAATGCAAAAAAATCTGCAAAAATTGTATATTTGATGTAGATAATCAACTGCATAGAAGAAAAATAAATTTAGATTCAAAAAATGTTTGAATAGTAATTTCAAAAATGGGGTAAATGTGTTAGAAACTCTGATCTACCATCTACGGAGATTTAGAATATATAATCTAACAAAGACATAGTGATCTACCAGTCGTAGTATGCACAATACACCGAAAACATTAACAACTACTAGGGAAGAATATAAAATCCTCATTCCCTCTATGCTCTACGTAACTGGTAGATTTGATGCGCTACAAAAACTAATTAATCTACTAAAGTAGGAAATGCATTATTCGAATTGTCTTTTTGTCTACACCGGTGGTATACAATATTCTACCAGGCCTTCTAATTTCTAAACAGATAGAATGCAAATTCTACCTAATAAAATTACAAAATCCGAAAATCTAGCCAAAAACGGTTAGTAAATATTCAGTAAATCTTTTAAATGTTTTTAATTTCCTTTTTTAATTTTTTTTCCTAAAATCTTGTCTTCTTCTTCAACATACCACGATTTCTGAAATTCAACGTGGAAGTTTTCTTCATCTTTTAGTTCTTCCAAACTTTTGTCATTCTAAAATTATGAAGATTAACATATATGCTTCATGTGGTTTGTGGAAATCGTCGATGAACAATGGATGGGGATTTCTTGTTGATGAAGAAAAAGGAGGCAGATTACTTACTTTGGACACAAGTTCAAGCTTTGAAAACCTAAAGGCTATGGTGTGTGAAGACTTTGGAATTGATGTAAGCATGGTCAATATAGAGCTGAGTTATTTACCTTCCGATTTGATCAATAGCATCTACTCACCCCCTGTTATCATCACCAGTGATCGGCAAGTTAGAAATTTTCTTACATATGTAAAGAACAAAGCTTCGACGCAGTTGTGTGTGAGTACTCAAGCCTCTAACATAGCGAAAGAAGGTACTGAGTCGCCTAACAGAGAGGAAGCACCTATGGAGTCTGACGATTCAAGT
>NC_027755.1:19746165-19747400 GCF_000695525.1 Brassica oleracea var. oleracea
TGTGATAGAGCAATATAGGATTGTCAATTCGTTCAATACAAGTTATGTTTCAGAGACTATGTTTTTCTTTCTTCTCGTTTTATGCAAGTTATGTTTCAGTCTTTTCATGTTGAATTTTATGTTTAAGAGACTATGCGTTTTGTTCTTCTCATTTTTGGAAGTTATGTTTCAGTTTGTTCATGTCAAATGATGCAACTGGAAATCGTTTAGGTCTTAACATTAGAAAATAATAGAAGTTTTATTTTAACATGAAACAGAGAAACAAAACATTATCAATCACGTTTGGACCAGAGACATAAAATAGTGAGAATGGATCCTAAACAACCTACATCGATCGAATTCTTATGTTTCATAACTTCCTCCTCAACTGTCTTCTTCATGGAACTTCTCAGATCTTCAATTTCCTCGGCAATTCTCGTCTGATGCTCATCTATCCTCTGAATCTCATCGAACAGAGCGTCGTCTACCCACTTAAAAAGATGATTTTCTTTCTTTCTCTGTTTGAAAACACAAAAACAAGTCAATCTCACATCTGTTTATTCGCTTATCATATAGAATAATGATAACTAAAGAAATTTCAGATTTACCTGTTTACCAATCTCACATCTGAAGAATCGTCTGTATGGGTTTTCCTCTGTTTTTGAAACATAAGTGACAATCCCCTTCCCACACCAGCATCTGGAAGGGATCCCTTCATTGTTATTCATGTTCGTCATTCTTTACTGAGAAGAAACGAGAGCTTTTCTTAAGAGAAGTAGGAGAAACCCACGATGTAATATGTAGGGTTTCTGGCCTTTTGATGGTCTTATATAAGATTTTTTTAGGGCAAACATTTCTTCTAATCGGGTTGAGTTTTAGGGTCAACTTATCTGTGTTTTGATTATTAAGATTTGTTATCATTATTAAGATATTTTTTGTGATCTATAAGGTTTGTCTGGATTAATTTGGTTTCAAATTGTTTGTCATACTTTAGTGTCATTTAGGGAATAGATAGGGGTTGAAATGGTTTGTCTTACTATAGTGTCATATATGAAATAGAGGTTTAATTGGTTTGTTTTACTTTACTGTCATTTAGGGTTTAGATAGTAGTTGAAATCGATTTTTTAACTTTAGGGTATTTTTAGGGATTGATTACGATTGTCATCTTATACCACTCATTTAGGGTATAGTTAGGAATTGATATTGTCACAAAAGTTTCAAATAAACTAAAAATAAAGAGTAACTACAAGAGTCAA
>NC_027755.1:19747600-19748129 GCF_000695525.1 Brassica oleracea var. oleracea
CCAAGCCTAGAAGATGACATTCAATGTGCTTCAAGGCATATACTCCACAAACACTGCTACTCTTGTTTAGTAAGTAGGGCATTGGGGCGTAACTGACAGTATATTGCTTGACCTTCACTTGCTGCCGATTCTTTGAAGACTGAACAGCTTTGACAATTCTAGGGATGAGAATGGCAAATGGCTCCACTTCCTTGTTGTATTTCAATCCCTCACAGTCAAAGACCTCTATTGAACGAGAAACAAAGTTGACACACATAGAGATCCAGTGTTTACCAACATTTAGAGGCACATACATGCGTGTAACGTCAAGATCCCACATTAGTCTTGTTCGTCCGTGTGCTGGAAGTTCACCAATGCCGTACTGGTGAAGCAGTTCTGATACTTTGAATTTCTTCTTGTCCTTCCGAAACTATTCGAAAGAGTTCTTCATTTGATTACTGAACATGCAGGTCATGAATGCTACTTTTGTTGGTTCCCATCATCGCAAGGAAGTCCTCTCAGTGAATAAGTACATCATAGCATCAATTTA
>NC_027755.1:19748891-19763965 GCF_000695525.1 Brassica oleracea var. oleracea
CCTCATGTAAGTCGATATCTTTGAGAGTAGGTGGTCTCCAATCCGCAGGCTTAAATGAAGTCAGTGGAGTAACGCATTCAGCTGGTTCTTCGCCATTGAGTTTTTGTGATGGATCGAAACCTTTAACATATGATGATTGAGAAAGGTTTCCCATGGCATCTTGTAAGTACTCTTGGGTCTCCATTTCTACTTTGATGTTTGATGATTGTGACAAATTCTTCAAAAAATCCATCATGTCGTCCTCAGAATTTTGAACATCCTGTTAATACAACCAAGCATAACATTAATAGAAGGGTTTTTCACTTCATACAAATAAAATTACAATCAAGTCAACCGTTATGCCACATAACAAAATACAACCATATTACAGCCGTGTCAAACTACATAGCAATTACAACAAAAGACAAAGAACAGAACATTACAAAAGATTCAAACCCGATATGGAACATTACAAAAGATTCATTTTTTTGTTACCTTTCTTACTGGCCTAGGGCTACGATGAACCGCAGGAGGAGGCAAACTCTCAGCTGCCTTGCCATTGGCTTTTCCCTTTGCTGCTGAAGGACCCGGACTCTGTGATGATTTGTCTTGGTCTTTCCCCTCTGATTGTGAAGGACCCGAAATCTCAGATGCTCTGGTTTTTCCCTCTGTATGTGAAGGACCCGTAACTTGAGACATCGTTTCCTTGAGTTGAGCCATCTCATTATGGACCTTGTCAAAATGCTCTTGAATGTCCTTTTGCACCAGCTCCTTTAAAGAGTTGAAAGAAGAGGTGAACAAACCTTCAATGAAGGTCTTCAGATCACCGGAGACACCACTGTTATGCTCAGCCGCCCGTTGACAAAGCAGTTGTTTCTTTCGAGACTCGACACCTGGATCAATAAGCTTGCGCTTGCCCCTTTTCGTAACAACAATTGGTTCCTCTGCAACAACAGTCGGTTCCTCTGCAATAACAGACGGTTCCTCTGTGACATCTTCGACTTCAACATCTTCTTCTGAATCAGAAAGCTCCACATTTCGAGGCAAAGCCTCAACTTCCCAAGCGAATTGGTTCCAGTCTTGTTTGGCATTCATCAGAGCAACAATACGACCAACTCTTTCATCCTTTTTCTCATCTTCCCTAATGAACGCAGCATCATCAACCACATCATTGTCCACGCAGCATCATCAACCACATCATTGTTTTTTTTAATCTTTTTACCCACCATAGTACCAATGTCTGGGACTGCCTCCATAATCCATATCTGAAACGCATATGAGAATCCATCCAACACGTAACTGTTCTTCAGATGCAAATCTTCCCTTGCTCTGAATTTTGATGCAAGCAGCTCATCATACGCGTTTTTGGAAACTGATAAGCCATTCCTATAAAACATGAAATCATAAACTTCAACTCGCTAGCCATTCCTTTAAGGACATACAAACACAATTCCAAAGTAAATATAACTCAATCTCACAATCAAACTATTAGACATTCAAAAATAGCACCTAACAATCACAATCAACTAGCATATGTGTTTTTCTCTACACGCATGGTCCAAACACGGCAAAGAAACAGAGCCAAATCAACTGATCACATTAACAACATGTAAAATCGATCTATTTACATGTCAAACTAATTAGCCTTTTCAAGTCTATTAGGAATTGAGAACTATAAACGTGAATCGAATCGAATTGTGTTTTAAAACGTGAATCGAACTCAACAACAAACTACAATCAACTCAAACACAAACTAAAAATCAAAACCGTAAATGTGAATCGAATTGTGTTTTCAATCAAAGCAATCTCTATCTACTACATGCAAAACCATAAAACGAACAAAATAAAGAAAAATAATAAAGGGGATTTCCAAACCCTAACCTTCAATTTTTGGGAACCGAGATGAAGCAAGAGCAAAAGTAGAACAATGTGAATCTAATCGTGACGACGATTTCAAAGGAAAGACGAAGAGAAGTGACGAGGAAGGAAGGACGAAGAGATGTGACGACGGCGGAGATAACAGAGGTTAGACGAAGAGATGTGACGATGAAAGAAGGAGGACGACGGAGAGATGGGACGACGATTTCAACCTCTCCGACAGACTTAGACGGCCAGCTCAAGACGGTGGCGACGGCGAACGAAATTGCATCTTCTTCAATTGAGAAGGAGTCAGAGACGAGGAAGGAAGGACGATACAATTGTGTTTTTTTATAAAACTTTTACTCCTTTTATAAAATTAGTTTTTTTTATGGTAACTACATGTTAAAGAAAAGGACAAAATAGGGTATTCAATATTGTTTATTCTATAGGGACAAAGATTTATGATTTAATACTAAAGGGACAAATCTATAGTTGTTTTGTTCTATATTGCCAATTTTCCCTAACAAGAATAAGCACAAAAGTGTTTATGAAAAAGTATTGCTACTCTTTTAGAATAAATATAGAAAATGCATAAATTTGTACTATAAGGATTAAACCAATTTTAATTTCTACAATCTCTGATGTTCTTGGATTTTTTTTTCAGATTCATTATTCCGTGATATGTTTGATTTCTTCCATCTTTCAATCTCCATCTCCCCAGTCAAAACAGGACAGGAAATCAATATAGATTGGGCTCTCACTCTGGTCCATAAACATCACATCAAAATGTAGGTCAGCTTCTTCGTACATATTAAACCAGACGTCCGGTATACCTTTGATCTCAATCTTTCTCATATCATTGTTTTGCATATCATAAGAGAGAATGTGAAAAGGAGAAAGAAAATCCTTTGGTATCAGGAGAACCTTGCCGTTTTGAGTTGTACCTTTTACCCTGAATGTAATGCTGTCGACTAAAGGCAGCTGAGAAGGCTTCAAAACCAAACTCTTGCACGACCATTTCTTGCTCCCGACATCTTCCAGGGTCCATAAGGCCAAGACACCCTTGTCTCTAAGATTGGTTGGGTCACATAGAGTTGCTTTTCCTCCAAGCTCCAAAAGAGTCAGATCTGGGGTATCTACCGAGGCATCTTCATGAAGCTTGGGTACTTGGATCATGTTGAACTCTTCAGTTCTAATGTCGAAACTAGCAACCACAAATCGATCTCTATCCACCAAAGCCAAGTAATAAATAATTGCATCGATAGAGATTCCTCCTTTGGAAGGCATGTGAGGACAAAAGTCCGTTGGAGTTAGAGCAGCCTTGTTCCAATAACCTAGTTTATTTTTTTGGCTAAAGATATAATTCATTGAACTTATGACTTGTTCAGTTTCCTCTAAGAATACGCTAATCAAGGAGACCGCTTTGTACTTGTGGCTAAGTGGGTCGTATCCGAAATAATAGGTGACGACCTTTTCTCCTCCAGGAGGTACGACGATGTGGTCGGAACTTCTTAAGGGGAAGCCTATCAATTGTCCGGTGGCAGGGTTATAGATATGGGGCTCTCTCCTATAGACGTAGATCATGAAGCCACCAAGATTTTGCAAGATGTAACCTCCAATCGCTGGGTCGGGCAGATTGTCGTCAACAACAAAGGTGGACGTTGAAGGCCGAGTGTCTAGAGGAGCCAATGTGTATGTTTCATTGTCACCAATGGTGGCTTGATCCCATAAACACATGTAAAGACGAGGGGATGGGACCTTTGAGAAACGGTTGGAGAAATGACGTGAGCGGATGAGCGATAACCAGAGCTTTGAAACGCACTTGAATCTCATCAGAGATTTAGCAGGCAATCTCGTGAGAATCTCATCCGTCACCACATGCATAGGAAGCTCCGCTGTCTCCGTAGACAAACACATTGTAGCTCAATCTTGGAGAGAAAGTTATAGCAGCGATTTAGGGCTTCTAAATTAATATATATATATATATATTGGGGTGCAACCTCGAGGAATTAATACTAGTTTCCTTAAATTCATAATTTTAATAGTTAGTTTTCCTTTCTTTCTTTTTTTTTTTTCCTTTTGACGCTTATTGTTTTTCTCCTTTTTTGTAATAGTTGTTCGATTATGGAGCTTTTGACAATTAATAACATTTCTTCATGTGTTTATTACAATTCATGCCATTGACCTTTTAATACAAAATTAATATTTCATTAGAGGTGTTTTTATGATCCAAAATATAGACCGAATCGTGTGACATTAATTAAAATCTCTACACATGTACTTAGGAGAGTATATTATATAATCATCATTTTTAAAAAGGAAAATCGTCTGTGCATTTAAGTAGACATTTCACATTTTATGCAATTTTCTTTAGCGCGTTTTTCTTTGACATTAAATTAATCAAGCATTAAGTAAGGTGAACACGGAATATTTCTTAAGAGGAACATTACAACATTGTTTTGTAGCAACGTGTCATCATGAATTCAAAATTTTTTAAAAAATAGGTTGGTTCATCTTAACTTATATTATACATTTTATTAAACTAACTATCAAATTGATAAATACTGTACAAAATAATATTCTCGAATTTTCTTTAAATAAAAACTATAGAATTACCTAATATGATTAACGTGTATATATATATATATATGACAATTGATGATTATGAATAATAAATATTTGATAACAATCTTTGTATCTCAGCTCTTTTTTTGTTTACTTTTATATTATTAAAAGAGTTAAACAATTACATTAACCATATAATACAAAATTATATTTTTTGTATATGTTATATTTTAAAATTTTGAAATGACTATAAATTACTAAAAACATTAAATATCTCACACTCAAATTTTGTGATCAATAGTTTAACTTTTTTTTTTGTAATAACAAGCTACAAATAATCATAAATCGTATGAATACGAAATCTCATTTAATAGATATTCATATTATATATTAATATAGTTTAAACTTAAACTATATAACATATAAAATACATTGAAAAAATCACACATTAGAAATTGTACTATATGAAATATTTTATGTAAAATGTCAATAATAAATATTTATATTAAAATGTACTAAATATCTATGTGCATGTCATTGAAATTAGTTATATATCATATTAAATAAATAAATTGATTATTTTGATTTAATTACCAAAAAAGTATCGTAAATAAACAAGAGGTATTGTTTTGATTTAGGTGCTTAATCTAATTTAATTATATACATCATACATAAATGTACATAAATAAATAATAATATGACGTTCAGCCCGCGCAGTTGCGCTGGTCTTAACCTAGTTTTAGATTAAACGTGATACCATTCATTGACAAATTTATTTCCTATCTATTAAAATATTTAAGAGCTGTTTGTAAGTAGGCTAAAGTATATGTTTAAAACATGATTTTTAATCAACAGTTTTGTAGACATTTGTATATGTCTACAAATGTTTTTATTCAAAATATCATACGAAGTTGTAATCTAAAGTATATTAGAAAAGCTAAGAAGCCTAGAATTATAAAAACATTAACCAGTTCGTTTCCGGAAATCATACGTATCCGGCGAGACTGCGGAAGAGGTGAGTAACTTTTCCAACAAGAAAGCTATTATGAATGTGATTGTCTATATTCATTTAATTTCATACATATATCTCTGTTCAAATTTAGGTGGTCGGGAATGTGAAAAACTTAGAAGCATTCACGGAGGAGGTGAGATCATACCGAGAAGCTCTGGAGAATACGTACACACGTAAGGGAGAAAAAGCGGTTTAGCCAAAGTACCTGGAGTCTAGGACTCCGTTCGATGCACTGTTCACAATGGAATTTCTAATTGCGCGACTGCTGAGGAAGCATCAACAATCTATGTCTCTCGAAAACTGGATAACTTAGAATACAAGAAACAAGCATAATTAAAGATCCCTAAACTTTGCGGTTTTACAACTTTTACTGGTGGGCAGAAGCAGCGGACCAATCTGATACGGTCCATATGGACCAATCTATATTCGGTATTATGGGTGAGCGTCGCACATCGAACACTCCTAATCCATCAATGATGTTTGACAAAATGTAAATATATTTATGAGAACATCGGTTTCCTTTTTTTTTATGTTAATATATTTGAAAAGGCTATGTTGGTGCAAAAGGGAAATGTCCATTTCACCAAAGAAAAGGGAAATATCCAAACGAATTCTAATGAACAATTTGAATGTTGGACCAAAAGGATTTCACCAAAGAAAAGGGAAATATCCAAACGAATTCTAATGAACAATTTGAATGTTGGACCAAAAGGCCCACCCACATCTAATCCTGAAACCAAAAAAAAAACATAATATAACAACTCAAACCGGTAACCATTAAAAAATATATGAGAAATAATAAAAAAATAAAAAAGAATAAGTAATAATTTTAAATGTATTTTAATTTTAATTTTAATTCACATGTTAACATTATAATTTTTATATTTTAATTACATCGATTCGGAAAAATAAAACCAAAAATGTAAATATATATATTATTGTTTCTTTTGATTTGGTATAATTATTTAAATTTTTTTTATTTAAACTAGATACAATTAAAATTATATTGTACAAAAATAAATTATTATATTACTTATTTAAATATGTAAATTATCTCCTAGTTTTAAATTTTTTTTATTTAAATCTATATAAATTTTAATAAATTTTGGTTTTTTTATTTTAGCTAAAATATGTTAAACTGGAATTTTTTTTTTTTAATTTACATAATGAACCATAAAGTTTAAATAAAATTTCATTCAATTAAACTATCAACAAAAATTTATTTGATTATCATTATTTTAATTTTATGTTTGTAAGGCACACTTACAAATAATTTTGATATATATAAATAAAAATAAGTCATTATTATATTTCAAAAATATTAATAAAAAAAATTAAATAAAATATAATTTAATGGTTGATTTTGGAGTTAATAGTTATTATTATATTTAAAAAATCTTGCCAAAAATATGAATATTTGTAAAAGAATTACAGGTTATAATCGACTGATGTTATGTCACAATTTTTCATGTCATGTCATCTTTTTGTGAGAATGAATATGGTGATGATATATAAGCAACTTCTTTCTCAAATAGTGTCTAGGAAAAAATTGGTTTAGTTAATTTAAATTTATTTTATTTAAACTTCGCTAGACCTAAAACTACATTTTCTAAAAAAATATTTTTATGATAATTTGAAAATTTAGTTTAAAAATAACATTTTATTTATATGATAATCACTATTTATTTAAATATGAATATTATCCCTTAGATGTAAAATTATATATTTAAATCTATATAAATGTTAATAAATTTTGGCTTTTGTTATTTTAGTTAAAATATGCTAAACTGGTAAAAATCAATTTGTTAATTTACAGAATGAACAGTTAAATTTAAATAAAATTTCCTTCAATTAACTATCAACGAAAATTTATTTGATTAGTGTTGTTCTAGTTTTATATTTGTAAGGCACACTTACAAATTTTTTTGATAATATATAGATATATACCAAATGAGAAACATAAATAAAATATTAGTCAATTTTATATTTCAAAATATTAATAAAAGTAATTTTTATAAATAAATATACTTTAATGGTTGATGTAGGAATTAATAGTTATTACCATATTTAAAAAAATTTGTAAAAAGTATGAATATTTATAAAAGAAATTAAACATTTCATAATTAAGAATGTTATGTCACAATTTTTCAATACTAAGTGATCTTTTTTTGGTGAAAATGAATATGGTAACGACACATAAACAAATTATTTTTCGAATACTGTCTAGAAATTATTTATGTTACTTGATAAGGAATAAATGTAATATATAACTTTTTAAATGTAAAAAAAATGCTAAAGAGTTATAGATAATAAATATTTCTTTTAAATAGGGTAAGTTGTAAAGAATTATAGAGAATACATTATTAAAGTTCTATTGATGTATACTAGAAGCACTTGGGGTTTTGTACATCTGTTGATTTATACATCATAAACCTAGTCAAATTCAGTCTGGAATGCTTAAGTCAGCTTGACCAATACACCTAACCCTGACCTGTCACGTGATCGTCTGCGGAAGATTCTCATTATATGTTGACGCCCACAGAAATTTTAGGGTTTTCTGAAAATGATTAGTTCTGTGATCACAATTTTTTTTTCGTCTGTGGTCTTTTCTGCTTTTTTTTCCTGGTCCGTTATTGTTTTTTTTGGAAAATACATGTCCCAAACAAGAAAAATTTCAAGAAAAATGTTGGACCACAAGGCCCACTAGGCAGTGGGCCACCACATCGAAACCAAAACTACATCAAAACGTTACAAAGGTCAATTAATTTATACTTTAAGCATTGGTTTATTTATCTTGATTGATTTAGAAATCTATATAATATTTATAAATCCAAGTAAAATATGCAAATCCGGAGGTTTTCCCTCGGATTTGAGTCTTTTGTATTTTTAACTAAAGAATCCAAACAAATCCATTATAAAATCAAATATATTAGTAAATCCGTACGATTGAATAACACTTGATTTGATACATAATTTATGAATCATTAAACCAATAACACATTATTTTAATGCAGATTTGAAAATCATAGAACCAATAACACTAGATTTAGTTTAGATTTTCAAATCAATTAAAATACAACAACCAATAACCCCTACTAATAAGAAAAACAAAATATACAAATAAATGCGGTTATCATTAATATACTACGTATTAGGCTTCGTAAACAAAAAATAGTCGTCCGATCTTTAACTATGAATCAACCCTGATCCTATTTATCACAGAATTTACACCAACCAAATTATGAATCAACCCTGATTCTCAAAATAATTTTTTTTTTTTGAACTTTCTCAAAAGAATAATTCATTTTGAAGAGGAACTCAATAGTCAATATAATGATCAATAGCTTTAAGCAAAAAAATAATCAATAGCTAATATATTTTATGGATCTTTTGTCAAATCAAAGTCTAGACAATGTTTAGATTTATTTTTGGTGATGTTGCACAGTTTCAAATAAATTTTTGATGGATTTTAAATTTTTGATGGATTTTAAATTTTTGATGGATTTTAGGTAAATGAATAAAAACATAATCGAGTGATATTGAATTTTTTTTTGCTGAATCTTATTAAAAGAATTGAAATCAAACTGATTTGGAGTTGAGTAAAACTGAAACAAAACCGTATTAAAACTTTAATATTTGTATATGACTGAAAACTTTAAATTCGATAAAAATAAACCCAGATTCAATTTAAAAACTCGGCTTATTCCCTTATTATGTTTGACGACATCAAGAAAAAAGAAGAGAAAAAACTGTCACTATTTCATGTCCTAATCATATCTGTACGGTTATAATTACATATGGGGTCTACTACCGATTATACTTTGCAGAGAAATAATGAAGGGATTGGTGGTTGCAGTATTACATGTAAACATCTCTTTAATGTGTTATTTAAGTATAATTTATTTTGACCCTTATGCTCTTTTTCTCACTCACAAATAAGAGAACAAATGTGAGACGAAGGGCGCCAGGACCCAGGAGGCCACCACAAGCATTTTAATAAGAAGCTGTGGCAGCGGGGGGATGAGCTGGACGTGCCGTCGAATTTAAAATAGAGCTATCTGTTTGACCTTGTAAAGTGTATGTGATGAGCTGGACGTGCCCTAGACATCAATAAAGTATTTACCAAATAACTTTTTATTGATATAAGTATCAATAATATCTCTATAAATCAGCAGACCTCAGAAACTGCTTATAAAAAAACTTAGAAACCTTGGAAACTCTAGTTATATTTTAGCTATAATTTACAAAAATGTAGGAAATACAAATATAATAGAGTTATAATTATCATAAATTTATGATATACTGTATTAGATATTTAGTAGAGGGATTTTACAAAAACTGTAACAATTAGCTTTGCAAAGTAAGGGGGACCTACAAATTTTTCATTTCACAGGTGGTGAGTTTGCCTATAAAATAACTTCCATTTTTCCCAATTCTCTTATTACAACTCAAGATGAATACTAACATGATGAGCTCTGTGGAAGCGAAGAAGAGTGCTAACCCTAGCCCTACCCAAGTGAAGAAGACAGGTTTACTGTTTTTTGGTTAATTTCTTTTATGCATTTTTAGTTCTTGTTCTTAATTTTGTAATGTTTTTTGTCTGTTAATTTGTAGACGGTGAGAGGAACAAACCAACGAAAGAAGAAGTTGAAAAAGCAAAGAAAGAGATGAACAAGATGAAGATGGACATCGCTCTTGGCAGGGAGGTGGAAGAGAAGAATCCCTAAATATATAGTATGTTATAAAGCTTTTATCTTTTGTGAAACATCTAATATATATATATATATATGAAATCTTTCGCATGTATTAGAAACAATTTTAAGGATCTCTCGATCCGATGGTCATATTTGCACGCTTGTGATTCTCAAAAGGATTGTATCTAAGACGCACTTGATATGATCAACAACTAAGATATCATATAAATTTTTGGATGGCAGTTTTGAAGTATATATATAGACAATGTTCAGTTTGGTTTATTTTATATAATTTTGGATAAATATGGGTTTTAGATAAAATGAACAAAAACGGAACCTTTATCATCTTGGTTTTTAGTGAAGATGGACGCATGATCGTAATCGTTTACTGGTTTTGAGTTGTTATTTCTTTTGTTGGTTTTAAATGTTTATCAGCTTTAGAAGGTTTCATCCTTTAGTTTATGGATCTGTAATTTTCTTTGTCTCCCTATGTTAGAACTTCTTTACCGGGAAACTGTGGTTTCGTCGATCTAGTTTCCGTGGTTATTACCGCCGGCCTTGTATTTCACATCTGCATTCCACCCCAGTATTTCTTCATGATCAATATAATTAGTGTTAAAAAAAGAAAGACAAAATGAATAAAAGCGGAACCGAAGTTGGTATTTAATTCATTTTATATTCAACAAATTTCTGAAAAAGTGCAAGTTCAGTAGTTTTTTTTTTGTCGACTTTATATTATATTCATAGTTTGGGCCACTAAAGAGCCAGATTACGAAGGAAGACGAGAAATAAAAGCAAAATGAAATACAAATTTTTAATATAATAAAACCCAAGAACAGTAGACAACAACAGGATAAGGATAAGCTCCCATCAAGCACGTGTCTTCTGTTCGTCCATTGATTTGTATGATTGAGACCTTGAGCTTAATCATCAGGCTAAGCTCGTTCCCGACTCCATTTGTAGAAACTAGAAGTAGAAACCTTCTGCCTTGGGAAAATTCCTTAAAAATACCCAGACTGAATTTTTTTTGCTATTTTAATACACGAACTTTTTAGGCTCTCCATTTAATACACAGACTAAATTGCGTTACCCAAAAAATACATCAACTTTTGAATTTCGGAAGTTTCACACCTCGATTCTAACAGCGTTAACTCTGTTTAACAGAGAATCAAGACGACGTTAATTTTTTAATTAGACACGTGATTGAACCGTTAAATCCTCGGGTTCCTTTATCAAAAGCCCCAAATCGAAAAAAGAACAAACCCTAATTTCATTCAACTCTTTATTTCCCAGAAATCCCTCAAATCGAAAAAAGAACAAACCCTAATTTCAGGAGCAGCTTGTAGAGTACAAGTTCCACAGTTATGACCTGTTTGCTTACAGTTGCTACATGTCATCCTTCTTCCTTCTCTTGTAACCTTTGTTGGATTTGTCTTTGACTCATGTGCCTCTTTGATCCTATCATAATTCTTCGGGCGTCCTGGCATTCTCCTTTTTTCAGGGATTTGTATAGCTTCCTTACCTGTCTTCTCCCACAGTCTCTCTCCGTTGACAGGTTTTATGTTGTTTTCGTAGGTGTCTTGCCACCTTGATGTCAGATAGTAAGGATCAACAAAGCTACAAAATAGAAAGAGAGATAGAGTTAGAACCTATATAATACTAAGATATGAGAAGAAAGAATGGTGCTTACTCTTCAGGTTCTTTGTTATGCTCGTTTATGACATAAATAGCATGCTGGCAAGGTATCCCGGTGAGGTCCCATCGATTACAAGCACAATGCTTTTCTGGAAGACATACCACATAGCTACAATCCCACTCAGTGACTTCATATAAGCTTTCACTACTTTTAATAACGGTGCAGTGGTTACTTGCTTGGCGGTTTTGCTCAAAAATCTCCATGATATTTGGTGGAAACTGAGTCGAACAGCCACTTGTTATGTCACGCCTTCGAGAGTTACGCTTCATTGCAAGTCTCCTAATCTCCTCAAGCATGTTAATCAGTGGCAACTTACGAGCATCTTTGATTGTTCTGTTGAAGCTTTCTGAGAGGTTGTTACACACATCTTCGCATCGTGCATGTCTACTGAAAAATGCTCTACACCATGTCTTCGGTTCTGTCTTCAGCAAGTCCTCATGTGCCTTTGCGTCGAACACTTCTAAAGCCTTCAAATTGATCTGATAATCACCATTCGTGAAGCTGTATGCAATTGCCCAGAAATAATCTTCATACTCTGACGCACTATAAACCTTCCTCCAATTTGCAAAAATGTGTCTAGCACAATGTCTATGCTCTGACTCGGGTAGAAGGTCTGCAACAGCATTTATCAAACCTTTCTGCTTGTCAGATATGATAGTGAATCCATTGCCTAACCCCAAATCCAAATCAGCCTTCAACTTATCAACAAACCAAGCCCATGAAGCATTATCTTCCACTCTAACTATTTCCCACGCTATAGGATAAATCCTATTATCTGCATCTCGACCAACAGCTGCAAGAATCTCACCCTTTAACTCCCATTTCATAAATGCACCATCAAGTCCTATAATAGGCCGACAACAATTCTTCCATGTGTTCCTCAGATTCTCAAAACAAATGTAGAATCTGTCGAAGACAACCTTACCATCGTCACGAGGAATAGTCACAATCTCAGTCTTCGTATTCTCATTTGAACGCTGAAGCTCCCTCTCATAATCCCACAGCTTGGCAAATTGCTCTCTCTGAGTTTGTATTACCAAATCTAGAGCCATTCTTCTTGCTTTCGTGCATATCCACTTAGAAACTGAGAGACTGTACCTCATCATTATCTCATCCTTGATGTCAGTCCACTTAATACCAGGTCTTCTTCTTGCTTCATCCTTGTACATCCTTGCAATTGTACCCTGCTTCAACATCCTTGCTTTACTACTCTTCAGATGATTATGTTTATCCACATTGTGGAAGCTTGTACCAGACGTGTTTCACCTTCCCGTTTGACCCATTGTCTTCACAGAATCCTTCGAACATACACCACGTCATGTAATCTGGATCGATAGCAATGTCTTTATTCACTAATCCTCCCCGATACTGAAAGTCGTTATCTTTACGCTCCATAACGCCTCCATAATGTAGCCTAATCTTCATTAACCCTAGTTCACTGCAATCAAACCAAAGATTATGATTTAGAAACACAATCAAACCGAAGAAGAAGAAGAATCAAATAAAGATAAAGGGAAGGGATCGGGAATTACCTCATCTTTTCTGTCTCTCATAGAACATAGAAATCCGAGTTTAGAGAAGAAGAACAATGTTTAGAGAAGAAGAGAGTCTAGAGCAATTCGATTGTGGGGTAAATGAAATTAGGGTTTGTTCTTCTTTCAATTTGGGGCTTTTGATGAAGGAACCTGATGTTTTAACGGTTTAATCACGTGCTTGATTAAAAAATTAACGTCGTCTTGATTCTCTGTTAAACAGAGTTAACGCTGTTAGAATCGAAGTGTGAAACCTCCGAAATTCAGAAGTTGATGTATTTTATGGGTAACGCAATTTAGTCTGTGTATTAAATGGGGAGCCTAAAAAGTTCGTGTATTAAAGTAGCAAAATAAATTCAGTCTGGGTATTTTTAAGGAATATTCCCTTCTGCCTATCAACCAGAGTAATGAACGGAGTTCAACTTGTAACATCGGTGTAAATAAGCCCAAGATGGTTAGTTGCAAACAGGGCCTGGCTCAATACGATGATGGGCCCTAGTGCAAAAAAAGAATTTGGACCCTACTTATTAAACTTTAGCAAATTATTTTTGGACCTTATAACTATTATTATTTTTTAATTAAAATAAAAAAAATTACATTTATTTTTTATTTAAACTTTGTAAGAAGTTAAATTATTTTTACATAGTTATATTTTTATTACACTATATTTATTTTAATGTACTATTATATATGTAATTTGAACATAATTTTAAAAAATAAATAAAATTGGTATGGTCCGGAACGATCACACTTACCGTCCTGTATACTCAGCCGTTGCAAAAATTCAAAGAAACCACCACTATAACACGGCAAAGAAGCTCAAATCTTCATGTTTGAAACTAAACTATCCCAATCACTTGACAGATCTTACACATAGATACTCACTATATACTACTATTTAACAAACGAGCTACGTTTTACTTATTAAACTTTTATAGCAAAAAAAAATTTGGACCTTATAATTATTAATTTTTAAAAAAAAATTAAAATAAAAATTTACATTTATTTTTATTTGAAATTTGTAAGAAGTTAAATTATTTTATTACGCTATATTTATTTTAATGTACTATTATATATGTATACTCAGCCGATCCTGGTTGCAAACATTCAAAGAAACCACCACCACAACACGGCGAAGAGGCTCAAACCTTCATGTTTGAATCTAAGCTATCCCAATCACTTGAAAGATCTTGCAAATAGATACTTGCTATATACTATTAACAAACGAGCTAAGTGTTACTCTAATGTGACAGAAAAATCAAGCAACCCGATGAAAAACATAGAATCCCACATAAAAGAAAAAGAGATTATTGTTTAATTAAGTTAGATGTTCGTGCCCCTAAAGTATTTTAAAAGAATTTAGATAGGATTCAGTTCGATTCTTTTCGAATTTGGTTCAGATATAGATTTAACCAATATCTTAATTCACTATAAAAGAAACTAAAAATACACAAAACATTCTAAAATATTTAAAAACTCAGTAAAAACTATTCAAACTAACTAAAATATATTAAAAGTGTTGTGAATGAAGAGGGGAACTTGTGTGTATTATTAGGTCGACCAACTGGTTTTTATATACATATGGTAATGACGGTCTAAGTACTGGATCGACATGAGATCGTACTTATCCTTAACTAGATAATGACTAGCAATACGTAAGATAAACACCAACTATAATGTAGATAAACACAAGAGTAGATAGGCGCCAGTATGATCCTGCGGATGGGCTTGGCCCG
>NC_027755.1:19765702-19766758 GCF_000695525.1 Brassica oleracea var. oleracea
ACTGTCCACCACGATTGTATCCATTCCACTTTTCATTCTTCAAAAACAATAATCATAAAGTTAATGAACAATAATAAAATTTTCAGAGATGGTATCTTTAATGATCTAATTCTTAGGCATATGAGAAATGAAAAAAAAAATTATTCATTCATAAGGATAAAGTTAAATCCAAAGCCAAACACTGATAAACAATCTTAAAGAACACCAAATCCAGGGGAAAACAATAAAAAAAACGATATAGAATTTTAATTCTTTATTTCAGTATGTCTGAAGTTTCAAACTCCATGTGATCAACTTTGTCTGACTCGTGCTGGTGATCCTGGACGTCTTCCAAGTCATCATCATCATCACCATCATATCCCGGGTCTCGAACCATGTTAGCTTCCGGGTTTCTTTTTAAGCTCTCCATGTAAAGCTCACACAAATGCTTAGGAGTTCGGCAATTCTTTGCCCAATGATTACCCATAACACATCTGTGGCATCGATCAGCTTTGATCTGTGGTTTAAAAGACACACTACGGCCTCGGCCACGACCACGGCTAAAGCTGGGTGTGGTACCGCGACCACGTCCTCGCCCGTGTGCTTTAAAAGAACCACGACCTCGTCCTTGACTTCTTCCACGGTTTGGACCGGGATGGTCATTGTGTTGGACAAGGTTACTCTCTTTCTTTGGCTCTATAGCCAGCTTAGAGATGTCGGGTAATGGAGCTGTACCAGGAGGTCTCATCTTACTATTTTTCAATAGCAGTTCGTTGTTAGATTCAGCCAACAAGAGACATTCTATCAACTCAGTATATGTGGCGAAATTCCTCTCTCTGTACTGCTGTTGCAATACCATGTTGGTTTGAGAAAACGTGGAGAGAGTTTTATTAAGCATCTCTTCCTCGGTTACTTTTTCACCACATAACCTTAACAAGGACACAATTCTGAATATGACTGAGTTGTACTCGTATACTGATTTGTAGTCCAAGAACCTTATGTGTTTCCAATCATATTGAGCCTTTGGAAGCAACACCGTTTTCTGGTGGTCATATCTTCGCTGTAAAGCGATCCAAA
>NC_027755.1:19767459-19773964 GCF_000695525.1 Brassica oleracea var. oleracea
TTAAAACTATATTAAATTTTACATATTTTAATTAAAATATTTTTAATATCTTTACCTTCTTATTTGAAATGCAACTCAATATTTTTTAAAAAAATTATAACAAAATATTTAAAATATATTTTTAGAATTTGTTTGAAAAATATGAAAATTACATTTTAAATTAAAATTATCCTAAAATATGATAAGTTTTGATGTAAACGAAAACTCAAATTATGTCAAAAATATTATATTCAATGATAATAACAATTTAAATTGATTATTTTTTAAAAAAATACATTTACAAAAATATTGTTTGAAAGAAAATTCATTTCTCTTTCAAATATAAAATGAAAATATTATAATTAAATAATAAAAAATATAAATAAAAACCATAAATTTAGTAAATGACAACTGAGTTATATTATGCTAAAATTTTATTTCTAACAATTTAACAAATGACAAATGAGTAACATGCGGCTTATTCTTTTGTTAACTAAACGAAGATTAGACTACGGTGGTAAGCGGCTTTTTATATATAAAAGTGGTGATTTGTTGTGAATGAAGAGAGGAACTTGTGTGTATTATTAGATCGACCAACTGGTCTTTATATACATATGGTAATGACGGTCTAAGTACTGGATCGACATGAGATCGTACTTATCCTTAACTAGATAATGACTAGCAATACGTAAGATAAACACCAACTATAATGTAGATAAACACAAGAGTAGATATGCGCCAGTATGATCCTGCGGATGGGCTTGGCCCGTCTTGCTACACGGGCTGATAAATGGGTCGATCACTAAATGGTTTATAACAAAAAGCGGTTTGTCAAAAAAACACTATCAAAAATCTATTAAAAAGTGGAAGCTCCTTAATCATTTGACTAAAGATTCATTAATTTTTGTACACCAGAAAGTTAGAGGTTTAAATCTCAGAAAATGCAAATTATCTATATTATTAAAAGAGAAGTACCCATTTGAAAATGTTCTTACTTCATTAATTAAACTTCATATTTTTTTGCTTGTCTTTTTCAGTTGCATTTATGAAATATCCTAAAACGAATAAAACTGACTAATTTATTAGTTGTCTTTTCAGTTACATTAATGAAATATGCTTAAATGAATTTAAACTTCCTATTTTATTGTTTGTCTTTTTCAGTTATCTTAATGAAATATCCTTAAATAAATTTGGACATAATGTTATTTAATCAACCAAAAAACTCATGAGTTATCCTTACGTGCATAATTTTAATAATGAAGATTTTTAAAAACGTGCATCATTAAATTATTTAATTATAATATTTTTATTTTATATTTGAAAGAGAAATGAATTTTTTTTCAAACAATATTTTTGTAAATGTATTTTTAAAAAAATAATCAATTTAAATTGTTATTATCATTGAATATAATTATTTTTGATATAATTTGAGTTTTCGTTTACATCAAAACTTATCATATTTTAGGATAATTTTAATTTAAAATGTAATTTTCATATTTTTAAAAAAATTCTAAAAATATTTTTTAAATATTTTGTTATAATTTTTTAAAAAATATTGAGTTGCATTTTAAATAAAAAGGTAAAGATATTAAAAATATTCTAATTAAAATATGTAAAATTTAATATAGTTTTAAGGAAATGGTCAAAATAAAAAAAAAATTACACATAAAAAAAATCATGATTTTTGTTAACTGGGCGGATCATTATTTATATGATATCGCAACCGAAAGAAAAATTTATGTTTTTACAATTATCTAATTAACTATGTATACTCATTTTTTATATTTTTTTATATGATATCACACATTCGTAAAAAAATAGATAGTTTAAGATGAAAAAAAAAATATTTACTTAATGAATATAATATGAATGAATTTTACAAATACATCATTTAATAAAATAAATAATTAAAAACTGAAAATTCATACCCACGCTGGCGCGCGGATCAGAATCTAGTTTAGATTATAAAGAAAATGATTACAAAAGATCTTCAATATGGTACATAGTGTACCATCGAACATGTATATAATAGGACGGTTCAGAGTGGCGCAGGTAAACATGTATTCTTATAAGGTGGTAGAATTATCGGCTATAGAATTATCTACGTAAGATTTCTCATTGTTATAACAATATAATTAATTAGACGTTAAAAAATTTATAAAAATTGCTCTTTTATTTGTTATTAGTTTACACCATAATATTCCTGGTACTTTAAATATAGTATGTTGTTATTTCATTTGTGAAAAAACAATTTCAATTACATTCTGGATCCACACTGAACCATATATACAAGAATCGGTTCAATACTTAATTAGGGGATTCCGGTTACTCCTGAACTGGTTTGTTTTCATCATCAGAGAACAAATCCTTGGCATCATTAGACTTGAGAGACAGAGAATCCTCGTCACTCGTATCCAAAACAAACATTGGTTGTTTAGGCTTTTGAAGATCCATTGTAGACGTCAGCATTGTCACAACTTGTTTGATGTTTGGTCTGTCCATTGCTTGATGCTGAACACATAGCAAACTTATCTGAACACATCTCATCACTGCTTCAACTGAATCTGAGTCAGAATCAGCAATGTCTTGATCCAGTAGACCTGCTCCTCCAGTTTCGCTCCAAGATTCCCATGCCTGTTACAATGAAAACAAACTATAAACCATCAAGAAACCAAGATTTGTCTCAACTTGATTGTAATGAGATTTTAACTGTTTCTTACGTGTGCAACAAGGTTCTTGCCTTCTTTTCCATAACTAAAGCTTGATATCTCTTTTCCAGTGATAATCTCCAGCATCAAAACTCCAAAGCTGTAAATGTCAGACTTCTCAGAGAATGTCCCTGTCCATGCATACTCAGGAGACATGTATCCCCTGTTCAAATACATAATGACTTTAGAATAAAAACCTTTGATTTCAACATAACCGAGAGAAGAGATGTGATTCTTACAAAGTTCCAAACACTCTGCCAGTGCTGTCTTGATTCTGAGTTCCTTGAAACATCCTTGCCAATCCAAAATCTGATATCTTTGGATTCATCTTCTCGTCCAAGAGAATGTTGCTGGCCTTAAGATCACGGTGTACAACTCTGAGGAATGAGTCACGGTGGAGATAAACAAGTCCACGAGCAATACCTTGAATGATATTGAACCTCTTAGTCCAATCAATCTCCAGCTTCTTCTTCAAATCTATAGATGAAGAGAAACCGATCAGCATGTAAGTCACAAAAGAACAATGAGAAATGAAGAGGTAGGTGAAGAAGTAGGAGCTCACCAAAAAGAAAAGTATCAAGGCTTTTGTTCACCATGAACTCATAAACCAATAGCTTCTCTTCTCCTTCAATGCAATATCCTAAAAGCCTAACCAAGTTTCTGTGCTGTAATTTTGAGATGAGCTTTAATTCGTTCATGAACTCCTCTGTGCCTTCTCCAGAGTTGCTAGAGAGACGTTTTATAGCTATTTCTTTCCCATCTTGTAGCTTCCCCTGTAATCACAGAGAGAGTCTCATCAAGGGAACAAGAAAACAGTAAATAGAAAAGAGAAGTAGAGATTATATTTTTACCTTATAAACTGTTCCAAATCCACCTTGACCAAGTTTATTTGAGATGCTGAAATTATCAGTTGCAGTTTGTATGGTATGCATCTCAAAGAAATTTAAACCTGAGACAATATTTTCTAACTTCAAACTACTCTTCCAAGATTCTTCTGAAGTCTCCATGGCTACACGCGCTTCACCTATGAGTTATAAGTATCCATCCATGTATTAGTACTTAAGAGCTTCAATCATTTAGATTCTGACAACAAAATGAACTATGACCAAGTGAAGGAAAACAAAAGAGATTGAGTCTCACCATTTTGTTTCAGTCTGTATCTCCAACACCAAAATGCTGCAAGCCCCAAGATTATAAACATGCAGAGACTGATAGCACTAACAATGATTATCTTGATTCTCTTACTTCCAGCTGAGAGAATCACCAAGAAACTAAACTGTAAACCATATTGCTAAGACAATATAAAACAAAAACAAAAACAAGAATGTGATTTGTGATGTCTTTAAGACTTACCTAACTCAGAACGTGCAAGACGGATGAAAAGAAACTTTCCTTCTTCAGCAAACTGAACCATATCCAATAGCTCCTTGTTCCACACTAAGCATCCAATTCCCTTAATATAAGCAAAGGCCAAGCAAGAACAGTTCCTCAAACATCCTTGACGGCACTCTTCAGCATCACCAAAGCTTACCAACTCATAAGAATCCGGAGGCTTCATATTAGCAACACGGTAAAACCCATCTGATGTATCTTTTCCCTGACATGATGATAACTCCGTTCTCCTCACACACCCACGAGTCCAGTTCCCACTGTTCCACTCATCATCTGACTTTGGCACAAACCCTTTCAAGCATTTACACGTTGTAGTAGTACTAATGGACCTAATACACAAACCATTAGGTCCACATGTACCGTACAGATCACATGAGCTTCTAGGACCTTCAAAATGCTTGATCCACCCATTGGTTCCACCGTTGCTCCGGTGAATATCCAGCGACCCATCTGGTGTTAGCTTTATGTACGACACATCAAAGTTTCTCAACGCACAGAAAGTCAAAACTCCTGTCCGGTTGACCACGTCTTGGACCATTGTCAATGGATTCACATAAGTTCCATCCATCTCTGGTATCCCTGAGAACCTAGTCTCCGCCCAAGGCCCGCTTCTCCAGTAAGGCGACAAGCCTTTCCACACAAGTCCTTGCGGTGGAACCTCAGGAGTAAGCTCGGCTAGAAACTCGCCGGGAGAGGGGTCTGTGTTGCTTGTCCAAGAAGTCAACACGCGTCTCGTGTTGTTAGGGAGATCGTACATGAGAGAAGAGAGAGGAAGCATGGTGTCTGTAAGATGGTCAAAGCTTTGCCATAGATATGTTCCTGTAACGTTATCTACGACCACAAGGTTTCCAGAGTTTAAAAGCTCAGCATGGCATTGGTTTGATGTGAGGAGAGTTTCTTCTCCAGATGACCAGAGAAATTCTTGTTTCTCATCGAACAAGATGAGAGTTCCGTTACTGCTGATTGTGAGATTAGCAGTGAGGCTCGTTACTGGGGTTTCTCTGTTAGCTACCCAAACGTAGACATGAGGAGTGATTCTCTTGAACCAGATTCCAAGATACTGATGGTTTTGAGAGGTGTTGTTAGGACTGAAGAATCCTAGCTCAAAGGATCCATCAGGAGAGCTCAGAGTTTGTGTTATGGACAAAGGATTAGATGTGGTTATATTTGCAAAGCTATAAGTTGAGAACATAGTTAACAAAAGCAAGTAAGGAAAGTAAAGAGTACTCATCTTTCTTTCTTTTTTTGATCAAAAGAGAGTACTCATCTTTCTTCTCTGTGTGTTTGCAAGAGATCTTCCTTCAGATATGAATATGAATGAAACCTAATAGATGGTTTGATTTTCAAACTACTTGCATTGATTCAACCATCCTAAATTGACCAAAGCAGCCATACGCGTTTCGCTGCTATATCAAATTAGGTTGACTTTATTTTTTTTTCAATTTTTTTAATTCTTGGTGGTGCATAAAAAGACAAGTGTCATGTAATGAAATAAAGTACAATACTTTGAATGTTTCAACTGATACAAAAAGTTTTATTCACAATTTCAACTAGAAACAGCGTCCTAAAATGAAACAGAGCCCTGAAATGATGTATGTTACTTGACTGCTACGTTACTTCTTTTTTATATATATAATAACTAGATTTTGACCCGCGCTTCGAAAGCGCGGGTTCTTCTTTGGATTATAAACAAAATTTGTGAATTAGTATTTTAGAATTGGCGTACATTATTCTCTTACAAAGTCATTATATCGAAGAAGGGCACTTGTTTAAAATTATATAATTTGTGAATTTGTTTATATAATATTTTGTATGTACACTATTATATAACTCTTTTTAGTCTTAGATGTTTCACCGGATCCGAAAAACCATACCAAAATCAACCAAAAAATATAGTTGGGTTTGGATCTAGGGCAAAGTACATATTTGATTTTTTCTCCGACTTGCGGTCTTTGTTCGATTCCTAGTCCTATCTGAGATCCAGTTGGGTATTCAAAATATATTAGTTTATATAATATTTGTATGTACACTATTATATAATTCTTTTTAGTCTTAGATATTTCACCGGGTCCGAAAAACCAAACCAAAATCAATCAAGAAATATAGTTGTGGTTTGGGTTTGGATTTAGGGCAAAGTACATATTTGATTTTTTCGTCGACTTGCGGTCTTTATTCGATTCCTAGTCCTATCCGAGACCCAGTTGGGTATTCAAAGTATATTAAATGTTTTAAGTATATTAGGTATATTTGATTTTTTCATATATGTATTTGGTATTTCGAATGTGTTTTCAGTATTATGAATATTTTTTTAAATTTCGAATCAAGATTTCCGATTATAGTTTCGGGTAAAATTCAAATTTTCTTGGGTATGAAGAAATGTTTTTAGGTATCTTAGGTTCCTCATATCATATTTACCGTAAACTTTG
>NC_027755.1:19774346-19782848 GCF_000695525.1 Brassica oleracea var. oleracea
TACCCAAAAACTATAGGTATTTTGTAGGTATTTGAATTATGGACCTTGATCCCAAAGAAATCAACCCGAATCCGAACTAGAAAATTTTAAATACTTAGATCGAAAGGAACCGATCCGTACCCAACCAGAAGACCCGATGCCCATACCTACTCTCTCACGTTATATTTTGTGTGCATTTTATAAGAGTTACATTTGTTGAACTTGTGAGCCTTAAGATTTACTTGGTTGATTTTGGCTAATTTAGTAGTATAGATTTGTAAATTTATTAATAATTTTTAATCTTGTATTAAATAACAAATTTTATTTTAAACTATAAAAAAATAATTTAACGTAAAATATATAGTTTTATTTTTTACATATGGTTTGTTAAAGTGTTTGTATAAAATTTGATTTTGTAAATTTTTGAAACTATATAGATGTTTAGAAAAGAGTGTAATAAAGTATATAAAATATATTGTATATTTAGAAAAGAGTATAATAAAGTATAAAAACTATATTGTGTATATCATTGTCGTGTGATATGGTCTAATAAATAAAATTTTATTTGTTGTATAATTTTGTCATGTTCAAAAAGATGTGGTGTAATAAATTATTGTTAGAGAAATTTTAGGTTAGATATTGTTAGTCAAATATTATGGTAAGACCAAATATATTGCTAGCAAATGAAATGGTCTAACAACCTTTCATAAGTAGATTTTTTCAGAATGATTCTCTTTTAATAGAATAGATTTGCCGTTGAGTGTACACAGTTAGACTCAGACATGATCATCTGATCACTTATATTTCAATGATAAACGACGGTAACCAATTTAGGTGATGATTGTTTACTTAGATTTTAGATTTTGGTTTTTGGTTTCTAGTTTTTAGTTTCTAGTTTTTGGATTTTAGTTTTTAGTTTTTGGTTTTTGATTTTGGAGTGGCTTTTAGTTTTTTTTTTAAAAAACTTGAATGGTGAGTTTAGATTCTGGTTTTTGGTTTTTGATTTTTGATTTTTGATTTTTGATTTTTTTTTTTTTAAATAATTTTCTGTATTTTTTTGTTTTCTCTAAATTTTTGATTAGTAATTTATTTAATTTTAAAATGTGTCTATTATTTTTAAGAACTTGACTTAATTTTACATAAAATAATTTTTAAATAATTAATTTTGTTTATTGACAAGTTTTTTTAAAATGTTCTTATATAAAAGTATTATATTGGTGATAAAGTCTTATAGTTTATAGACATGAAATAGTAAAATGGTGAAACCTAATTTTCCTAAATAATACAAAAATTTATCAACAGTAATATTTACATGTTATTTTAATAGTTAACTTTGAATTATTAAATTTATTTATTCATAAGTTTACAATTGTATGAGTTAGCTATCAAGATTGTAAAAAAAATGATGTACTATTAGATAGAATATCATTCACACACTGTAATAATTCTATTACATTTTAATTAGCATAGATATAAAATTGATGCTTATGTATATACTCTGTTGACCAAAAACGCATCTCCTATTTATTTCAAATAATCAAATTTAAAATTTGATTTATCTTGACAGCCTACGAATATAATAGTAGACGCACTGTCTCATAATAAACACAAAGATTACTAATCCTTATTTTTACAATAATTAGTATTTTTCTTTATTTTCCCTATATTAATGGATAAATATAGAAAAAAAGAAGAAAATTGAAAAACCAACGAAAATGAGTAGTGAAAACTGATGAAAGCTTGTTTTTGGTTTTTATGTTAAGAAAACAGTTATTTGAAAAAACTAGTTTCCTTACATTTTAGGAAATCCATTCTTTGAAAATCTTGATTGGATGAAAATTGGATTTTAGAAAAACAAAAACCAAAAATTAATCCAAAAACTACAAACAATCAACTTCTAGTTACGTTAAAATACACATACATTGATCTAAATATAAGATCTGAATCGTATGTGTATTTTAACGTAACTAAACCGAACCGAACCGGTTTTTTCGGTATGGTTTCTAAGAAGTAGTGAAATTTAAATATTAGCCACTGGACCTCGTAATAAGACTTATTTTATTTTAGGCCCAAAGTAAAACGACACTGGTTTAACGTTATAACTCCCTTTTTAAGAGATTTTATCCCACACTCTCTGCTTCTTCTTCTCTCATGCAACTCGTCGTCTCTTGTGGTTGTGGTCTTCAGAGTGTTGTCGTACGGAAACCCTAAGTTGGTTGCTCTCGCCATTTGCAGGTTTGTCCTCAAAATCTGAAGTATTCTTACTTTCACTCTCCATTTCTCATGTTCGATTGGTTTCTTTACGATTTTATCTTTATTTGTTGAAATCTGAGTGTAATATTTTTGGGGGTTATTGTTGAAATTTGCGTGGTAAAATGGTCCGATTGTACATCTCTTGACCAATAGTCTGGTAAAGATTGAAACTTTTTTATGTATGTTGTTGTTTATGAGTGAATCCTAATCTTTCGGTTGTTCTCTGTCTGGACTTGGAGTCAGCTTCCTAGCTTCTTAGCTATTTACTCTTTGTGATTCTTGCTTGAGAGGATATACGAGGAGATGTCTGAACCTGTAATATCTGAAGTTGGAATGTGTGAACTTGAAATGTCTGAGCTTGAAATGTTTGAACGTGAAAGTTTGAACTTGAAATGTCTGAACTTGAAAGTCTGAACTTGAAATGTCTGAACTTAAAATGTCTGAACTTGGAAGAACTTGAAATGTTTGAGCTTGAAATGATGTTTGAACTTGGAATGTCTGAACTTGAAATGTCTGAAAAAATGTATGAACTTGAAATGATGTCTGAACTTGAAATGTTTGAACCTGAAATGTTGTCTGAACTTGGAATGTCTGAACTTGAAATGTTGTCTGAACTTGGAATGTCTAAACTTGAAATGTCTGAACTGAACTTGAAATGTTGTCTGAACATGGAATGTCTGAACTTAAAATGTCTGAACTTGGAATGTTTGAACTTGAAATGTCTGAACTGAACTTGAAATGTCCGAACTTGAAATGATGTCTGAACTTGAAATGTCTGAAGTTGGAATGATGTCTGAACTTGGAATCAGCGAGTAATCTTTAGTCTTTTAGGCTAATCAATAACATATTTCCTTTTTTTTTTTATTCAGGTTAATTTCCTGATTCACTCAACCAAAGCTGTGTCAGATGTCTGAACTAATGGAGCGATTCTCGGAGCTTTTTAGTGTCTCCTCTGATTCCGTCACTTCCAAACGACGTTACCCTTGACATCGTAGCTCGCGTACCCAGAAGCCACTACCCGACTCTCTCCCTCGTCTCCAAGAGTTTCCGGAAACTCATCGCCTCGTCTAAGCTCTACAAGAGGCGATCTCAGCTAGGTATCACCCAAAACCGTCTCTTCGCCGTCCTCCGCAACAGCAACACCGGTGATTTCAGTCTCTACATCCTTCACAGGAAACTCAACTGCACTAACCGCTTGGTCCTTGTCCAGTCACTTCCCACCATGTCTTCCCGTGGAAGCTATGTCCCTGTTGGTTCGAAGGTGTATGTGTTTAACGATATCGACGCGCTCAGCATTGACTGCACATCTCACACGGTGCAGCCCATCCCCGACATCCCTCAGCGCATGTCCTTTAAAGTGGTTAACGCGGTCGGGAAGAAGGTTTATGTACTCGGTGATTCGTTTTGTCATGTGATTGAGGAGGGTGGTGGGTGGTGGAAAGGGTGGAGGAAGGCAGTGACAGTGTTCGATACAGAAACACAATCCTGGGGGGCTAAGTTGGTTAAGGAAGACATGGCTGTAGGTCTAGGCCCCTTTTGGTCTGACTCTGTGGTGATGGAGGGTAAGGTTTACTTGAAAGGCTGCATCAACCGCAACTCTTTTGTTTATGGACCAGTGGGAAAGAAATGGGAAGTGATGGACGAGACGATGAACTCTGAGGACTGGGAAGGTGCGTGTGTGGTTGATGATGTCCTCTACTATCACGATTGTTCCGGGAAGGCGGTTTTGAGGGCTTTTGATCGAAAGCAGAGGTGTTGGAGTGTTGTCAACGGTTTGGAAGAGTTTTTGGCGGCTGAGACTTCTCAGTCGAAGTGGTGTGATGCGGTGAGCTACGGCGAGAAGAAGCTGGCTCTCTTCTTTCCTAAAAAACATGAGGGCAGTAAGATCATTTGCTGTGCGGAGATCGCTTTGGAAAGACGCCAAGGAGGAGAGATTTGGGGTAAGATGGAGTCGTGTGATGTTGTCGTTGACGATGGGGTGTCTGAACTGGTGAAGTGTGTGGCTGTTAGCGTTTGATGCAATGCAGCATGATAATAACATCTCTATTTAGATCCCTTCGTATTTTAAATTATCCTAAATGCCATCTCGTGTGGTTGATCGTTTATGTTAAGACAAAACCTTGAGAGCGTGTTGTTGTTTAAAACTTTGCTACATGTTTTGTTAAATTTGCTATGTTTTATTTTTGAATCGTTTCCTTACTATTAAGAAAAATCTTGGGAACTTTTGTTCTCCGACGAAGTCAGTTAAGACACACGAAGGTTGCTGGAAGAACCGGAACGAATCGAACCATTCATTAAACCCGTAACTAAACCAAATTTCAATAACCCTCATCAGTAGAGACCGAATAAAAAAAAATTCCAAATTGCATACAACCTATAGAATTGGAGTTAGCCATGAAATTGAAACATTGATCTTGCACCACCAACCTTTTAAAAATTCATATAAATTATAGGTTCTAAGAGCATGATTAAACCCGTAACTAAACCAAAATTTTGCCATTTATGTGGGTTCCATGAGCTTAGAAACTCCAATTATCATCTGCGATAATTGTGGTCTAATGTTTCTTTAATTATTAAACTTTTGACCTTTTAAAATTTAACTAGAATATATTAAAATTAATATATACAAACAGAGCGGACATTGTCAATCAGTGAGACGATAAGTAATTAAATAGAGAATTATCAACAACAAAGCAGACATTATCGTCTCACTGATTGACACTTAACAGGCAGTGGCGTTTAGAGCATCCGCATCAATGAACCCTCTTTTGGGGTTCATAGGATTTTTTAATATTTTTTGATGGGACCATGAATAGTGGTGAACTTCTATCGTTTGTGTATCTGCATTAGTGAACTTGAAGAAGGGGTTCAAAAAAATAAAATAATATATTTTTTAAAAAATATTTGAAAACTTTTTATTCAATACATTAAGATTATTCAAATACATTAAGAATATTAATGAACATAGAAAGATTATTCATCTACATTACCAAACTTTTTCCATACATTTTCAACTAAATCCGCTTTCAAAAGATGATGTTTCTCTGAATCCCGAACTTCATTGCGAACACCTAACATATTACCTATATTAAAACTTGTTCTCGTTTTCACCTTGGAACTTCTGCTTGACTCTCCTGACTCGAACTCAGATGTATCAATTTGGGTATATCCGTCTCGTTCGTTCTCTACTATCATATTGTGCAATATGACACAACTTCTCATAATCCATCCTATCTTTTCTAGTAGAACCGGGTTTTTAACTATTGCAAACCTTGATTGCAATACTCCAAAAGCCCGTTCGACATCTTTTCTGGTGGATTCTTGACGTTCGGCAAATAGCTCTGCTTTAGGACCTTGAGGGAGTGGGATGGATTGGATAAATGTTGACCAATTTGGATAAATCCCGTCAGTAAGGTAGTAGGCCATACGATAAGTGTGGTTGTTGACCTTGAACTTCACTTTTGGTGCTCGACCTTGTAAAATATCATCAAAAACTGGTGACCGATCAAGAACATTGATATCGTTGAGGGTACCTGGTAATCCGAAAAATGTGTGCCATATCCAAAGATCTTGTGATGCAAGAGCCTCTAAGACAATTGTCGGCTTTCCTGAACCTCGTGTGTACTGCCCTCTCCAAACCGTTGGGCAGTTTTTCCACTCCTAATGCATACAATCAATGCTGCCAATCATCCCTGGAAACCCGCGTACCTCTCCAATATCGAGTAATTGTTGAAACCCCCGTACCTCTCCAATATCGAGTAATCGTTGAAGATCATCCTCATTAGGTCTTCGTAAATACTCCTGTCCAAACAATTGTATTATCCCAGTAGTGAAATTTTCCAAACATAAACGTGCCGTACTTTCACCAAGTCGGAGATATTCGTCATATGTATCTCCCGATTGACCGTATGCCAGCATACGTATAGCTGCCGTACACTTTTGAAGTGCAGATAGCCCGAACCTTCCGTGAGCATTTTTTCTTTGCTGAAAGTATGGCACTTCAGTACTTAAGCGATCGACAATGCGAAGGAACAATGACTTGTTCATTCGAAAACGCCGCCTAAACATTTCCGATGGGTATGTGGGATTTTCGTTGAAATAGTCGGTCAATAGTTGATTGTGTCCGCGTTCCCGATTTCTTTCGATATAAGCTCGTCTCTTCGGGTTGTTAGCTTGACCATCAACTACTGAGTCGATGAAATTATCAACAACTTCGTCGACCATTTCTTCTAAATACTCATCTACTTCATCACTTGATGAGGAAGACATTGTTGAAGCACTTTACTTCCTATAAAAGGCAAAAGGAATTTATTAAAAACTAATAAAAATATAAATATCTTATAAGTACATTACATTTATTTCCTTCTCTAAGTACATTACATTTATTTCCTTCTCTACATCGTTTTTTGTGTTGTCTTTTATAAGTAAGGTAGTAGGCCATACGATAAGTGTGGTTGTTGACCTTGAACTTCACTTTTGGTGCTCGACCTTGTAAAATATCATCAAAAACTGGTGACCGATCAAGAACATTGATATCGTTGAGGGTACCTGGTAATCCGAAAAATGTGTGCCATATCCAAAGATCTTGTGATGCAAGAATATATAGAGAAGTGAAAGAGTTGTTGCACAAACAGAAGTGAGAAACATAGATTATATAAAGAGACATATTTTTACATGTTGATCGGGTACATACACCCGTGAGTACAAAATAGAACCCGTGGGTACATACACCCGTGAGTTCAAAACACAACCTGTGGGTACATACACCCATTAAAGCCGATGAAGTTAAAAGAAGTGTAGAAAGATTCAAAATTCTACACTCACCCGTGAATCAAACAGAGAACCCGTGACCTGATACCAAAAGAAGCCGAGACCTACTAACAACACGTCCACACGCACGCATCCACCTATCGCAACCCGTGACCTGCAAACCTGCAAACCTGCAACCCAAAGCATATTCAGCAAATATCAAATGCAATCAAGTTCATATCAAGCATTATCCAACTAAAAAATTAACTTAAAAATTCATATCAAATGCAATTAACCAACTGACCCTATCAAAGCATTTCAGAAATGAGTTTATTTTTAAGAGACACTTCTTGTGGAGAAAGTGTAGCTTCAGTTTTTGCTAGCAAGCGATCAAGGATTTTCTGTTTGGATATAGTATTTTTCGCAGCTAATATGCTCTCTATCTGATCAAAAGCTGCTTCATTCGTGTGCTTCTTGCGTTTGGCTGCTTTGCTAGCCTTAACGCCAGGAGGCCTAACATCTTGGTCCACAGGAACCTCCTCTGCCGGTTCCTTCCTTTTCTCCTTTGCACCATCTTTCGAGAATGAGTGTGATCTCCATTTTTGATCAAACCTAAGCTCCCTCCAACAATGTTCCATACTGAACTTGACAAGATAGTCGTTAAAGAAGATGTCATGGGCAGCCTTCATGACATCATTCTCATTTTGCCCACTCGCTTGCTCCTTCAGCGCGGCTTCATGGCTTCCAAAAAACTTGCAGACCTGCTCATTAACCCTTCCCCACCTCTGCTTACATTGACTCCACTCCCTAGGAATGGAGCCAATGAGCAGAGGACTAGCATTGACATACTCCTCTATGCGCTTCCAAAACGTGCCTGCCTTCTGCTCGTTACTCACGATTGGATCATTGCTGGTGTTCAACCAAGCACTGATCAAGACAACGTCTTCTTTGGTTGTCCACTTTCGCTTTGACGCCGGTTTAGGAACCTCAGAACACCCTAAGTCTATTGTTTGACTGCTCTGAGAGACTAGTAGGTTAACCAACCCGGGAGAGTTAAAGTTAAAAGGATCCATTTAGATTTTAGATAAATGGGTTTAAACTTTGGTTTGTGTTTTCAGAAGAAGATTGCCTATGATTTTATACTAGTTTTGACTTTGAAAGGACAAAAAATTAAAGTGGGTCTAACCACCAAACATTGATTAAAGTTTTTAAAACTACAACTACTATACAGACAGTATTCAATAAACATCAAATCAGTTCTAATTCAACTCTACCTAGCAGTCGAATTGATTACGCAACCAACCAAAACACAAGTACACGGGGTTAACACTCAACCATTCATCAACATTCATTTCAAATTCAACTCAACCTAGTAGACATAGTTCAGTTAAAATTCAACTCTAACTAGCACTCGAATTGATTAAGCTTGAGTGTTACCTTTTTTTTCAGTCGAAGCATAGCTTCTCCAAGTCCGCGACCTGCACTGAGAGGTTATAAACCTGCCCAGTGAGGTTATCAACC
>NC_027755.1:19783252-19789667 GCF_000695525.1 Brassica oleracea var. oleracea
GTATCCTTGCATGTTGATCAACTCCGTCTGCCTCTTTGTCTCTCTTCTCTCTTCTGCGGGATCCATCTGTACCAGAAAAAGCAAATATTAGAACACAATAAACGGTAGAGCGTAACCAGAAACTCGATTTGGAACCCTAAGTAGAAACCCCCAAATCGATTTCAAATCCTCGAGAAACGAACCCTAAATGGAACCCGCATGACGATAATTAACCCTAAATGGAAACCCCCATATCGATTTTGAACCCTACATCAAAACCCCCAAATCGATTTTCAATTAACCGATAACGCTTTCGACCCCAAAAAGATTCAATGAAACCGTAAAAGTAGTCGATACTCACCTGAGATCGTTTACGAGAGACTCCGACGTCGATTCGATCGAGAAATTCTCCGGCTGTCGCGTCGCACGAGAAATCGCCTCCCACAGAGAGAAACCCTAGCTTTCGAAAAAAGATGAGAAAATGAATCCTCTCACGCGTAACCCTTTTTTTCTCGCTTTCGACGCGATAACACGCGGCCAATGCCTGTTCGACGCGTGGCTTGAACCCGTATCATACGGGCTCACTCCAACGAGACGGATCACCGAATTAAACCCATTAAAACTTTTCTTTTTATTTTTCGGCCCTATAAACCCCAGCCCGTGAACTCCTTTTAATCCGCTAATGCGGCTGCTCTTAGTTGTTTACTTTAAGAAGATTGAGATGACTCTCACAGGTGAAAAAAGTCGTAAACGATGGGCCAATATGGCCAGTCAAACGTACGAAGACCGTCGTTAATAGAAAAAAAATAGTATAGTGATGCTTCTTGCATTATCTTTAGAATTAGAATAATGCCCACTTGACTTGACCCCTTCACCATAACAATATTTGGACTTGTCTCCTTAGATATTTAGTGCTGATCACACCATCAATGCGTCATTTAACTCAAAACCTTATGCTTCTTAAATGCTACATTCAATACTAGAATCTTTCCATATTTAGCTCTGTTTTGTTTGGTTCCGGTTTAGGAAAGAAGCTATGGGACTTCATGAGAGCATGGGTCCTTTTGTTCTTGCTCTTACACTCTCTTGCTTCTTGTCAAGTGTCTGTCTTGCTCAGGAAAGATCTTTCTTCTCCGGCAACCTCAGTGACTCTGAGACCATCGTCTCCAGTCTTCGCACGTTCAGGTTCGGTTTCTTCACCCCTGTTAACTCCACAAGCCGGTACGCGGGTATATGGTACAACAACATTCCTATACAAACTGTGATATGGGTTGCTAATAAAGATACCCCCATCAACGACTCCTCTGGAGTTATCTCCGTATCAAAAGAAGGAAACCTTGTAGTTACGGATGGTCAGAAGCGTGTTCTATGGTCAACTAACGTCACTACTCAAGCCCGTTCCAACTCTACCGTCGCTGAGCTTTTGGATACAGGGAACCTCGTGCTAAAAGATGACAACAGCGAAACAACTCTTTGGGAGAGTTTCAGGCACCCAACTGATTCTTGGTTACCAAACATGGTGGTCGGAACAAACGCAAGAGCCTCAGGAGAGAACATCACGATAACTTCATGGAAAAGCCCTTCAGATCCTTCTCCAGGGAGCTACACCGCTGCACTCGTTCTCGCTGCGTATCCAGAGCTTTTCATCATGAACATGGATGATAATAACGCCACGGTGTGGCGCAGTGGTCCCTGGAACGGGCAGATGTTTAATGGTTTACCAGATGTGGAGCCAGGAGTCATCTTTCTTTTCAGATTCACGGTTAATGATGATACTAACGGATCAGTCACCATGTCATATGCTAATGACTCCACGTTGAGATACTTGTACATGGACTATAGAGGATCTGTGATCAGGAGGGACTGGAATGAAGCTAGGAGAAACTGGACGGTGGGGTTACAAGTTCCGGCAAGCGAGTGTGATATCTACAGAAGATGCGGTCCATTCACTACGTGCAACCCACGGAAGAACCCGCCGTGTTCTTGCTTTAAAGGGTTTAGGCCAAGGAGCCTCGTAGAGTGGAACAATGGGAACTGGAGTGGTGGATGCACAAGAAGGACACCTTTGCAGTGTGAGAGACAGAACAATAACGGGAGTGCTGATGGGTTTACAAGGCTGAGGAGAATGAAGCTGCCTGACTTTGCAATAAGATCAGAAGCTAGTGAGCCAGAGTGTTTAAGGACTTGTTTGCGGACATGTTCTTGTATAGCTTGTGCTCATGGGTTAGGTTTTGGTTGCATGATTTGGAATGGTAGCTTAGTTGATTCACAGGAGTTGCCTGCTGGTGGAATGGATCTTTATATCCGTCTTGCACATTCAGAAATCAGTTAAGTTATTACTATTCCTTTACTCCTATTCTTACTTAAGGCTTTGAATGGTAACGGATAGAACCGCACCGCAGTTATTATTTGTTCTTCATGTTACCAGTCGGACTCTTAACATTGCAGTTTTACTAATTTTGTTACTTCTTGCCAACTCTCTACTAGAAACTCCGGACAGACGACCGGTTATTATTGGTTCATCACTGGCTGGAGGTATACTTGTTGTGGCAGCTTGTGGTCTCATGGCACGGCGGCTTGTCATGAAGAGAAGAGGTACTATGTTTTGTTCTTCTAAGTCATTGGACATTTTGGTTTTAATAACATCTTGGATTGGTTCTCAGCGAGAAAGAAAGGAAGAGACGCTGAGCAGATTTTCAACAGAGTAGAAGCCTTAGCTGGTGGTGATAAAGCAAAGTTGAAAGAGCTACCATTGTTTGAGTTTCAAGTATTGGCTGCAGCAACTAATAACTTCTCTCTTAGAAATAAGCTCGGACAAGGCGGCTTTGGTCCTGTCTACAAAGTAAGTATTATGACTTATGGCAACAAGAATTTATGCCGGCTCCAATAACTCTTAACATTGTTTTTGTTGCAGGGGAAGTTGCAAGAAGGGCAAGAGATTGCAGTGAAGAGACTGTCAAGAGCATCTGGACAAGGGCTTGAGGAGCTTGTTAATGAAGTGGTTGTGATATCTAAGTTGCAACACCGGAACCTAGTGAAGTTACTTGGTTGCTGCATTGCAGGAGATGAAAGGATGCTAATCTATGAGTTCATGCCCAAGAAAAGCTTAGACTATTATCTATTCAGTAAGTGTTACACTATCTTTTGTGTGTGTTTCAAAACTCTGTTCCAATGTTAATAGAAGTTACTGTGCTGTTCAGACCCGGTTAAGGCCAAACTTCTTGCTTGGGAGACACGGTTTAACATAATCAATGGGATATGTAGAGGTCTTCTGTACCTTCACAGAGATTCTAGGCTGAGAATCATTGACAGAGATTTAAAAGCTAGCAACATCTTGTTAGATGAGAATCTGGTTCCCAAGATATCTGATTTCGGTTTGGCTAGGATTTTCCCAGGGAATAAAGATGAAGCAAACACAAGAAGGGTCGTTGGTACATAGTAAGTTACTTCCTTCTAAGTTTCTAACCATATGTGATATGTTACACCTTCTCTACAAAAACAGTACTAAACCGGTATATGCATCATGCAGCGGCTATATGTCACCAGAATATGCAATGGGAGGACTGTTTTCAGAGAAGTCTGATGTTTTCAGCTTAGGAGTGATACTCTTAGAGATTGTTAGTGGAAGAAGAAACTCAAATTCAACTCTTTTGGCTTATGTAAGTCTTTCATAACTATACTAAGTGTTATAACTCTCTTGAGACTATTCTGAGCTTCTCTGTTTTTAATAGGCATGGTCAATCTGGAACGAAGGGGAGATTACTGAACTGGTGGATCCTGTGATCTTTGAGCAAGTCTTTGAGAAAGAAATAAGGAAATGCATTCATATTGCGCTTTTGTGTGTGCAAGAATCTGCTAACGATAGGCCAAGTGTTGCTACAATGTGTTCAATGCTCAGCAGCGAGATTGTAGACATTCCAGAACCGAAACAGCCTGCGTTTATAACAAGGAACGTTGTTGCTTCAGAAGAAGCAGGGTCCTCTGAGAACAGTGAACCTAAAGCTTCTATCAACAATGTCACCATCACTGATGTCTCCGGACGTTAGAATCCTCAGAAACAAAACATATGTTTATTAAACAACATCATCCATCTTATGGTTAAGGTCTCAAAACTCTAGTAATGTAAAAGTTCTTATTGTAATATAACAATTGTACGACATTAAAATATGTAAATCAAGAATCCCACATCTCTTAAGCGTTTTCTGGTCGTATAGGAGGAAGTTCAATGGATGCACTTTCATGTCAAGTAGAATGATGTGTAGAAGATTCAGGTGCTTGGTGTTGAGACTCAGGATCATAAAACTGGCGGTGGTCATGATGATCCGAGTGGCTAGAAGGAGGAGGGTTAGGAAAACTTTCACCGCTTCGGTTGTTGGAATTGTGAAGGAGATGGATCGGAGATGAGCCATGGTGAAGTGTGTTTGATTCAGAGTGTCTTCCGTGATATGTCTCCTCCTGTGCTGTGTGATGCCACTTCTTTAGCATCTTGGATACTCTTTGGTTGAATACGGTTGGCTTCATCCTAGTACCCATCTACACACATTTCATCAAACACTATGTCAGAAAAAAAAAGAAAACTAAGATCATCATGTATTTATCTCACTGAAAATTATGTTTTATGACCTGAATGACAAGAGCATAGAGTGGAAGAGTCACGTAGCTGCAAAGTATCTGTACAACAAGTCTACAAGTTTGTGATTTTCGTCAGTTAAATAATGGTTTTTTCCCGCGTATTATTATGACCAACAGTCAAGTGAGGTGCTCTTCGTTTGGTCACCCAGGTGATCCATCTTGGCGAAGAGGCAAATCGATGTTCGTTTTGTGCATTTTAATTCTACATCTAGATGGATCACCCAGCTGAATTTTAAAAAACTCATCTCAAATTCTCACTCAAATGAAGGTGAGTCTTGATGGTGCATCTGGATGAAGATGCATCTGGACGCAGATGCATCTAGTTCGGTCCAAAATGATAAATGCCAAAAACGACCTTTTAAAGTCAAAATATTATTTTTAAACCGTAAATTCTACTTTTTTTGCAAATACATTTTTCCGCCAGAACCGAAAAATACATTTTTCCGCAAAAACTGAAAAACACACTTTCCCGCCAAAACCGCAAAATGCGTTTTTCCTCAAAAAACGTAAAACACACATTTGCATAAAAACACACTTTTCAGCCAAACCAGTAAAACCACACTTTTCGGCCGCCAAAACTGAAAAATGCATTTTCCCTCCAAACCCCAAAAAACGTATATTCCCGCCAAAACCCTCCAAAAACTTATTTTCTCGCCAAAACCGGAAAACACATTTTCCTGTCAAAACTGAAAAAACGCATTTTCCCGCCAAAACGGGAAAAACGCATTTTCCCGCCAAAACGGGAAAAACGCATTTTCCCGCCAAAACGGGAAAACACACATTTCCCGCCAAAACGGGAAAAACGCATTTTCCCGCCAAAACGGGAAAAACGCATTTTCCCGCCAAAACGGAAAAACGCATTTTCCCGCCAAAACGGGAAAAACGTATTTTTCCACCAAAACGTGAAAAACGTATTTTCCCGCTAAAACCGGAAAAACGTATTTTCCCGCCGCCAAAACCAGGAAAAACTTATTTTCTCGCCGAAACTGGAAAATACATTTTCCCGCCAAAAGTGGAAAAACATATTGTTCCGCCAAAACTGGAAGAACATATTTTTCCGCCAAAACCGGAAAACGCATTTTCCCTCCAAAACTGGTAAAACGTATTTTCCCGCCGAAACCGCAAAAAAAAAAATTCCGCCAAAAACCGAAAATGCACTTTTCCCGTCAAAAACGCAAAACTGGAAGAGTTACTAGTACTCAGACCATGTACAATGGTTTCAACACCCATTTCATTATCAACACCCTACTTTTTCATTTTTAACATTCAACATTATCTTCTATCTCTTCCATCTCATTTATTCTAACACTCACTTCATCTTAACCCTTTACAATGGTTTGTTTTAAAAATTTCAACATCCTACCCCACTATTTTAATTTATATATTTATTTCTTACAACATAATAATTGCATATTAATAATTTGATTGTAATTAATTTGAAAACTAAAATAACATATAAGAATTATTATTGGGATCTATTTAACAAAAACATATTTAAAACACAAAATAGTTGATTGTAATGAAAAATGATTTTTTATTCTGTATCCAAATGAAATGAGAGTAATCTCTATTTATAAATAAAAAAATCTTGAATTTTGATATAATTTTGATTTTTTTTTTTAAAATTTTTTTAAATATAAATGTTTTCGAATTATTGGGTGAAAATAAAAATAAAATAAAAATCTACAAAACCAATGAGAAGTTTTATGCCCAATCATGAAGCGACAGGTGACAGCGCTAGGCCGCACATTTTTTGTTTCAACAGTTGAAACTTTACAACACTTGTTGAATCCACGTAGATGGA
>NC_027755.1:19789714-19814224 GCF_000695525.1 Brassica oleracea var. oleracea
CCCATTGTGGGTGGTTTCATAGGTTTATTATCAATGCCTTATTATTAATACCTTTAGGAGAAAAAGTATTGAATCGGTACCGTGAAAAGAACCAAATGGATAAGGAAAAGCATGATGCTAGGGTTGTCAAACCAGAAGAGATCATCACCAGGCTGAACTATAGGGCAACCTCTCACAACATTATCTTTCTCTAGAATTCTTAGACCCAATTTGGTTATAATGACTTGAAGCTTTGTTCCAACTATTAGAACCTCCTGAAAAGAAAGGCTACAAGTGGACAAAATCTAAGAACCGTTTTTCGGTTTGTTGTCGATCAACCATTAACAAGCAATCCTAATGTGGGTGGATTTGGTCAGGGGGATGCGGAAATAGTACTTCAAGATCCATTACGTGTCCAAGGCCTTTTGTTCTTCTTAGGATCTGTTGTTTTGGCACAAATCTTTTTGGTTCTTAAAAAGAAACAGTTTGAGAAGGTTCAATTATCCGAAATGAATTTTTAGATCTGTCTATTTCGCCTTATCAAATTCGTAAAAAAGAAAGAACCAAAAAAATTATCAAAAGCCTTTTTGCCTCTCTTTAGACTTTCGATTTCGACCAGGTGTCAGGAATTACTTGTCTGATAGTCCTAATCCTAGTATGTATATTAAGAAGAATTCACTTTACCCCCCTTTTCTTTATTTTTCAATACAAATTTGTATTGAAAAATAAAGAAAAGGGGGGTAAAGTGAATTCTTCTTAATATACATACTAGGATTAGGACTATCAGACAAGTAATTCCTGACACCTGGTCGAAATCGAAAGTCTAAAGAGAGGCAAAAAGGCTTTTGATAATTTTTTTGGTTCTTTCTTTTTTACGAATTTGATAAGGCGAAATAGACAGATCTAAAAATTCATTTCGGATAATTGAACCTTCTCAAACTGTTTCTTTTTAAGAACCAAAAAGATTTGTGCCAAAACAACAGATCCTAAGAAGAACAAAAGGCCTTGGACACGTAATGGATCTTGAAGTACTATTTCCGCATCCCCCTGACCAAATCCACCCACATTAGGATTGCTTGTTAATGGTTGATCGAGTTTAATGGATTCGCCCTCTGAAACAAGAAGTTCTAGGCCTCGAGGGATAATATCAATTACTTGGCGTTCATTCGATGCATCCACTATGGTTATTTCGTATCCCCCTTTTTCTTTTCGTAAAATTTTACTTATTATCCCTCCTGCCGTAGCATTATAAACTGTATTGTTACTTTTGCTACCATCAGGATAAATCTGACCCCTTCCCCTATTTCCACCTACGTATATAGGATATTTTAAGAAGTGAACATCTTTATTAGTAGCAGGGTCTGGGGCAAGAATAGGAAAGGTTATTTCACTATATTTTTGACCAGGAACAGGACCTATCACAAGAATATAGTGAAATAACCTTTCCTATTCTTGCCCCAGACCCTGCTACTAATAAAGATGTTCACTTCTTAAAATATCCTATATACGTAGGTGGAAATAGGGGAAGGGGTCAGATTTATCCTGATGGTAGCAAAAGTAACAATACAGTTTATAATGCTACGGCAGGAGGGATAATAAGTAAAATTTTACGAAAAGAAAAAGGGGGATACGAAATAACCATAGTGGATGCATCGAATGAACGCCAAGTAATTGATATTATCCCTCGAGGCCTAGAACTTCTTGTTTCAGAGGGCGAATCCATTAAACTCGATCAACCATTAACAAGCAATCCTAATGTGGGTGGATTTGGTCAGGGGGATGCGGAAATAGTACTTCAAGATCCATTACGTGTCCAAGGCCTTTTGTTCTTCTTAGGATCTGTTGTTTTGGCACAAATCTTTTTGGTTCTTAAAAAGAAACAGTTTGAGAAGGTTCAATTATCCGAAATGAATTTTTAGATCTGTCTATTTCGCCTTATCAAATTCGTAAAAAAGAAAGAACCAAAAAAATTATCAAAAGCCTTTTTGCCTCTCTTTAGACTTTCGATTTCGACCAGGTGTCAGGAATTACTTGTCTGATAGTCCTAATCCTAGTATGTATATTAAGAAGAATTCACTTTACCCCCCTTTTCTTTATTTTTCAATACAAATTTGTATTGAAAAATAAAGAAAAGGGGGGTAAAGTGAATTCTTCTTAATATACATACTAGGATTAGGACTATCAGACAAGTAATTCCTGACACCTGGTCGAAATCGAAAGTCTAAAGAGAGGCAAAAAGGCTTTTGATAATTTTTTTGGTTCTTTCTTTTTTACGAATTTGATAAGGCGAAATAGACAGATCTAAAAATTCATTTCGGATAATTGAACCTTCTCAAACTGTTTCTTTTTAAGAACCAAAAAGATTTGTGCCAAAACAACAGATCCTAAGAAGAACAAAAGGCCTTGGACACGTAATGGATCTTGAAGTACTATTTCCGCATCCCCCTGACCAAATCCACCCACATTAGGATTGCTTGTTAATGGTTGATCGAGTTTAATGGATTCGCCCTCTGAAACAAGAAGTTCTAGGCCTCGAGGGATAATATCAATTACTTGACGTTCATGCGATGCATCCACTATGGTTATTTCGTATCCCCTTTTTTTTCCGTAAAATTTTGCTTATTATCCCTCATGCCATAGCATTATAAACTGTATTGTTAATTTTTCTACCATTAGGATAAATCTGACCCCTTCCCCTATTTATACCTACTTACAATCAGAGGAATGAATGGTAACCAGAGGGAAGAATGAAGTCCTGTTTCAAGTGAAAACCGATGTCAGTTTTGTGGTGTAGAGATATTGTGTGTTTGAGAGGTAAGCAATGAGTGTTACCATTTGACTAGGTCAAGAGGAATAGCACGGTTACAAACCAGATAACCGGACTGCATAAATTTAATTAGCAAAGATTTAGACAAATTTTTCAAGTTGGATGATAAAAAGTAATCAATTAGATAGATCCAAACCTGATTTCGACAACAGTTTTGAAGTCTGTTTCTAATGATCTCTGAATATAGTTGAAGAAATCATATGGCATTTCTTCGCTCCCACTCCCAGGACAAAAATGCGCCTAAACAAATAGTAAGATATTAGATGTTAACCTGCGCGCATGCGCGGAGTGAGTTTTTATAATAATGTTTATTTATTAAATGATTTTAACATTTTGCGACATTATAATTTTTATCGATTATAAAATGACGAATACAAATGTTGGTCTCTTAAATATATCATCGTTGTTGAATAGTTAACGTATTACATCTCATTTTGTTTATTTTTTAGACTTCGTATACACAAAAAGAAATTAAGTTTTGTGGAAGACACAAATCACCAAAACTAAATAGGCAACATCAATTGTATAATGACGAAAGGGGATTATGTTTTTTGCTCTCGATTTGTTTACTATTGACTCTCCATAAGTGATTTCATTTTCTACCTCTATAAGATTGTGCTTTCATTCCCGTCTTTGTTCATTGATATTAGTTAAGTTTCTTTTTTTTTTTTAACTTCTTCTATGAATTCAGTGAATTACATAAGTGTCAGTTTTTAAAAATAGACATCTTTAAAAATTAGTTTCACTCTAGATACATATCTAAGAATCAAAATTTGGAAAAAAAATCACCGGCAAACTATATTAACAGGTTAGTGTTCAAATCTAATATATCAAGCTGTTATAAAATATAAATGCAAAAACTCGAAATATAAATGCCTGTCTAGTATATATTCATCAGCTCGGTCCAAAAATCATCTAATTCAATAACAACAAAACAAATTACTTATTTCACCAGTTCGGGTAATATTTGAATCCGAACGGGTAATATCCGAACCCGAATGGATATTTATATTTCTAGTTTACTTCTCTCATTTTATTTAAAATATTTATATTAATGATGTTTATTGCTCAAAATTAGATAATATACATATAATTATGGACAAAATCATTTGCTACTCACTTAAAATACATATCAAGCTCTTGTTTCTTGCATTAACAAAAGTTGAATCTAAAATTTCAAAACAACAATTAAATTAGTGTCTTTCTAACCTATTAATAGTTTAATATTTTAAAAATTAGAAAACCAGTTAAGTTAAAATATATTTTAAATACAAAAAACTTAAACAATGAATAATTTATTTATTTTTCTTCAAAATTTAAATATTCGAACCCAATCCAAAATATCTGAACCCAAACATAAAATACCCAAACTTGACTCGAAATGTAGAAATACTCGAGTGGATTATATACCTTTATACTGAAATACCCGATACGAACTCGAACGTGTATCCGAACGCTCACCCCTACGATATATGATTATTTGTATCTTTCCTGAACAAAAAAAAGTTAAACCATTGATCACAAAATTTTCAATGTGAGACTTTTACCATTTATAGTCGTTTTTAAAAATTCAAAATATAACATATAAGAAAACATCTAATTTTTTATTATATGATTAATGTGATTATTTAATTTCTTTTAATAGTATAAACTTAAACAAAAAAGAGAGAGGTAGAAAAATTGTTATCAAATATGTATGATTCATAACATTAATTATCATATATATGTTAACCATATTAGGTAATTCCGTCGCTTTTATTTAAGGAAAGAAAAAAATATTCTTTTGTACACTACTAATTAATTTGATAGTTAGTTTAATAAAAACCATAGTATATGTTTATATGGACCAACTTATTTTTCTAACAATTCTAAGAATCAGTCTTGTGATGATACGTAGCTACGAAAATAAGTTGTAATGCTCCAGGATTAATATACAGGGGATACTATTTATAATCCCTTCCAACTACATTGTTCATAATGTTAGATCATTTTCTGCAGATATAACAATTTGAAGTATTATAACTGACTTTGTTATGTTGGTCAGTGACAGTTGTATTATTAAAAGTGTACGCATTAAGTCAATATAGAGAAGACATTCATTTAGCTCTCTCTGATTTCATATTTCATTTTATACTAAACAGTAGATAAAACAAAACAAAATGGGTTATAAGATTCACTACCGTGATGAAACCGTGCCGCAGTGTTTTGTAATCAACTTCGGTGACAGATCCAAATAACTGTCTGAAAAAACACACAATCCATAGCGTAACATTCGTATTGCTCCAGGAACTGAGATGTCTTCGCCCGAAAGATGTTTGCTTCGCAAACCTAAACCTCTCTTGATCTGCATGACAAGAATGCATTTATAGTAAAAATTCCTAATATTTCTGATCGAATACTCTCATTTTATAGAGTACACACCGTTTAAATGCTGATATTCTATCGTCTTGGTCTCATTCTCCCGGTGCTTCCACGTAGGCCTGGGACTTTTATCCGAGATCCGGATTCGATCTGAGATTCGATCCGGATCCGATCCGAAAATCCGGATATCCGGAGAAGTCGAATCCGGATCCGGATAGTAAAATGTTGGATCCGTCAAAACCGGATCCGGATCCGGATATCCGAATCCGTAAGTTTCATTAATAACTATTTCAAATATAGTAATATCTATATATAAAAACTAACTTTATTTAATATATTTTCATTTTTATAATAGTATATGTAAATTTTATGTAAATTTTATAATATTATACGTAGAAATAATTAAAACCATTATATATTTTTTATTTTTAAATTATTTTTAATATTTTATATATATTAAAATTATTTTTTATTTATTTTAAGGATCCAAATCCGGATCCGGATATCCGCCGGATATTACAATTTTTAGAAGGATATCCGACACCCGGATATCCGAGAATCCCGGATCCGGATAAGGATAATAAAATTATGGATCCGCCGGATAAGGATCCGGATACCTTAAAATTGCCCGGATACCCGATCCATCTCAGGCCTACTTCCTCATCTGCAATATGCAAGTTAAACAAAATCAATACAATATTGGAAGATGTATTACGTTTTTTAAGAACATGATGGATGTTTGATTCTCGACATACGTTTTTTACTAAGTGTTTTTCTCTGATTTTTTATAAGTTTCAAACAATATTACATCTAGAATCACTTGATGTGCAAAGTATCTGACTGAACAAATTTTACATTCAAAAAATAAGTAGTTACCTTGCTCTTTCCCAAAGCATAAGTAACAATATTGCAGTAGATAACATGAACCACCGCAAGCACGAAAATGAATATGTGCAGCTGGTGGATTCCATAAGCAGATACAATCATACAAAAGCCACTTTCCCCTGAGATAACCCATCAGCCAAAATTAGACGATGATTAACAAGCTTAATGTGGTTTGAATATACATATGGGACATTACTAGTTACACTATCTGCGCATTTGTCGGGGCCTTTGGTCGCTAAACTTCTTCTAGGGATGTAAGATTCAGCTAACTCAAGGAGAAGTTTTCCACCTGATTTTGTTTCATTGTATTCTTTCTTTTTCTCTCTAGCTCTTAGTACGTCGGCGCTGCAAGGGCGCACTGACGATGCAACATACTTGGGAATGCAGATATTTGAGATTGGTGTTTGTGCGACTGTTAAAAGTAGTGATATGAATCCCAACAGCATAAGCTCTGATTACAATTAAAAAAATATAAATTTAGGTTAAAGCTTAGAGCAATTCTATATAATAAAATTGTATATTTTTAACCATCACAATGAATCACTTTGTTTAAATGTTATAAAGCAGATGAAATGAAAAGGAAGAAAAAGTTATGTAACAAAAGGTTAAAACAAAAAATTGAAAAATGTAATTTTTTTTTTCACTGGTATTATAAACAAGATGACAGTTTGAGAGATATGGTTACAAGAGAAACCCAAAATGCCTCAAACAACTGAGGAGTCAAAATAGAACCACTAATTATTGAACCCGACTAATCCAATAGGTACAAGATCATTAACCAAAGTTTTCTTGAGCCAAAAAGGATAACCTCTTCCAACATAAGAATGTAACCGTTGACCAAAAGAGGCACTTTTAGCAATGAGTAATGCACCTTGATTAGTATTAGGAGTTTCTGACTGAAGCTTCCAAGCAGGAATGGTAGATAGTGCTAGATTTATCTCTGATGCCTGGAAAGCATAAGAAGGCCAAGCTTTCGGTCTTGTAACAGCTCCCACCAAGTCTTTTGCTTCAGAACCAAAGATAACATTGGAGAACTTTAAGCTGGACATGCTATTAATAGCCCATAATAAGCATTGGAGTTTTGCATTATCTAGACTATCAATCTGAGCAAAAGCATGTCGACTATGAAGAAGAACTTTTCTTTCATGGTTTCTTAGCAGCCAAGAAACACCAACTATCTTTGCTTTCTTATCCCATGAGTAAGCTAAATTACATTTAACCCAAGAGGGAGGAGGAAGAGTCCACGAATGATGAGAAAGACCGTTAGTTGAGTGATGACAAAAATCTATATCAGTTTCTGCTCTTTGCGCTAAGAACCAGAGATCAGCGTCATCATTTATCTTTTTAACAGTTTCCAAGGGACAGAAACATTTACCTTCAAATATCATCGAATTTCTTCTTTTCCAAATATGCCAAAGTGTCCAGGGAAACCTTCTAACAATATCTGGAGGTAATGAAGAAGACTTACTTGCTTTGAGGAGAAATTGAAAACTTGAGAAGAGAGAACCCGAAGAGAAGGCTGTTCTTGGTTTTGGAAAATGAGAGAGAGCCCAAATCTGGCGAGCTACATCACAGGTAAAGAAGAGATGATTTACTGTCTCGCCTTCTATTCCACATGCTTGGCATCTTGAATCAACTTTCATACCTCTCGATAAGATCTTATCAGCTACTGGAAGCGCTTCAGCTTTCCACATAAAAGTTTTGATCTTCGGAGACGTTTTTAAGGACCAAACCTGAGCCTTAAGGGTATTAATTGAAGGCAGAGCTTTAGCTTCAGAATGCAGATGAGCATTTGTAATTTGATTCTGCATCCAATAGCCTGATTTAACTGAATACTCTCCACTTTTATTGTATCTCCAGACCCAAAAATCTTCTTTAGATATCACAGGTCTTGTCTTCAATATCAAAGCTACATCTTCAGGATAGAACAGAGCTTCCAGTTTTTCTTTGATCCAATCTCTTTTACTACGGTCAATCAGATCAGAAACACGAAGATCAATATCAATGATTGAGTTTTTAATCAAAGGTCTTCGCATATGTCCATCTTTGATCCATGAATCTGTCCAGACATAAAGAGATGAACCATTCCCAACCATTTTATCAAGACCTTTAACCAAGACATCTCGACCGTGAAGTAAACTTCTCCAAGCGAAAGATGGTTTCGAGGTAAGAGTAGTAGACAAGAAGTCTTCTTTCTCAAAATATTTACTTTTCATGACCCGAGAATATAAGCTGTTTGGGTTTTGAAGGACAAGCCAAGCACGCTTAGCTAGTAAAGCTTGATTAAAAACTTCTATATCTCTAAAACCCAACCCACCATCTTCCTTTGAGAGACACATATGTTCCCAATTCACCCAATGTATTTTTCTTTTATCTTCAGAGGAACTCCACCAAAAATTAGCTATTGCTGAAGCTAGAGAATCACAAGTGGTTTTAGGAAGTCTAAAGCAAGACATGGCGTGAATAGGCATGGCTAAGGCTACTGTCTTGATCAATATATCTTTACCACCTTGTGATAAAAGTCTAGCAAACCATCCAGAGAATCTAGTTTTTAAAGAGTCATGGATATACCTGAGCATATCAACCTTTGAACCTTTAAAACACTCAGGAAGTCCAAGATAATTTCCCATTCCACCTTCTTTTTCAATCCCTAGACTTTGTTTGATATTTTCCTTCACTCTATCATTAACCTTGCTTCCAAACAAGATAGATGATTTACTTGGGTTAACCATTTGCCCTGAAGCCACCTCATACGCTCTCAAAATTCTCTTTAACTCATCTGTTTGTTCAGAATCAGCTTTGCAAATAAAAAGACTGTCATCAGCAAATAACATGTGATGGAGAGAAGGTCCTGTTACCGCAAACTGAATGCCTGAAATATGATGCTGAGCAGAAGATTTATTCAGTAAATGAATCAAGGCTTCAGTACAAAGGACAAATAGAGAGGGAGATATGGGATCTCCTTGCAGTAACCCTCTCTGCGGAACAATATAACCATGAGGTCTGTCATTAATCAAAACCGAGTAAGTAACTGTTGTCACGCAAACCATGATCCATTGTATCCATTTCTGATGAAAACCCAGAGCTTGAAGCAAAGCTTTTAAAAACTTCCATTCAACACGGTCAAAAGCCTTTGACATGTCTGATTTAATTGCCATGTATTGAGATGATAAAGTCGGATGAGTAGAGAGACTATGAACCACCTCATGAGCCATTGTAATATTATCAGAAATCAATCTCTCTGTCACAAAAGCAGATTGCGTAGGTGATACAATGAGAGGCAGGAGATGTTTTAGTCTCTGAGCTAATATCTTGGCAATAATCTTATAAAGAACTGAACATAAGCTGATGGGACGAAGGTCTGACATAAGAGATGAGTTTACCTTCTTAGGGATAAGGCAGAGATGTGTATAGTTCCATTCTGAAGGTAGATAACCCGTCTCAAAGAAGTTACTGACTTCTGATGTAACTTGGTTTCCAACGACTTCCCAGAACTTTTGAAAAAATAAGCTAGTCATACCATCAGCTCCAGGAGCCTTTGAAGGATTTATAGAGAAAAGGGCTTATTTAACCTCTGATGAAGTAACATTTCTGATCAACTCCACATTCATCGAATGAGTTACTCTAGGAATGAAATCTTGAAATAACTCACTGAAGTCAGATGGGTTCGTAGAAGAGAATAAAGAGGTGAAAAAATCCACAGCAACCATTCCTTTTGAAGCCTCAGAACGATTTTCTCTTCCATCTCCATCTAAAAGCATCTCAATGCTTTTTTTTGCCCTGTTTGCTTTAACTGAAGCATGAAAGAACTTGGTATTTTTATCACCTGAATTTGCCCATCTTTCTTTACTTTTTTGGCTCCAGAAGGATTCTTCATCTTTATATGCTTTCATTATATCCAACTTGAGAAGATGAAGATGATTAAAATTGGGAAAATCCGAGGATTGCTCCCTTTCCAGCTTCGAATGAAGATCCAGAATTCGGGACTTTGAGTTTAAAGAATTAAGTTTCTTTAACTTACTCAAGGCTCTTCTGCAAAGGCGAATTCTGTGAGACACAGATGCATCAACCAAAGAATGAGGGCTGTTCCAAGCAAGTGAGATAGCTTTCTTAATATTCGGCTGATGAAGAAACCGCCTATCAAACTTAAACTGTCCTCTATAAGTATCTTGAGATGCAACCAAACTCACCAATACCGGCCTATGATCAGAGCCTCTTTTATCAAGAAAGGCTTGATTAGATGCTGGAAACAAACGATTCCATTCTTTATTTCCAAAGCATCTATCAAGTTGACATTGAATCCACATGTCGTTTCTCTTACCTCCCCAAGTAAGGGCATTACCAGTGCTTGATAATTCAGTCATTTGACAAGCTTTGATCATATCACGGAATGGGATAAAAGTAGTCTCCTTCCTCAACGGACCTCCACTTTTCTCACCATTATGAAGTATGTCGTTAAAATCGCCTAGCATACACCAACACTCTTGACGATTTACTCCTATTCTTGAAAGACGCTCCCATATTTTAGGACGATTTACAAACATGGGATCACCATATACACAGGAAATATAAAAGCTGAAGGAATCAAACTGGACCCAACAGTCAAAAAGGTTCTTATCCACAAACTTCAACTCCATCTTTACATTTTTCTTACAAAACAGAGCCAAGCCACCACTTCTACCTTCTACCAACAGGTTCTACTGTATATACCCTACTGTATCCCAGCCACTCCTGTATATCCACCAAAAAGTTGCGGCTGTGCATAGTTTCCGTTAGAAACAAAATCTCAGGGAAATAAGTGGAACGAATTTCCTTGAGACGAGGAATCACCAAGTCTTGAGACCGTCTCAAGCCTTGGCAATTCCAACTCATAAAGCTCATAAATCTTTGGGCAGTCCCTCCATTGGGACCGCCTCATTAAGCTTTCGCTTGATCTTGGAACCTTGCTTTACTTCTTCCTCAGCCTTTCTTTTGACAACCGTGTTCTTGTATCTGATTTGATTAACATTTAGAGCTCCTTCAAATGGTTGCCTTTTACTTTTAGGAGGCCTTCTTCTTGGTCTTCCAGCTGCACGAGATGTACCAGCTTCTTCAGCTATAGCCGAGTTAACTGAAGAGAAATCCAAATAAGACCTTGAATTATTATAGCTGCTATCCACTGAACCTTCAGAATAGAAGAATTCTGGAGTTGAGAATTCATTATTGTTTCGTCCAGCTTGAATGGCAGACTGAAGAAGCTTAGTGTGATAACCATGAACTGGTGCAGGAAGCTCCGCTGATGATGTATTCTGGAACTCAAAAACAGGTCCTTTTCCTTTGTCAATATCAGGCGTTATCACAGGTAAAGTTTCCAGACTGAGAAAAGCTTTTTGAGCTATAGGATCATTTCCGATATCCTCCAAGGAATTCTTCACCCTATGTTCTCTGATGATCTTTTCAGGACCTGAAGCAGTAAGAAGATACTGTCTCATACCATCTAGAACCTCCTTAGCAATTCTTGGCCTTCCTGTAGCTGGATTAATCCCAACTTGATTTTCTTCCAACACACCAAAGAGAGGATAAGATTCTTTTAATATCTTATCTTGCTTTTTCTTCAATCCTTTATTTAAGATATTACTCTGTTCCGAACTCTTTTGTAAGTCTCGAAGCTTGAAAGGACAAACCGATTGCTCATGTGTTAAACGCTGACAGTGAAAGCATCTTTTATGAATCCTTTCGTACTCATAGGAGATAGTAGTTTGCTCACCTCCTGGAAGATTAACAACTCTTGTTTTGTATAGAGGTCTAGAGACATCAAATCGAACCAAGACTCTCTCATAATCATTTATACGAGGCCTAGAAGGATCGAAGGCAACTTCAACAACACGTCCAACCAAGTCACCCAGAGCTTCGATCGCTTTAGCCGTATAATGATTAACCGGAATATTACGTAGACGAACCCAGATGTTAATGAAATTGAGATAATCAGGTGGTGGCCTTTCTACCCATCTTTCGATAGCTAGAGTCCAATCATTAAACGAGTGAACGCCTTTTTCATAAACCTCCAGAAGATCATGTTCATGCTTGAAGATGAATTGAAATCTCTCCGGAGATAACGCAATACCTCGAACACGATCAAACTTCCGCCACTTACGAGGCATTTCTCGAATCAAGTTTGGTACCTTTTGACAGTCAGGATTAAGGATTCTTCCTATCAAACTGATCGAGTTGTTTAGACATGAACTATATTGAGGAAGATCTGGAAGGTCAAAAGGTGTTTCTTCTTCTTCTAACGACATGGCCAGAAGATCTTTATCAAGGGCTGAAGACATGGCCGGTTGAACCGTTGCCAATGATCTTTGTCTTTTTCTGGAAAAGATAAGAACTTCAAAGGAAACCCAGAAGAGAAGAAAGGTTTTGCGGTGGAATAAGTTAAAAAGGACCTTAAAAAACTTTAGATCAGGGAAAGAGGAAAAGTTTATCCTAATCAAAGCTCCAATTCTTTAAGAATTCAAAGACTCTAAAGGATGGAGAGGCTCAGGCTCAAAAGAGAGGATTTTAGAAAGAGAATCTTCTCTCTAAAACAACGGCTTGAAAAATGTAATTTACGTGTAAATAAAGGTATAACTTGTATTAATATAATTATATATAGAATAATATCAGTTTATTTGTTAGTAGGTTAGTTCATGAATGATAATTTTTTTTAATTATCGCTCATAGTTTCTCTTAAAAGTTAAAATTGTTACCTGCTTTAACCTTTTCAAGAGCTTCATAAAGAGTCCCCTTGTGCTTCTTTTTGAGCCACTGCCATTGAAAAAAAAAAAACAAAGAGCAGATTTTGTCATAAGAGAAGAATGATCAAACAGAGCAGGAAAAAGAAGAAGTAATAAAAACAGTGTGACAACTAACGCAGAAACAGAGTAGGAAGCAGAACAAGAACCCGAAACGTGATAAATGAGCAAGAACAAGATCGTCTTACGGTTCCCATTTTGTGAATCAGACGTTCGATAAAAAGCGAAATGACTATTAAGACGAAGCAAACTACAGCGACTGCCCACGTAGCGGTCTCCTCTAAATTCTTCTCATATACTATCTTATCTTTTACCGGATCCGCCATTAGTTTATTTTTAAGAGCACAAAGAGGTTCGTCTTCTTCTTTTGTTCTCAAGTTTAGTTATACTTAGTACACTATGCCATTTCGTAGTTGTCATTATATATAGAGGAGCCATGAGTAATAAGGAAGAAGTAGATGAAGATAAGATCCGCAACGTCTTTTTAGAACATTCAACGCACTGATCACTCCTTCATGTGACGATCTCTCAGTTATTATCTCATTGAGTGACACTTGACAGACAGTGGCGTTTAGTTGATTACTAAAAGAAGATGAAATGACTCTCACAGGTGAAAAAAGTCGTAAACGACGGGCCATATGGTCAGTCAAACGTACGAAGACCGCCGTCAATAGATGCATTTTGCATTATCTTATCGTACCAACAAAATAATGTATTCATAAAATAATGTATTACTAATAGATTTTGCATATTTTAAATAATATATATAATGATTCTTAATTAATTCAAAGAGATTATATATATGCGTATCATTAAAAGAATTTACACAATGCTATATTTTATTCGTTTTATCATTTAAATTTTGAGTTTTTTCTAAGAATTGTGAAACAATAATATATATTATCTTAAATTGTTCAAACATTTAGTTATAAAATAAATAGTAATATAAAATTTTAATATAAATTATCTAAACTTTATAATATTTTAGACAATTTTTTATTCACTTTTATTATTCAAAATGGACCGCTAGATCTATATTTCTACAGCTTGATCCGCATTGATCCTTTTTCTCATTAGAAACCTTAGAATTAGAATAGTGCCACTTCACTTGACCCTTTCTCCATAACAACATTTTGGACTTATATCCCGAGACATTAATGCTTATTACACACCATCACAGCGTCATTTAACTCAAAACCTTAAAGCTACATTCTTTTTTTTTTTGAACAACAAAAACATTCCATTCATAAGATTAAAAGCGAAGCATAGAGTTTGCGTGATACAAGGCAGATTTCGCTAGAGCGTCTGCAGCAGAGTTTGATTCTCGAGGGACATAAGCAAAAGAAATAGACAAGAAAGATGATGATATATTCTCGATATCCAAGTTGATTCCGTAGAGCTCCACCGGATGTTGTTTCGAGATGAGTGCTTTGATAAGCACCTGGTCATCTGATTTGAGACATATATTGGATAGATGAAGGGCCCTAGCTTGTAGGAGTGCTTCCCGTACCGCCAGTGCTTCGGCCATTAGGGGTGAGGCGACAAAGAGTTCCGTAGAAATGCCTTCTCTCGTTTCTCCAGTCCATGGGTCATAGCTGATCCAGCCACACCCTGCAGTCCTATCTTGAGATCTCCAAGCTGCATCCGTAAACAGAGAGATAGCCCCAGTCCAATTGTTATCGTTTAGGTTATTCCTTCTGTGTTGGCCTTTTGTTGTGTGTGTCTGAGCTTCCTGCCATTCCCTTTCTAAAACGCAATGCATTACAGATGACATCACTTGGGTTTAGTGTTCTGTTTTCAAACACAAGAAGGTTCCTTGCTGTCCAAATACACCAGCAGACCCACGTGAAGATGTTAACTGATACTCCCGTAGGTGGTAGACAAGTCAGTGCTGAAGAGGTCCCTAGAGCTTGTTCAAAAGTTCTAGTTGGCTGAAGATCTAAAGCCAACATGGTGGGTAGGTTGCTCCACACTCTTCTGGTAAAACTACAGTGGAGGAAAAGGTGGTCAGCTTATTCCGGAGCCCCACACCGCGCACATGTAACCGGATGAGTCAAGATGCCTCGTCGTTGTCGAGCCATACTTAGCGGTAAGGCGTCTTGTACTATCTTCCATATAAACACTTGGATTTTCGGCGCCGTCTTCACCCCCCATATGTTCTTGATCCAGTTGAAGTTTTGGAGACGGTTTCTGTGTGCATTCGTCGCTTGGTGTTGCAGTGCCTCCTCTTGATCTTGTTGCTTGACTGCTTCAAAGTAACCTGACTTCGTTGAGTATGTGCCTGATGCGTTTAGTGGCTAGACCAGTTTATCTTCCGCTCCCAGTCGGCTTAGTCGCATACAAAGGATATTCTCCGCATACATTGGGAGAAGGCGGTAAATCTTCTGTTTGTCCCATTCACTTGTGCCCCGCAATATGAGATCCGAGACGTAGAGAGCCAGGTCGTCTTCGTTAGCTGGTCCTATCGGTTTCACCAATGTGTCAGTCATTATCCAAGCATCCTTCCATACTCTTGTTGCATTGCCATCTCCTATGGCTTTGCCAACATTTGGTGCAAGGAGATCGCGACCGTGAAGTAGACCGTGCCATCCGTGAGAGCATGAAGAGGTGGCTTCGACCGTGAGAAAGGAGGTGTTATGGCAGTATTTACCTCTCAAAACCCGAGAGAGCAAGCAGTCCGGCTTCGTAAGAACTTGCCATGATTGTTTGGCCAGCAGCGCCCTGTTGAAGAGCTGGATGTCCCGGAAGCCTAGTCCTCCTAGTTTCTTCGGTTTTGATAACTTAGACCAAGAGGTCCAGCACATCTTCTTCTTGTTATCGTTACCATCCCACCAGAACCGTGTTAGCACCGACTGTATCCTCTTACAAAGGCTCACGGGTAAATCAAAACAGGACATGGCATGTGTCGGTGATGCTGAGAGAACTGACTTCAACAGTCATTTTACCAGCACTTGATAGAAACCTAGTAGACCAGTTACCAGCCTGTTGTCTCATCCTATCCACGATCGATGAGAAGAGATCCTTCTTTCTCCTCCCCCAATGTTCGGGCAAAACCGAGATATTTTCCCACCCCTCCTTCTCTTGCTATACCAAGGTGAGATTTGACTCGGGATCGAGTCTCCTGGGCTGTTTTCGCAGAGAAGGTGATGGACGATTTGTCGGTGTTGATGGTTTCTCCAGACGCTGCTTCATATTTGTGTAGGATCGAGTTTAATGTATCACAGCTTAACTCATCGGATCCCATGAAGAACATAGTGTCGTCCGCAAAAAGGAGGTGGTTGACCCGAGGAGATCCCCTTGCTATTCTGATCCCGATAACAGGCCTGCTTGTTGCGCTCTCCTACACAACCCAGATAGGACCTCACTACACAGTATGAAGAGATAGGGGAGAGCGGATCCCCCCGCCGAATCCCCCGAGTCGGGATGACTGATTCGTGAATTGAGTCATTCAACAGGTACGAGTAGGAAACCTTCCTTATACACAACATGACTCTCGCTATCCAGGTCCTATGAAATCCCATTCTCTCCATGACAAGTTGAATGAAGTCCCATTCTAACAGATCATATGCCTTACTCATATCCGTCTTCACCGCCATGGAGCATTTCTTCTTGGTATTAGATGTTTTGAGGTAGTGTAAGGTCTCATGTATGATCAGCACGTTGTCGGATATTTCCCTTCCCGGTACAAACGCTGATTGTGTTTCCGAGATGATGCCGTGTAGTATCGGTTTCAGTCGCAAGGTGATTATTTTCGATATCAGTTTATAGACCACATTACAAAGGGCAATGGGTCTATAGTCTGATACCAACTTCGGGCTATGTATCTTTGGGATGAGCCTTACGTGTGTCTCGTTGATGTGGTCCGGTAGCAATCCAGATCGGGAGAACTCATGTGTTTCCTTTGTGATGATAGCACCCACTGTGGACCAATTTGACTGGAAGAGACAAGCCAAGAAGCCATCGAGTCCGGGTGCTTTATCGGGGTGGATTGAGAACATAGCCACCCTAACCTCCTCCGGTGATCGTATTTGGATCAGTCTCTCATTCGTCTCTGCTGAGATACACGGTGTGAGTGCTTGATCGACTACAGACTTTGGCTCGTGTTGGAGGTTCGCTCCAAAGTTTGTGGTGAAGAGTGTTTGGTAGAACGTGGTTATCTCCTGTGCTGTAAGTGCTTCCTCAAGCAGTGCAGTACCCTCAGCATTTTTAATCACGGCAATTCGGTTCCTGGCCCGTTTCCCTTTGTATACTGCGTGGAAAAAACCCGAGTTCCTGTCCCCTGCTGCAAGCCACATGAGTATGCTCCTTTGCCTCCAGAAGTATTCTTCATCCTTATAGGCTCTAAGAAGCTCTAAGTTGAGTCGTGCGATGAGAGTGTCCTCTCCTACCGTATCTGCCATAGCTGCTTCAACTTCTGCCTTTAGACTCTCAATACGTAGCTTGTTGTTTGCCAACTGTTCTTTACTCCAAGCCGAGATGGCATGTCTACACCTGGACAGTCGTAGCCAAACTGGTAGGTTTGTGGCTGAGTTCCAAGTGTCCAAGATTAGGCGTTTAACCACTGGGTTGATGCTGAGTCTTCGGTCATACCAGAATAGTCTTCCCCCTTTTTTCTTAGTCGGATCGATATAGGTTATGATGGGTCTGTGATCCGATCCTTCAAAGTCCAAGTAGTGACATTTTCCCGATGGAAAAAGGTATGACCAAGCGCTGTTTACCATCGATCTGTCAAGCCTGCAGTGTATCAGATGGTTGTGTATTTTTCCCCTCCAGGAGAGGAAGTTTTCGGAGTGATTCAGATCAAATAGGTCCGCGATGGAGCAGAAGCTGCGGAATGTGGAGAAAGAGCCTTCTATTCGAACTGGTCCCCCGCTTTTCTCGGTATTGTCAAGGATCTCATTAAAATCGCCTGTGATCAACCAAGGAGTATCTCTATTGCCCGAGATGTCCGAGATGTGGTTCCAGAAAGCTTGACGGTGAGTGATCTCTGGTTCTCCATAGATAAAGGTCGTGTGAAAGGTCAAACCCTTGAAAGAGATCAGCGTATCAATGTAGTTTTGGATCGATGAGAGGATTTGTATATCGATCTCTGGCCTCCAGAACAAGGCTAGACCTCCACTTCCTGGTCGACCGGGTGGTAGTAAAAAGCGTTTATCATTCTCCAGGAGGTCCAGTTCTTTGAGTACAAAAGAATCTGCATTTTTCGTTTCAGATAGAAAAATTATGTCAGGTGAGATCTTCCTTCGGATCTCTTTTAGTCGTTGGACTGTTATGGGATTTCCCAAACCACAACAGTTCCAACTTAGAGTCGCTAAGGAAGAGGAGACGACAGCCGATGAAAATCCCTCTGCTGTCGTTCGCTCGCCGGAATTAATTGTATCTGTGGTGGAGTTTGAGATATGTTGGTCCCTGCCGTACCACTCCTCCTTGATGATCTACTAGCTTGGTTCGCCGGTGAAGCTGTCGCTGCTGTTAGATTACGCTTCCTCGAGTTGGATCCTTTGAAGACCTTCAGGCTGATTTGCATTTCCCTAGCCGCTGGAGGTCTTCCTCTTTTCCTGCTCTGTTTCGGAGGTTGAGCTGTGCCAAGTGGGATAGCGGTTGCACTCGTTTCTAACTCCCTATCTGCCGTAGGGCCTGGTGCAAAACTCCCTTCTAGTCGCCCTTGTAGAGCAAGTTGTTCCGCTTCAATAATAGATGCCGCTGTCTTTTCCATTAAGCCATGTACCTCCCCCTCCAACACTCGTTGTCTACGAGCTGCACTCTCGACAGGGTCAGCACAATTGGTGTATTGGAGTGTGACTTCTCGCAATTCCTCCATAACTTCTTCAGTCGATCTAGGTGGTGGCAGTAATGTAGACTGTGGTGGGGGAAAGTCTACCCTCTCTAGATTACGTTCTAGGGGTGGTCGAGTTTGCTCTCCTGCTGGTTCCTCAGTTCTCCTGTGAGTGACATGTTGTGTTTTCTCTCGCCAGACTTGTTCAGGGGAGTTTGTCACATTCTGATTCAGTGTTCTTCGTGGTTGTTCCCCTCCACGAGCAGAGGGCTGGGGGGATGTTGTAGCCTTACTGTATCTGTGTGGTATGCTCCGATGTGTTTCCTGTCTAGGCTCATGTCTCTGTGTAGGTGGGATGATTTTATTCCTGAGTGGTGGAGCTCTAGAATAGTAAGAAGCCGTTCATTCCCCAAAAGGATTCCCGTGACGATCAACTCGTTGCTGGAAAGCCGTCTATTCTCTTGTGTGGTGTGTAGGGGAGGGGATCCTCTCCGTGTGTTGGCGGTGAGAATGATGAATCCCAGGAGAGTGTTGTGTCCTTTGGGGTCCTTCCCTTGAGTGGTAAGATCTCTCTGGTTTTTGGACATCAAGGCGAGCCACCGGGGGCTTATCAGGACAATCTTGATCTACATGAGACAGTCTCAGGCAGTAGGTGCAGAAGTTCTCAAGTTTCTCACATTTCAGAGCAATTATACATTCTTCACCCGCAGAGAACTCAAGAATCGTATCTTGAGGTAGAGGTTTTAGGCCATCCATCATCACTCTGACCTTTGCTGTTGTTTTGGTGATGTTATAGTCTTCAAGTTCTCCTAGCTCTTGCCCAATATCTCTTATGGTTCTATCATCCCAGAAGTGAAGTGGAATCCCTCTGAGGTTTATCCAGAAGGGGATTTGGGAGGGGAATGTTGGTGAGATAATGGGCTCCCATTGTTGGAGAATAATCATCCATTGGCCATACTGATATGGTCTGTTTGCTAGCACTGTGCGAATGTCGTTTTCATCTTGGAACCAGAATTGAAAGCAGTCATTTCCAAGGTCGGAGCCATGCGTTCTTCCAACTAGGTTCCACTTCCTTGTCAGGTAAGGAAGCACTGCCGCCATGCTCTGTTCTTTCCGGTTGGTGATGCGCCCAATAAGAGTGAGCGCATTCTCGCTGATGAGCCTACTGGTGTCTAGGTCTGAAGCTCTTATCCGAACTCTTGGGCGCGTTGGTTGGTCCGAGATTTTACCCTTGCCTTTTTCCTCTGATGTGAAACGTCTCATTTTGAGAAGATTACAGAGCCTAAAAAGAGGTGTGCGGTGTAGATAGTCCTAAGTGTTGTGTGTTTCCTTGTTGACACGTTCCAGGTTACGAGAGAAGACTGAGTCGTAGGGAGAAGTGTTCGGCGTCGTACGTGGAGTAGAGCGTAAAGGCTGAGCCGCCGGGAGCTGCTTAGAGGAGTACCAGTCGACTCTAAGAGCTCGGTCTTCAGGCGATTCTTTCCCCTTTAGTGGATTTCTTCAGTGGTGGGGGAAGTTGGACGGTGGTAGAGGCTCTTCTGCTGGCCGCAGAAACCTCGCCGGTGAAGGCGCCGGCCATGGTGGTCGAAAACTACTTCCTTTTGAGGTTAATGACCAGAGGATATTCGCTCAAAGAAAAAACAATTCTAATAAGGTGTCGTGTCAGAGCTGGGAAGGATAGTGACTTTTGCTTGAAAGCAGTAAGAAATGGTAAAGAACTAGCGAGTACACAAAGTCAACGAGGGTAATGACTAATCTCTAAAAGTGTGCCCGCGAGCTTTTTATCTCTCTAAGTTCTCTCTCTTTAGTTAGTTTATAGCACCGCCTGAAGTAACTATTAGAGCAGGATTAACTCTGTATTTTAGGTGGTTTCTTAACGCAAATCTTGATTAGAAGAAAATCAAAAAGGGAAATTAAATTAAGAAACATCTCCTATTTTGGGCTCAGAAGAAACGTCCCTTATAGGACACGTGGTTGCATTGGATTGAGTCTTGTTCTTTTGAGAAGGGAAAAAAGAAATTGATCACCGAGTTCTTCTTTTCTCTCCTTTCTGCTCTGTCTCTCTCTCCATCTCCCGTTTCCTAATTTCGCCTGCGTCGGAGGCCAATCGAAGAGGGTTTTTTTGTGATTCGAAAGGCAGGACCGTGTGATTGTGTTGGTTTGAGAAGGGAATCGAAGCGGTAAAAAATTGTCGGCGAATCGAAGAGGTAGTTTTGTGAATCGAAAGGCGAATCGAATAGGCTGTATATGTCTCTCTCTCTCTCTCTGTGGCTCCCTCATACCGCATGCATCTGAGTAGAATCGAAGCAGCTGCAGCAACAATCGAAAGGTAAAGTTGATTGTGCTTTAGGTCGTCCACGCCAAACCTAACGCCGTCTCCGCCGTTGGTCTCGCTGGCCCCGGTAAGCTCTTTGATTTCATTCACACGTCTTCTTCTTCTAGAGTTCTGTTTTTATGGATATGATTTGTGGGTTTTTGGTTCAGGAACTGCAGAGGTTGTGCCTTATGTTGATGCTGATTTGAAGCATACCGCTGTTAAGGTTGTCGAGAAAGCCAAAGCACTATGTCTGAGCAAGTCAGTATGGATATATATTGACTACCTTGTTCCATTATTCTGCTTTGTTATATAGATCAAAGCTTGAATAGAAAAAGATTTGGACTTTTATGTGTATTCAGTCCTTATGTATTAGATTAGATGAGCTTTAGTTCGTGTGAATCTCTTTTATCATTCAAAAGCATCAACCTTTGAGACAATCCACAAGTTTTCGCCTTCTTTTTCTTAACAATTTTATCTTTTTTCTTTTGTTAGATACTACAATAATGTTTGGTTTGTTGTCTAGGTTCATGGCGCAATGATAGTAGTTTTTGAAGGCGATGCAAGGAATATCCTGTGCGAGGTTGTTGATAAACACCATGCTTCTCTTCTGATATTATATTGTTCACATTTCTTGTCGTCTGTATCATTATTTTCAGGTACATAAGAAGGCAAGTCACGGGTTCACAGTGAGAGTGGAAGACTCTTGTGTCACGGTTGTATTTTTTGTCGTCTGTCATTAGTTGTTGTTCTGTACTCACGAGAATATTGTAAAGTGTCATGTTTTGTAGTCTTGTGTCATGGTTGTATTCTTCTCTTATTGTCCATATTCAAATTGTATTGGTGTGTCACGGAGTTGTAGTTAAAGTTCGTATATAAACTCTTTGTATTGTTGGTCTTTCTTTAAAAACACATAATCAAGTATTTCTTTATAAACTATTCTTGTTCTCTCTTTAAAGTCCCAAGTCTTGTTCTTTATAAACACATAATCAGGTTCTGTTCTTGTTCTTGTTGTGTCGCGGGTTTAGGGTTACAAACTCATAATATCTTGTCCCACCGTTTGGAAATGGCAATATTCTCGGGGTTCGGGTAAACCAACGATCGTTTTGCTTCATATGATCTCTGGATATGGCATGCGTTTTTTAGACCTCCACGTATCTTAAATGATATCAAATGCATCAACAACTGAAAGATGATTTGGTTGAACATATATAGCGTAAATATGGACGTGATGAAGACAACAACTGAGCTCGGATGCTTCTTTCAAATTATTCTCGTTTATTTTACTAATCTTTGTTTTTATGTTTTTATTTAAAATTCAATGTTTAACATGTTATATTTTATGATGTTTTATTTAATAAATAACTTTTATGTTAAAAAAAATTGTTTAATAATTTTTTAAAAAACCTTTAATTAAGATACTTGCATTAGAGCACCTAAATGTTGCCGTCTCTTAGCGGAGTCTCTTAAACCACATTTATTATTAAAAAAAAATAAGAGACCCATTTAGAGTCTCTAGGTTAATCATGCTTAGTATGTAGAATTTTATTAAATGCTACATTCAATACTAGAAAATATCGGTTCAATAGTTTTATTTGCTTCCGTGTTGGTAAAGATAGTGAGAAAAGAAAAGCTATATCCAAAGAGAGCACGTCTTTTTGTTCTTGCTCTTGCTTTCTTGTTGTTAAGTGTCTGTCTTGCTCAGGAAAGAGCTTTCTTCTCCAGAAACCTCAGTGACGATTTTCTCCAGCCCTCGCATGTTCAGGTTTGGTTTCTTCACCCCTGTTAATTCCACAAGTCAGTACGCAGGTATATGGTACAACAACATTCCTGTACAAACTGTAATATGGGTTGCTAATAAAGACCAACCCATCAACGACTCCTCTGGAGTTATCTCTGTGACGGAGATGGAAACCTCTTAGTTACGGATGGTCAGAGACGTGTCTTCAGAAGCGAAACAGCCTGCTTTTCTATCAAGTAACGTTGCTTCGGAAGCTGAGTCTTCTGAGAACAGTGACCATTTAACCTCTATCAACAATTAATGTCACCATCACTGATGTTTCAGGACGTTATAACGCTCAGAAACAAAACGTATGTTTATTAGAGAAACCCTTGTTTGAATGGCCAGAGAATACATCATCCATCTTTATAGATGGTTAGGGTCTCAAACATGTAGTAATTTAAAAGTGCTTATATATAACAATTGTACGAAATCAGGATATGTAGCGCAAGAACCCACATCTCTTAAGCGTTTGCTGGTCGTATAGTAGGAAGTTCAATGGATGCACTTTCATGTGAAGTAGAAAGATGTGTGGAAGATTCAGCTGCTTGTTGTTGAGACTCAGGATCATAAAACTGGCGGTGGTCATGATGCTCAGAGTGGCTAGGACGACGAGGATTAGGAAAACTTTCACCGCTTTGGTTGTTGGAATTGTGAAGGAGATGGATCGGAGATGAGTCATGAGTTGGTGTGTTTGATTCAGAGTGTCTTCCATGTTGTGTCTCTTTCTGTGCTTTGTGATGCCACTTATTTAGCATCTTGGATACTCTTTTGTTGAATACCGTTGGCTTCATCCTAGTACTCATCTACACACATTTCATCAAATACAATGTCATAAAAAAAACTAAGATCATCATGTATTGATCTCACTGAAAATTATGTTTTTTATTACCTGAATGACAAGAGCATAGAGTGGAAGTCATATAGCTGCAAAGTATCTGTACAACAAGTCTGCAAATTTGTGACCTGGTCAGTTAAATAAAGTTTTTTCCCCGAGTATTCACACAACCAATTGTCAAGCTAATGTTTAGCTTACCCAACTATCTATATATAATAGCAAACCAATTTTGTGTTAACAGCTGACGTCATCAATTTTTTATAGGAAAAAAAAAAGTTTGATCCAATGGTCAACATTTTTCATATTTTATGATCTTATGGATATAAAACACTCTTTCTATAGATGATGATGTCATCAATTTTTTTGGCAACTCTTCTATCAACAGACATCTATTTTAAACAACACATCTTTTTAAGAGACACAATGGCAACTCTTCTTTCAACCGTCATCTATTTGAAACAACACATCTTTTTAAAAAACCCAAATCATACATTTTCATCTAAACAACACATCCTTTAACCAACATACATTTTCATAATTTATTTAAACATTCAACCCAATAGTCAGAATTATTTGTTTTTATCATCTAAAAGACATAAAACACTTTCGTTGAATTCACTATTGTCAGCCAAAAAATTATATTTGACAAAACTTTCTTTATTTATTTAATTAATGTGTCCTTTCACAAACATAATTTTTCCTAATTTTAAGTATTTTTTATATATCGAAGCAACACATCCCTTAACAAACATACGTTTTCATTATTATTTAAAACAATGCATCCCTTAGCAACATAAATTTTCCTAATTAAAATAATTTTTCAAAAAAATCTGAAGAGATACAATCCGACGGCCGTGATTGTTTGTTTAATTATCTAATGGTCCAAAATTATTTTGGTGTATTTCTTAAGTCGTATCGCAACTTTTTCTGAAGACTTTTCATCTGAAAAAACACACACCTTCTAGAGTTGTCCTTGATGT
>NC_027755.1:19814743-19817350 GCF_000695525.1 Brassica oleracea var. oleracea
TGCAATGTTTTACCAGCAGGTGGACATAGAGTGTCAAATGCAATAAAAGTAACATTTTTTATACATTAAATATATAATATACACCAAATGGCGTCACTTTGACATTAGTATATTAATATCTTTAAAAAAAGGCATCACTTTGACATTAGTATTTTAGTATATTTATATATACACCAATGGCATCACTTTAATAAATCATTTATATACAACAATTGTTTGACCAAAGAAATCACACCAATTGCCACTTTGACATTAGTTAATATATTTTATCTAAAATCAAATTCGTATAATCTCATTTTTCATCTTCAATCTTTTTAATTTTTAACTATATCATTATATATATATATATATATATATATATATTAACAAAAATTTATATATTATCATTTTAAAACATTTAATATATAATCATTTCTAAAATAATATTTAAAAGTAATATTGATTATTAAACCTAATACTTTTGAAGCGTTGCGTCACTTTAGAATTAGTATTTTCAATATTTTTTATAATACGGTATTTAGAATATTATTTTTTATCTTTAGTTTTTTAAGTTATATCAATAAAAAATAATTTTAATTTATTTTAAACATTTGATGTATAATCATTTTAAAATAATATTGAAAACTTAACATTTATTTTCCTCCCGCGATCTCGCGGGGGGGGGGTCCACATCCTAGTAATTCTAATGGCAATATCTTGAGGTTCTTTATGGAAACAATTACTGAAACCGAATTCATACTGCAGATGCCAAAAGATTAATGATATAAGAAACAGTATGGCCTATAAAAAATTGGAAGGAAAAGTGAAATGACTCTCTTACAGAACTCCATGCAAAGAAAGCAAGTTGAAATGCATTCTGCAAAGTGAAGGGTTTTTAGTAATCATAGGTTTATTACCAAGGAGAAAGAAAAACCGAAAGAGGATTAACCGGGATATTGAGTCGTTGTACAATGAAAAGAACCAAATGGATAAGGAAAAGCATGACGTTGGGGTTGTCAAACCAGAAGAGATCATCACCAGGCTGAACCACAGGGGCGCCTCTCACCACATCACTCTTCTCTTGAATTCTTAGACCCAATTTGGTTATAATGACTTGAAGCTTTGTTCCAACTATTAGTACCACCTGTAGATTACATTCATTCTGTTTAAAATAAATGCGACAAGTGGACAGAATTTAAGAAAAGGTTTAGCGGTTTGTTATACTTACAATCAAAGGTATGAATGGTAATCATAGGTAAGAATGTATTCCTGTTTCAAATGATAACCGATGTCAGTTTTGTGGTGCAGAGATATTGTGTGTTTGAGAGGTAATAACCAATGAGTGTTACCATCGGAGTTGGTCAAGAGGAATAGCACGGTTACAAACCAGATAACCGGACTGCACAAATTTAGCAATTTAGAAAGAAAATATTTTCCAAGGTGGATATCACAAAAATTAACCAAGTAGATGGATCCAAACCTAATCTCGACAACAGTTTTGAAGTCTTTTTCTAATGTTCTCCGAATATAGTTGAAGACATCATATGGCATCTTTTCGCTCCCACTCCCAGGAGCAAAATGCGCCTAAACAACAACAACAAAAAGTAAGTTATACTACTTATGATTTCTTTCAACTTTTGATGTAAGACATTATCTATACTAAACAAATTGTATTTTGGGACATTTGCTAAAACCAACTCAAATATTCAAGTCAAATGTAAAAGTGTACCCCACTTTCAGTCAAATGCAAAACCAACCTAAAGGAGTAGTGAAAGTACTATTTAACCTTTATGACCAAACAAAAAACAGAAATGTATTTTACGTTTCTATCCTTTGGAAGTCTATACGTAATAAAAGAAGTCTACATATATATAGACTTCCTACGAAGTCTACTTTATAGACTTGTTTTGTAGTCTACACTCTAATTTGATCTAATAATTTAATTTTGAAAATGTATAAAAATACTTATTGTGATATTTTTAACTAATCATCAATATAATGGATAATATGAAGTAAATAAATTAAAATTTCATATAATCGAACAATTTTGAAGAATATATACTAATTTGGTTATCATGTGTTAGACTATGTTCATAGTTTAGAAACAAAAGGTTATAACATGTTATGTTTTTCAGTAGTTGATTTCATAGGGTTAGATTTTAGATTTTGTTTTATTAACTTAAATCTACATATTAATGTTTAGTAGTTTATATTTTGTATAAATGAGACGTTTTGATTATCAAGCAAAACATTTAGGGTTTGAGATTTGTGGTTTAGGGTTTCGTAGACCTACAATAAAGTCTATTTATCTGAAGATGTCTTTTTCAGTCTATATTTTTCAATTTGTTTTACAAAAAATCATTATATTTAAACTAAGTTAAGTTCCTTACGAATAAAAAAGTGAAATCATATACTATAACTATTAAAAAATAAAAAAATAAATTTAATAAATCATATATTAAAATTATTAAAATAATAAAGAATAAACAACAATATTAAATTATTATAGTAGACTTCCAAAAAGGTCTATTATGTTATAGTAAGATCTACTCCAAAATTTTAATTTTAGTAGACTTCAAACGAAGTCTACAGTATCGTAAATTTTAACCTAGTTACATTTTTGTCTCC
>NC_027755.1:19818266-19819692 GCF_000695525.1 Brassica oleracea var. oleracea
AGTGTAGACTTCAACTAAAGTCTACTAAACAATAAATTTACATAGACTTAATAAAAGTTCTACTAAAATATGATTTAATTTTTATCTTATGTTTTTCTCATAAATTTATCTTATTTTGCAGGTACTCTTTTCCAAGATTTTATTTGAGGCATCAAGATTATTAAAAATCAAACACACTCAAGAATACTTTTTAATATATTGCTCTGTAATAACTTTCATAATAAAATATTAATTTTTAGATAATTTTTTAATGCATAATTTATAAACATTGTATTCATTTTTAGTTGTTTTCACTTGTATGATATTATTAATTTTTTGTTAGATATCAATTTTTCCACAAGATCTAACCAACCAAACAAGTAAAACCACCATAAGCTAAAATAATAACTAACAGACATGTGAGAAGAAGAAAATCTATACAAAATTTTCCCAAAAATTTTCAAGAATAACAGTAATCGCAAATCACAAATTTTTGCAATAAGTTTCATGTGTATAATTATAACACATTAACTTTTGAAATTCATCCAAGACCATTAAAATATTACTAACATACACTGTAAAATAATTACATCGTGAATAAAATATGATGAATAATACACAAATGCACTTTTAATAGAATTTACGATGTAGACTTCAACTGCAGTCTACATTTGTAGATTTACAAAAATGTCTACACTTATTATCTAACATATAGTCAATCAAAACTTTTTTAGTGTATTTGGCGCATGCTTGATACACAATGGCGTACAAAGTGTGTCTTAGATAACTCGATCAAGTTCCGTACTTGTCGATTATTCGTGACAGGCATAAGAGGAGTATTTTCCTATTCGGAGTCATTTGTTTTAAATGATGTTTGGTAAGGAATAGGTTAGCACCATCTTCTCAATTTTGTTGTCCAGATCATAATCTTCTTGTGTCATTTCAAGAAGTTTACCATGTGTACAGCCATCATGCACAAGGAACATTCTTCAACCTTTCCGATTCTTCATCCTTTTCGAATATTTTGTCACCCAAAATGTCTTTGGCCCATGCTTCACACTTGCTCTAAGTTTCCAACCACATCCTTGAACACGACACTTAGCCACATACAGAGTTTTCCTTGTCTTATATGCTGAGAATGTAAATTTATATTCCACAGTCACCGACTTCAGCTTTGAAACAAGCTCAGCCTTACTAGCAAAACTATAAACGAAGACTTACAAATACGTCTACAATTATTAGCTAACAACATTGTCAAATCAAATGAATTATACCTTCATAATTATAAAAAAAAAAAATTTCAAAATCACTCAAACCCATTAGGATTAACTAACACACACTGTCAAACAAAAAAACTAGAAAAAATTTAATGAATAATACACAAATTCACATTTGTATAGATTTTTCTATGCAGACTTAATATTCAGTCTCTGAAGATGTAGATGTT
>NC_027755.1:19820317-19823936 GCF_000695525.1 Brassica oleracea var. oleracea
CGACACAGATCTGAAAAAGAACGAAAACCATGTAAATAGTTACATTTTTCATGTGTAAAGCTCGTTTCCAACCTTTTTAACCGTCCAAACTCCAAATATGAGCAAAAAGAAGCATCTTTAACGATTCACTAATGAAAAAACTCGAAAATATGAAGTTTGTGATTATGAAAATGATAGTTATGAGAGTTTTTTAGATGGAAATGTAGAGGAGATGAGAGGAAATGAAGTTTTTTGGGTTAGAATGAGAAAAAAAATGGTTGAAAATTGAATTCTAGAGTTTTAGAGCTCAAAAATGGTGGTTCATGGTGTTTGGAAAAATTGATGATGATGGTATTTTTGTAAATAAGAAGAAATGGTTAGGGTGTATTTGGTTTTTTGTTAATTTCGAAATTAATAAAAAAATAAATAAAAATGGCAATTTTGTGAATAATTCAAAAACATAAGGATAGTATGAAAATTTTATTGATGAATAGTATGGACAAAAAAAAAAGGGTTGGTTTTGTGTTTGACTTGAAAATATGAGTTGGTTTTGAAAAACACTCTTGTATTTTTTATATTACTTATGATTTTTTCAACTTTCGACGTGGAACCAAACTTTAGCACAAAAAAAAAACTTCGGAAAATTGTCTCTGGCTAGTTAGGGAAACTTCAAAGGTTGAAACCCATGTTAAGATTCTCAAAAATTAAACATAAATATTATGTAATAAGATAAAACAATAAAATTTTATTAAAACTGACCAATGACGACTAAACCACAGTGGACTTGCATTAGGAGTATTATAACGGAGTTTGTTACGGTGGTTAGTGATGGTTGTATTATAAAAACTGTACATTAAGTCAATATAGAGTAAACATTCTTTTAGCTATCTCGCTTCACGCTATACTAAACCGTAGATAAAAGAAAACAAAAGAGGGTTATACCGCGATGAAACCGAGCCGCAGAGTTTTGTAATCAACTTCGGTGACAGATCCAAAGAACTGTCTGAAAAAACAAACAGTCCATAGCGTAACATTCGTATTGCTCCAGGAACTGAGATGTCTTCGCCTGAAAGATGTGTCCTTCGCCAACCTGAACCAGTCTTGATCTGCATAACAAGAATGCATTCATCGTACAACTGCCTACTATTTCTGATCAATACTCTCATCTAATAGCACATACCGTTGGAGAACTTATATACTACTGTCTTCGTGTCGTCCTCCCACTGCTTCCACTTGCTTATCTGCAATACTCAAGAAACAAAATCAATAAACATTTCATGATTCTCACAGAAGAATGCACACGAAGAGTAGTTACCTTGCTCTTTCCTAAAGCATAAGTAACAATGCAGTAAATAACATGAACCACCGCGAGCACAAAAATGAATATGTGCAGCTGGTGGATTCCGTAAGCAGATACAAAAGGCACTTCCCCTGAGATAACCAACCCATCAGTCAAAATTAGAGAGGATGATTAAGAAGCATATGGTCGTTTTAATATACATATGTGAGACTATTAGTTACCTTTGGGCATTCGTTGTAACCTTTGGTGGCTAAACTTCTTCTAGGGATGTAAGATTCAGCTAACTCAGATAGAAGTCTTCCACTTCCACTTCCACAGATTTTTTTTTTTAATTTCATTGTATGCTAATTTGGTTTTGTTATTTCTTTCTTCAAGTACTGTGGGGCTGCAAGGCCGCATTGATGATGCAGCACTCTTGGGAATGCAGATTTTTGAGATTGGTGTTTGTGCGACTGTTAAGAGTAATGATATGAATCCCAACAGCAGAAGCTCTGATTACAATAAAAAAATGTTAAAATAAAGAATAAGTTAGGTAGCAAAAGATGTTTTTGGGGGGATCAATTAGTCTAATAACCATAATAGAATCAATACTAAAGCTTAGAGAATTTCTATATAAAAAATTGAATACTTTTAACTAACATGTTATCAAGCAAATGAAATGAAAAGGGTGAAAAAATTTATGTAACAAAATGTAATTACAAAAATAGAAAATATGTAATTTAAATGTAAATAAGGGTATAATTAGAACTTGTATTAATATAATTATACATAGAATAATACCACTTTATTTTTTGGTGGTTAGTTCATGATATAATTTTTTAGCTATTGCTCATAGTTTCCCTTAAAAATAATTCACCTGCTTTAACTTTTTCAAGAGCTTCATACAGACTCCCCTTGTGCTTCTGTTTAAGCCACTGCCATAAAAAAAACAAAGAGCAGATTTAGTCATACGAGAAGAGGAACGAAACTGTCGAAACAGAGCAGGAGAAGAAGAAGAAGTAATAAAAACAGAGTAGGAAGCAGAACAAGAACACGAAACATGATAAAATGAACAAGAACAAGAACAAGAACAAGAACGACTTACGGTTCCAATTTTGTGAATCAAACGTTCGATAAAAAGCGAAATGACTATTAAGACGAAGCAAACCACAGCGACTGCCCACGTAGCGGTCTCCTCTAAGCTCTTCTCTTTTTCCTTAAAAGGATCCGCCATTAGAGTTTTCGTGTTCTTTCTTTTGCTCTCAAGTTAGTTTATTTAGTACGCTACTCAATTTCGCAGTCATTATATAGAGGAGCCATGAGTAATAAGTACGAACTAGATGAAGATAATATCCACAACGAGAGATTGTAATCTAATCCGACGTCTTTAAAGAACATTCAACGCACAGATTACTCCTTCATGTGACGACTTCTTAGTTATCATCCTCTTATTTCGTGCTTGGTTCTTATTTGTTATAGTGGGTCAATCATATTTTGTTTTCATTTCACTTCAGATATTTTTCTAATTTTGTTTGGCAAATAGATTAACCATAAATGTATTGATTATTCCGTAATTTCCACTTGTCGCTGCTTCGTCTGTGTTAAATTTTAGAATCCACAAAATTAACTCAAACGATTACTTTTTACATTTAAAACTGTTATCTTTATTGTATCGACAAAGTATTTGGAAAATAACATGGACGATGCATGCATGCATGCAACAATGATTGGTTAATGGTTACACTAATTATTCTTGTTAAGTGGAAATTATTGTGGGTCTCCAGCAGCCATCGCATGATTGCTACGTGACAGTTACGTGACCTAGTAGTGCTTCCGCGACATACTACTGGTGCTTACGTCAGTTACTTGACATGTGATTAAATAATGATACTCACTGACGGAGAAAAGATTCTTCGTCAACCATATCTATATATAATGTTTTATTATCAATTTACGTTTAAATACTTCTTAGTTTTTTGCTCATCTTAATTTTTAAAGTTATTTATAATAAAAATAGTATCAACGACAACGTTTTTCCGTTTTAAATGGACGTTTTGACAATTCCTGCTCGAAACTAGGCCTGGGTATTTCGGGTATCAGTTCGGTTCGGTCCGGGTATTTCGGGTTTTGGGTAGTTCGGATAGGGGCTAGAGGATCCATTTAGTACTTGACCTATTTTCGGTTCGGTTCGGTTCGGATAGTTTCGGGTTCGGTTCGGTTCGGATAGTAAATGTAGGAACCGGAAAATATCCGGAAAAAAGTTCGGTTCTCATTTGGATCCGGTTCGGGTTCGGATAGTTCGGGTAGTTCGGATAATTTGGATAAAATATCGGTTATTTAGGGTAAAATATCAAATAATTA
>NC_027755.1:19823986-19828081 GCF_000695525.1 Brassica oleracea var. oleracea
TTGGATACTTTATAATAATTTAGTTATCCTCAACTATTTTCAAATACTTTTAATAGAATTTTAAATTAAAAATATATATTTAGTGATGTTATATGTATATATAATTAATATTTTTATATATTCGGGTACCCGTTCGGTTCTCGGTTCGGTTCCGGTTCGGTTCGGTTATTTCGGATATAAAAATATAGGAACCGTTCGGGTATTTGAGGGTATTAATCCGGTTCCGGTTTCGGGTATTTCGGTTCGGGTCCGGTTCGGTTCTTCGGTTCCGGTTGTTTTGCCCAGGCCTACTCGAAACAATCATCTCATTCCCTTTACTCTTTATATAATTAAAGGAAGACATATATTTAAGGTTCATCGTAATTGCATGTACACAAAATTTAATGCGTTTATTAACATTTACTACAGAAATAAATTACATTCTTTTTGTCGGAGGAAAAAAGTCCGTCCGAGTCGGACTAACTTTTATTTTCGTCATAAGACCATCCGCAACTGTCGATATAGTGTTTATCTTAGCGCGAAATCTTAGGCAAATGTTAGTATAATAATCGTTTTATTTTTACTTTAGCTAAGAAAGAGTCCTTAGACAAGGAGGTTTAAGGATTAATCCTTAAGTGTGTGGCATCACGTGATAGGCTAGCGGAGGGGTGTGTTTCGCGTGGGAAAAAAAGAATCATTTGCTTTCTCCATCACGAAAAAAAGAGGTCTCGCGATATCAAAGGCGATTCGGCGACTGGAGAAGGGTGAAGGTAAATCAGAGCTTTCACTTTTTTTTTTGCATTTGGAGTTGTTGCATGTTGATTTCATCTGGTTTTAGGGTTCTATCGAGGGGTTTAAATTGATTTTGGGTCTCAAATCGAGTTGGGGATTTTATCGAATTAGGGTTTTCGTCTGGGTTTGCTATTTTGTTCATCTCGAGTCGTTTCTTTGTTGTTTTCGTCGTTATTAAGGTTCGGGATTGAGTTATAAATCGTTACACGGAATGGATTGAGTTCTTAATCGATTTAAGTCTCGGGTATAGGGTTTTAAATCGATTAGTTTTTGTTCTTGCAAGTGTTGAAATGGAGGAAGAATTAAGAGATATGAAAGCACACAAAGATTACTACAACATGCTTCATGCCGTTTCAGATGCGCAACAAGGTATTCCTCAACTCTGCCCCTGTGGAGCACTCACGAAGGAAGTCGTTGATGAAGAGGACACATATGACTACCTCCCTGGGAAAAGATACTTCATCTGCTGTGAGTTCGAGGTATTTAGTGTTCTCTGTTATTAAAATTCTTCTTCTTCGAAATGAATTTGCAGTTTGACAATGGTAATTATGTTTTGGCAGAATGACGGGATGCATTTCATGCAACCATGGGTTATGGGTATGCAACAAGAGGTTGAGAGGCTCAAAAAAGTATTCAACGAGCAGGAGAAGCTTCTGAGAGACTGCCAGGGCTTAAGGTGAGTGAAAATATTAATTGTAACATGTAATTGATGGTTTGTTAACGCAACCTTTGTAACAAAATGATTGTGTTTGTCTGATATATGTTCAGGAGCAGGTGAAGATGCTGCATTTGCGTCTGAATGAACTTGAGAGCAGCCATTCGGAGGTTAGTGTCTAAACTTACCGGTTAACTTTAGCTAGATAGTTTGCAAAACTTTCTAGTTCAAATGTAAGTTTGTAGTTTGAGTGAATTAACTTCTGTCCTTGAACTAGTTAACTTTCTGTTGTGATTTCGAAAGTGAACTGATATGTTATAAATGAAACGTAAACCAACATTAAATTGTGTCTAATTGCTTATTTTGGGGTAAAACTTCATTTAAGTGTCTTTAGCTGTAATGAGAGGACAGTTTCCTACTAGAAGTAAATATATTTGCGTAAATAATCCCCTATTTAGTCGCCTCCCTTTGCTTAGAGTCCAGTAAAACATAGTCTTCTTCCTAAATGGCAAACTTCACAAGTTTTGTTTACCTTTTAGCGAGCCAAGGGGTAATTGACCTTGACTCATCGGAACCTCTGTGCGTTAGCAGTCAAGGGGTAGCCAGCCAATGTTCCGATGAGTCTACTATCAAAGAGAGGACAAAATGGTCACCAAAGGAGGATATAATCCTCATTAGTGCTTGGCTCAACACGACCAAAGACCCAATAGTTAGTAATGAACAGAAAGGCCTTGCGTTCTGGAAGAGGATTGTAGAGAACTACAACTCCAGTCCTCTACTGGTTAGAACAATCCCACGAGAACTTGGGCAAATCAAGCAACGATGGGCTAGGATCAATGATTTGGTGTGTAAGTTTTCTGGTAGCTACGAGATGGCACTGAGGGAGCAGAGAAGCGGGCAAAATGACAACGACGTGATGAAGGCTGCCTTGGATATCTTCTTCAATGACAAGGGCTTTGAGTTCAACTTTGAACATGCGTGGAGAGAGCTTAGGCATGATATCAAATGGGGCTCCACCTATCTCGGGAAGGACAGTGGAAAAGACAAGTGCAAAACAGGTGATTCTGATGCTCAAGGGTCAGTGACAGAGGCACAAGAGAGACCCATAGGAGTGAAGGCAGCTAAGGCTGCTGGCAAGAGGAAGAAAATTGGAAAAGAAGAAGAATTAGGACAACTTAAAGAATTGATGGAGACCAAAAGGCAAATCTCAAATCAGAGTTTGCTTGCAAGTTTGTTTGCAAAGACCGAGCCACTGACTGAGATGGAATTAGCTCTGAAAATGAAATTAATGTCTGAGATGTTGTGATGGTTTGTTAACGCTAACTTAGTGATGTTTACTTATCTTTTTACTCATGCTTACGAATCTCATTTTACGTGTTTCAGGTGAAGTACAAGCCCATGTGAGTACTGAAGACAAAAGCTGCTGTGTGTTTTGTTTGTTTCTGCTCCTGTTTTCATGTGAACCAAGTCACGGGTTGTCTGTTGCCCTTTCTTGGCTTTATAACTATGTTGTCTCGGCTTTGTAACTCTACTGCTCTTCTTCTATTACCTGAAAAAACTTGTATCTCTCTGTTTTCAGTTTGTGAACTTGGAACGTGAAACTCTACTATTGTAAGCTCTCTGTTTCTTGAACTTGAAGTTGTTTTCAGTTTAAAACTCGTGTTACACTTGTTTCTTCTAGCATTATAAGAGCAACTCGTGTTTCTTCTAGCTCTCTGTTTCTTGAACTTGAACTTGTTATGCCACATATCATCACTTGATCATCACTTGATCATCACATATCATCAATTGAGAAATCACTTTTGAACTTTCCGACTTATTCATCATCAACATATCATGATTCATAAATCAATTTCAAGACTCAACCACAATTCATAAATCAATTTCAATTTCAAGATTCATAAACTGCTAAGTAATTTTTTTTTTTTAAAGACTAACCATGATTCATAACTTGATTAGTAATTTTTTTTTTAAGACTAACCATGATTCTTAACCTGATTAGTAATTTTTTTTAAGTCTAACCGTGATTCATAACTTGATTAGTAAATTTTTTTTTTTAAGGATTGCCAAATATGGAAGATGAAGTCGATCGAAGATTGAATGCGGCTTTGGATGAGGCTATCGATGAATATTTTGAAGATACATACAACAACATCGTGAACAACCAAACAAAGAAACAGACAAAACGTGCATATGTCGAACGAAACCGCGAAGAAGACCATACCCAACTATGGAATGACTACTTTAGTGAAAATCCGACATTTCCGCGAAAAATTTATTCAGACGTCGTTTTCGCATGAACAAGCAAGTATTCATGCGTATTATCGACACCCTCTCAGCAAATGTTCCATTCTTTCAGCAAAGAAGAGATGCAGTCGGACGGTTGGGTCTATCTACACTACAAAAGTGTACGGCGGCTCTTCGTATGCTTGCTTATGGCTGTGTGCTGACGCCGTTGACGAATATCTCCGACTTGGAGAAAGCACAACACTTTCATGTTTAAGCAATTTCACAGAAGGCGTAATACAGTTATTTGGAGATGAGTATCTACGAAGGCCCACTCCAGAGGATCTTCAACGACTACTCGATATTGGAGAGATGCACGGCTTTCCTGGGATGATAGGAAGCATCGACTGTATGCATTGGGAGTGGAAAAATTGCCCAACCGC
>NC_027755.1:19828200-19833063 GCF_000695525.1 Brassica oleracea var. oleracea
TCCAGGTACCTTAAACGATATTAACGTTCTCGATCGGTCTCCTGTTTTTGATGACATTTTACAAGGTCGAGCTCTAAGGGTACAGTACGTGGTCACGGACACCAGTATGATTTGGCGTACTACCTCACATATGGCATATATCCAAAATGGTCAACATTTATCTAATCTATCTCAAACCCTCAAGGGCCTGAAGCAGAGTTATTTGCTAAAGTTCAAGAATCAACCAGAAAAGATGTGGAGCGTGCTTTTGGAGTATTGCAAGCTCGATTTGCAATAGTGAAAAACCCGGCTATTTTGTGGGACAAAAGACAAATATGGATGGTTATGCGAACATGTATCATACTGCACAATATGATAGTAGAAAATGAATGCAATGGATACACTCAGTATGATACATCAGAGTTTGAAGAAGGAGACTCGAGTAGAAGTTCACAGGTGGATATTTCATATTCTCCCAGGCCTTCAAATCTCCGTACTATGCTTGAGATACGGAGGCGTGTTCGTGACCCGCACATACATGCACAATTGAAATATGATTTGATTCAAAATATTTGGAACAAGTTTGGTAATAATGAAGATGTTTAGTTATTGTATGTTTACATTTAGTCATTCAATAAATGAAAATTTTTAATTTAATATTTAATAATTTTAAATTTCAAAGATTCAAATTAAAAAAAAAAAAATTCCTAAAGACTCCATATCGGATAATACCATTGGACCTACATTTATGATTAGAGTCCTTAACTATTCAAAAAAAAATTTATTTTTAAAATGCTAAGGATTCCAATGGTGGATAACACCAATGGAGTTGCTCTTAGAGTCCTTAACTATTCAAAAAAAATTATTATTAAAATGCTAAGGATTCCAATAGTGGATAACACCATTGGAGTTGCTCTAAAGTTTTTCAAAAAAAGCTGCATAAACCTTTAGTCAGAAAAAGAAGCTGCATAAGAGGCTGCTTATAGCGCTCAAATAAGCACCGATTTAAGTGGGTTGTTTGCACTGTTTGCAGGCCCCACTGACACGTGACAACCCGCGATTGGTTCGTTTTTTAAATTTTTTTTTTAAGCAGACAAAAAAAAAAAAAAAAATAAGCATCCCAAATTGGTTTCATGGGTTAAAGATGCTCTAAACCAAATCCAATTGGTTTTAACTTCGATCAAATTTTTTAAACCGAATCGAATCGACCTAAGAAATCGAATTTATTCTTTTTGAAATCAAATCCCCAAAATCATAACTCAATAACCCGAAAATCCCTATGGATCCAATCTCTTCGGTGGTGGAGAAAGTAAAGATCTTTACGAAATCTCAGTGATTTGTTCAAGTGTTTGTCTTGCTCAGGAAGGAGCTTCCTTCACCAGCAACCTGAGTCCTTTGAGAACAGTGACCTTAAAGCCTCTATCAACAATGTCACCACCACCGATGTCTCAGGACGTTAGAATCGAAACATATCTTTAAATTCGAGAAATCCTTATAAGGGTGGACAGATAATACATCATCATTAACCGGGGCATCTAGCTCTGGTGGTAAAGGGTTCACAGCTGTGAGTACCGCCACCTGGGCTCGATTCCCGGCCACTGCGAACTTTAACATTCGGGCCGCAGCGACACAGATTAGTCCCTTGGGCCTGGGAAGCCTTTGGGGAAACTGTGTATAATTCAAAAAAAGATAATACATCATCCATCTTTATAGATGGTTAAGGGTCTCATACATGATACATGTAGTAATGTAAAAGTGCTTATTGTAATATAACAATTGCACAACATAACAATTTTAATGTAACATATATATTTAAGCGTTTGCTGGTCGTAGAGGAGGAAGTTCCATGGATGCACTTCCATGTGCAGTAGAATGATGTGTGGAAGATTCAGCTGCTTTGTGTTGGGACTCAGGATCATAAAACTGGTAGTGGTCATGATGATTAGGAGAAGGAGGATTAGGAAAACTTTCAATGCTTCGGTCGTTGTAATTGTGAAGAAGATGGATGGGAGATGAGCCATGAGTTGGTGTAGTTGGACGGCTAGGGTAAGGTGTGTTTGATTCAGAGCGTCTTCCGTGTTGTGTCTCCTCCTGTGCTTTGTGATGCCACTTCTTTAGCATCTTGGATACTCTTCCGTTGAATACCGTTGGCTTCATCGTAGTACCCATCTACACACATTTCATCAACACAATGTCAAAAAAGTAGTAGCCATCTACACACATTTCATCAAACACAATGTCAAAAAAGAAAAACTAAAGAACATATCAAAAATCTTGTATTGATCTCACTAAACGTTTTGTTGCTTATTACCTGAGTGACAAGAGCATAGAGTGGAAGAGTCACATAGCTGCAAAGTATCTGTACAACAAGTCTGCATGTTTGTGACTCGGTCAGTTAAATAACGTTATTTCCCGCGTATTCCCACAACCGATAGTCAAGTTAATGTTAGCTTACCCAACTACAATTCTAATGGTAATATCTTGAGGCTCTTTATGGAAACAATTACTGATACCGAATTCATACTGCAAATACCAAAAATTCATGATATAAAAAACAGTATGTCCTCAAAAAAAATTGAAAAAAATGTTAAATAGATCTCTTACCGAACTCCATGCAAAGAAAGCAAGTTGAAATGCATTCTGTAAAGTGAAGGGTTTTAGTAGTCATAGGTTTATTATCAAGGAGAAAGAAAAACCAAAATAAGGATAAACCGGGTGGTGAATCGTACCGTGAAAAGAACCAAATGGATAAGGAAAATCATGAAGCTAGGTTTGTCAAACCAGAAGAGATCATCACCAGGCTTAACCAGAGGGGCGCCTCTTACCACATCGCCTTTCTCTTGGATTCTTAGACCCAATTTGGTTATAATCACTTGAAGCTTTGTTCCAACTATTAGAACCACCTACAGATTACACCCATTTTGTTTAAAAGAAAGGCCATAAGTGAGAAACGATTTATTGGTTCAATAGTTTGTTGTTCTTACAATCAGAGGAATGAATGGTAACCAGAGGTAAGAATGTAGTCCTGTTTTAAATGAAAACCGATGTCAGTTTTGTGATGTAGAGGTTGTGTATTTGAGAAGTAAGCAATGAATGTTACCATCTAAGTTGGTCAAGAGGAATAGCACAGTTACAAACCAGATGACGGGGCTGCATAAAGTTAGCAAAGTTTTAGACAATTTTCCAAGTTGGGTTATAAGAAGCAATCTAGTAGATAGACCCAAACCTGATCTCGACAACAGTTTTGAAGTCTTTTTCTAATGATCTCTGAATATAGTTGCAGAAATCATATGGCATTTTTTCGCTCCCGCTCCCGGGAGCAAATCGCGCCTGAACAAAAAGAGTAATTTATATTACTTATAATCTCTTCCAACTTCCAATGTGATACATTGTCCCTAGTTAGTTATATCACTTTCTCTAGAGATAACGATTAGGAGTATTATAAGTAAGTTTGTTATATGGTGGTTAGCGATGGTTGTATTATAAAAAAGTGTACACATTTAAGTCAATATAGAGACAACATTCTTTAAGCTCTTTCCGGTCTTCCATTCTTCATGTTATACGTCTGATAATAACTGTTATACTTAGCAGTAGATAAAACAAAACAAAAGATAAGTTATATGAATTCCCTACCGTGATGAAACCATGCCGCAAAGTTAAGTAATCAACTTTGGTGACAGATCCAACGAACTGTCTGAAAAAACAAACAGTCCAGAGCGTAACACTCGTCTTGCTCCAGGCATTGAGATGTCTTCGTCCGAAAGTTGTGTCCCTCGCAAACCTGAACCTCCCAGGATCTGCATAATTAACAAGAATGCATTCATCGTAAAACTTCCTACGTACAATTTCGGTCTTTAAATCTCTCTCATTTAATAGCACATACCGTTGGAGTATTGATATTCTATTGTCTTTGTCTCTTCCTCCCACTGCTCCCACTTCCTCATCTGCAATACTCAATAAACAAGGATAAAATACAATATTTCTTGATTTTCAAGTCACTGAAGAACGCACAAGCAAAGTAGCTACCTTGGTCTTTCCCAAAGCATAAGTAACAATGCAGTAAATAACATGAACCACCGCGAGCACGAAAATGAATATGTGCAGCTGGTGGATTCCGTAAGCAGATACAAAAGGCACTTTCCCCTGAGATAACCCACAGTCAAAATTAGAGAGGATGATTAACAAGCATAGCTGCATAGGGTCGTTTTAATACACATATGTGAGACTATATGTTACCTTTGGGCATTCGTTGTAACCTTTGGTGGCTAAACTTCTTCTAGGGATTTTTTTATCTAATTCCTTTTTAGCTATTTCTGCGGCGCTGCAAGGGCGCATTGATGATGCAACACTCTTGGGAATGCAGAAACTTGAGATTGAAGTTTGTGCGACTGTTAAGAGTAGTGATATGAATCCCAACAGCATAAGTTCTGATTACAATAAAATAAAAATAAAATTTATGTTAAAATAAGAATAAGTTAGGTAGGTAAATATTTGGGGAGTTATTCTTGGGTTCACCAACCAATAGAAAATTGTCATTTTAAATCTAGTATATTTTAATTAAAGAAACCAAATAACATGGCAAATTATATTATTTTTTCAAAATAAAATTTAAAAATAAATAAAAATAATATATAAAAAACGAATTCAAATAAAAAAAAATGTTGTCAACAAAACACTAAACCCTAAACTCTAATCCTAAACCCTAAACCCTTGGGAAAACCATAAACCCTTGGGTAAATCCTAAACCTTTGGGTAAACCCTAAACCCTTAGGTAAACGCTAAACCCTTGGAAAAACACTAAACATGTTGTCAACAAAACACTAAACCCTAAACTCTAATCCTAAACCCTAAACCCTTGGGAAAACCATAAACCCTTGGGTAAAT
>NC_027755.1:19833249-19843810 GCF_000695525.1 Brassica oleracea var. oleracea
TTATTTTTATTTATTTAATTTTTTATTTTTTATTTTAAAAACATAATATAATTTGGCAAGTTATTTTGTTTCCTTAATTAAAAGATATTAGATCTAAAATGACAATTTTCTATTGGTTGGTGAACCCAAGAAAAAGTCATATTTGGAGGGGGGGGGTTCAACTAGTCTTATAACCATAACTAGATCTCGATCCGCGCAACCGCGCGAGTTTTTGTTTTCATTTCTTTTTATATAAACATTTTGTTTTCAATTCTAAATTGGTATATATTATAATATATATGTGTCTATCAATTTTTAAAACATAATAAGTTTACGGTATATTTTTTTCATTGAATAGATTGTTTCAAACTTTCACATGTATTTGTATCTTCTTCTATATATATATTTTCGGATTATTATTTTATTATTAAAATCGTAACTATATATATCTAAAGATTAGTAAAATATTGTTTTATTCTCATATTCAAAAATTTTGTAACATTTCACAAATTTAGAAAGTTTATAAAAAATTAAACTTTTCACTTCACATATTTATATTATCTAGTAAATAATTAAACATTTAGTTTTTATTTAATTTTTAAAATAAACTATATATTTTAAATTCATTGGTTTAAGGTAGTAAATATTAATCATTGTTAGATAATATGATTTTTTTTATTTAAAAAATAATAATTTTAAAATTTAACATCAACAAATATTTAAATAATTAACATGTGGAGGTATAGTATTACGACATTAAATTATATTTATTTAATTTAAATTATCTATAAATCTAATGGATCATCTATTGTTTAAATCCCATTATTTATAGTCCAATAAAAATTTCTGGTAGGTCCAAAATTTAAATGATAAGATTAGAGATTAAATGTAACATGTCTTTCTAAGAATAAGTCTATTAGGTCCATTTTTAAAAAAATCACACATGAATCAAGGTTGTGAGTTGACTTCTGTTTTAATATATAAGATAGAAATGCTTTTAGAATTTCTATATCAAAATTGTATCATTTTAACCAACACAATGAATCATTTATGTTAAAATGTTATAGAGAAAATACAGTATAATGAAAATGGTGAAAAATATGTAACAAAAGGTAAAAAGAAAAAGAAAAATACGTAACTTAGATGTAAAGGTAGAACTTGTATTAATATAATCATACATAGAATAATATCATTTAATTTTGTTGAATTATAATGTTTTAGTTATTGCTCGTAGTCTCTCTTCAATTTCTACCTGCTTTAACTTTTTCAAGAGCTTCATAAAGATTCCCCTTGTGCTTCTTTTTGAGCCACTGCCATTAAAAAAAAGAGCAGATTTAGCCATAAGAGAATGAAACAGAGCGGGGAAAGGAAGAAGAAGTAACAAAAACAGAGTGACAGGTGACAACTAACGCAGAAACAGAGTAGGAAGCAGAACAAGAAACAGAAGAAGAGAACTAAACAGAGGCATCTCAAGATGTATAAATAAAAAAAGAGGAAGAAGGAGAAATCAATTGGGACTTACGGATCCAATTTTGTGAATCAAGTGTTCGATAAAAAGCGAAATGAGTATTAAGACGAAGCAAACCACAGCGACTGTCCACGTAGAGGTCTCCTCTAAAGTCCTCTCATATTCCTTATCCGCCATTAGAGTTTCTTGTTCTTCTTTTGCTCTCAGGTTTAGTTAATTAGTACGTTATGCAATTGTCATTATATAAGAGGAGCCATGAGTAAGAAGTAGATGAAGATAAGATCCTCAACTAGAGATTGTAATCTAGTTCGACCTCTTTTTTAGAACATTCAACCCATTTATTATTACTCCATCATGTGACGATTTCTCAGTTATTATCCTCCTCTTTCTTGTTTGGTTCTTATTAAATATTGTGGGTCAACATGTTTTGCTTTCATTTCACTTCAGATATTTTTCTAATGTTGGTCGGCAAATTGATTAACCATAAATGGGTTGTTCCGTAATTTTCACTTGTGAGTGCATATAAAACATAGATATGATTACCTTAAAATTTCCGATAAACCTTTTCATCATATAATTTACAAAAATTACATGCCTTGAGAATCGCATTCCAAACTTGATGAAGAAACTTTTAAGTCTTTGATCATTAAGCCAATGGACTTGACGATTATCTATTAACACATGTACGATGCATGCATGCAACAATGATGAGTAAATATTTACACTAACTATCTTGTTAAGTGGAAACTATTGTGAAATTAGTCGGGGTCCCTCAGCCATCGCATCTTCGCTACGTGACAGTTACGTGAACTAAAACCGGTGCTTATACGTCAGTTACGTGGGTAAATAATGAGATTGGCAGATAAAAGACTAAAACGTCAACCATATATATACAGATGTAACATAATATCTGAATGTAATATAATATCAGATGAAGCTGAAAGAAAAAATATGAGCAAATCAATGATTGCACGCTTATGCCACTAAATTTGTTTTGTTAGTATATAATAAACAATGGATTTTAGCCAAAAAGGGGAAAAGAACAATGGAAGGTGGTGAAATCTCAAAGTTTCTCAAATTGCTAGAACTGTTATTAAACCATTTTGTGACTGACACAAGTGACAAGTGCAACTTATTTCAAAGAGAAATGCATATATTTTTGTGGGTAGACATAAACATACGTTGTTAGAATTAGATGTATTACAAAATATCAACGTTGTTATCTTTATTTATTAATGGACGTTTACACCATTCCTGCTCGAAAGACAATTGAATATACATAAAATTTAATTCGTATGTTAACATTTACTACTGAAAATAGAATTCCATTTTGTCGGCGATATCGACTCGAATATAAGAATGCTAGGTGTGTTACAAAAACAATAGAAGTATGATGGGTATTCGGGTTTTCGGTTCGGGTCGGTTCGGTTTATTCGGGTTGGGATGTTTAGGAACCGTTTAGGAACCATACATTTTTCGGATCGGTTCGGTTTGGATAATGTCGGGTTCGGGTCGGGTTTCCATTTTTATAAAATTCGAAGTGGAACCGTATTACAAATAATTTGGGTTTGGTTCGAGTTTAAAGCCCAAAAAACCCAAAAAATTCCGAAAATCCGAGATAAACCCGGAAAAAAACCAAAAAACTATTCGTGTTATTCGGGTAGTTCAGATTTTTAAGATATTTTTTATTATAAATTATAATTTATATATATTAAAATTAAAAAAAAATAATTTTTCAATATATTCAAAATATTCGGGTACCCGTTCGGTTTTCGATTCGGTTCCAGTTCGGCTTCGGTTTTCGGGGTTTAGAAATATAGGAACCATTCGGATTTTTGTAATTTTTCATTTTTTTGGTTCGGTTTTGGTTTTCGGGTTTCGAATAATATGCCTAGGAGGACTAGTTTGTTTCATTTATTAACTCCGTAATAGAAAAAACAAACCGAAACAAACCGAACCAAATCTGAGAAAATTTGGTTAGTTTATTTCGATCAAATCTCTAAAACCGAATCGAACCGACGAAATATTCAATTCTTTTGAAATCAAATCCTCAAAAACCCTAACTCGGTAGTGACGAACAGTGAAGCTCTTTGCGAAATCGAGCCAGGACTTAGTCTCCAGCCACTTCGCCTTCCACGAGCCTCCTTCACGACCCCAGAGCCCGGTATCTTTGAAAATCTCTGTAATGGGTCGAAGAAAGTATACACATTGATTCATAAAAACGTAATCTTTAAGCTTTTGGAGAAGTTTTGTGTTTGATATCTTGAAGCGTTTGCAACGAGAAGCCTTCTCGGATATAACGAAGCTTAGAGATAGACAAGAGAAAATGGAGAGAGTTATTTCATCTAAAGGAGGTCCGTTTCAAGATACTAGCACTAATGTCGAGAGGTGAAGTTGATGTCCTGGGAGCAATGTTGATGATGGGCAACGCTGACGAGGAGAGTTTGGATGGAGTGAGACCTGGGTTGCTTTCTAGGTTCGTGTTTGAAACAAAGCTTAGGGAGAGGGATAAGCTTGTGGCTGAGCTCGTTGCTGGTGTTTCAGGGAACCAGCTGTCTTTGGCTAAAGTCTTTTACAAGGCAGAGATTAGTGATTGGCTCTTGTGTCTTCTTACCAGGTAATCTATCTACCCACCAATTGTTGTTTGTTGCAGATTTTGGTTTGTGTAAATGATTAAAACTACCTTTTGTCTTGCAGGGAATGAATCTTACTGAAGTTTCTGAACTTGGACCACCGCTTTTGAACCAACATAACGGTAGTGCCATAGGATTAACATCCAGAAAGTCAGATATGACAGCTTCACTGGCTCAGTCCATCACAAGCCTTGAAGGTGAAAAAGGTTTGAACGCAACACACCGTTGTTTCAGAACTTTCTGGCAAGTGACCTGCAACATTCTTAGGGGTGTAAAACTATCTCTACTGGGCTGTCATCAGATTTTATCACCACCGTCCAACAGCCTCCGTTATTCTGCTGGAGCCATTACAGTCCCAGTATGTTTCCTAAGGCGGGGTTTTGATATGGAGCCTCTGGAGATGAGCAGAGACATGAATCATGTGTCCTCCTCTACTCTTCAATTGCTTTGAAGTTAGACGCTCTAATGGACGAGTCTACAAGAATGGGGGGGATGGGTTGAAATTCAAAACTCAAGAGGGAAGCAAGTGAAATGGTCAGTTTCTATTACAGACAAACCAGAGGATGAAGTGGGCTGGGGCATGAGCATTGGTTCAAGAAATCATGATCGGTTTCAAGTGGAATCGTATCTCAAATTCAACATAGGCCATGGGTGTAGCTTAAGTCCAGGTCTTGTCTATCTCACAAACAGTAGAGAAAGAACTGTAGGTCTCATGCTTCAGTCTCATTGGTCTCTGTAATAATCTTAATGTTAATCTTTCCATGTTCATTTGTATTTACCACTGATTGTAATTTTTTTAGAGAGAAAAAAATGTAGCTGCCATATTGGAATAGTTAGCAAATGGCCTGTACCAAAGGACAAAGAAAAACCAAGTTGTATCATTAATATCCAAAGTTATTATCACCGCGGATGGTAGGTGGATCTTAAACCACTCAAATAACTTCAAAAAATCTGAAGACTTACTTCTTCTGTCTTAGTCAATGCCCTCTCTCTTAGGACTCAAGTGTCATTCTAAGAGCATGATTAACCCGAGATTCTAAGGACGAGTTTCTTAGCGAAAGTTAAGAAACTGTTTCTTATTTAAGAACCGGTTTTTAATTTTTTAAGTTAAAAGTTAAGAAACAGTTTCTTAATTTTCGTTAAGAATCTCACTCTAAGAACCCGGGTTAATCATGGTCTTAGAGCAACAATATTGCATGTCCTTGCTGGTGTCCTTAGGGGAAGGGAGACCACGATTTGGCAAAACCAAGAAGGGACAAGGGAGAGAAGTCGTTAAATAGGGAATGTCCTTGCTGCGTCCTCTGTTTGCGGTCGTGGGGCCCGCGATTGGTTGATTTTTTTAAAAAAAAAAAAAACCATAAAACGAAAAAAAAAAAGGAAAAAGAGATTGTAAGGACTTATGTCCGATAATGTTGCTCTTAGTCTTCTTGTGGTGACAAAGACGACTACTACTTTATCATCTTCCTTAAGAGAAATATATCTTCTAAAAAGAGAGAGGCAAACAAAAAGTAACAAAACTGGAATCAAATAGTTATGGTGGTTCTTGTGAACACGCGTTGTCGCTTTGCTCTTCTTCTGCTTGCAGCATTCTCTTGCTTCTCCTTGAAGCTCTGTTCCGGTGGCGAAGACACAATCACTTTCTCGGCTCCAGTCAAAGACTCAGAGACACTTCTCAGCAAAAATGGTGTTTTCAGGTTTGGTTTCTTCACTCCTGTGAACTCCACTGCTGGGTTACGCTATGTTGGGATTTGGTACGACAAGAGTCCAGCTCAAACCGTGGTTTGGGTTGCTAATAAAGACGCTCCGGTTAACGACATTTCCGGTGTTGTTTCCATCTCTGAAGATGGAAATCTTGTGGTTAAGGATGGTAGAAACCGCCTTCTATGGTCTACAAACATCACATCAACAATGGCTCCAAATGCTACTTTGGTTCAGCTAATGAATACTGGGAATCTTAGGCTACAAGATAGCAGAAGCAACGGTGAGATTCTCTGGGAGAGTTTCAAGCATCCTCACAACTCTCTCTTGCCAGGAATGACTCTTGGGACCAAGAATGAGAATCTGAAGCTTACTTCTTGGAGAAGCTATGTTGATCCTTCAACAGGGAACTACACAGCTGGTCTTTCTCCTTTCGCGTATCCCGAGCTTCTTATATGGAAGAACAATGCTCCAATCTGGCGTAGCGGACCGTGGAACGGTCAGGTTTTCATCGGTTTACCGGATGTGGATGGGTTTAGCCTTAGCAATGATTATCAAGGAACAGCTTCTTTGTCTTATGGTAATGACTCTTTCATGTTTCACTTGGATCCTGATGGAGTCTTGTATCAGAGAGAGTACTCTCGTGCTTCTACGAGAGGTTTGAACACTGCAACTTGTGATGCATACGGTAAATGTGGTCCATTTGCGAGCTGCAGTTCTCGTGAACTTCCACCTTGTAACTGCGTTAAAGGGTTTGCGCCGAGGAATCAAGCAGAGTGGGACGATGGGAACTGGAGTAATGGATGTGTGAGGATAGTTTCCTTTCGTTGCAAGAAGGAGAACAATGTAAGTAGTAACAGAGGAAAAGGAGATGGGTTCTTGAGACTGCAGAAGATGAAAGTACCAGTCTCCGCGGAACGGTCACTGGCTAATGAGAAGGATTGTGCTACACAATGTTTAGAGAACTGTTCTTGCACAGCTTATGCTTATGTTCAAGGAATAGGATGCATGGTTTGGAGTGGTAGCTTAGTTGATATGCAATCCTTTTTGCCAAGTGGCATTGATCTTTATATTAGGATTGCACATTCTGAAAGTGAGTTTAAAAAATCTCTTGTAGTCTAACTTGTTTTCTCATTTGACTACATTGACTTATGTTTTTCTCACCTAATCTTGTAGAAAGACATAACTATGTAGCAATTGTGATATGCGTTGCGTTTGTTGCTGCTGCCTTTCTTCTTTTAGCATGCCAAAAATTCAAAAAGCGTTCAGGTTAGAGTTTTTGTTTAGCTCATTTATAATAGTTTTCTTGAAATCATAATTGGTTTTGAATCATTTGCTTATTTGCCTTTGGCAGCACCAGAGAGCCGTAGAAGGCCAGAGCTAATGTTTAACAGAATGGAACCAGCTACAAGTGAAAATGAGTCTCCTTACACGTTCAAGCCTAATGAGTTTCCACTTTTTGAGTTTCAAGTGTTGGCTAAAGCAACGGATCACTTCTCTCACAGAAACAAGCTGGGGCAAGGAGGGTTTGGTCCAGTTTACAAGGTAAAACATTAAATAAGAATCTTTCTGACAATAGATATGTGTAATATTTTTTTTAATTTTTTTCTCTTAGGGGAAGTTACCAGAAGGGCAAGAGATTGCAGTAAAGAGGCTCTCACGTGCATCTGGACAAGGGCTAGAGGAACTTATGAATGAGGTTGTTGTGATTTCGAAGCTGCAGCATAGAAATTTAGTAAGAGTACTTGGCTGTTGCATTGAAGGTGAAGAAAGGCTGTTGGTCTATGAATACATGCCTAACAAAAGCTTGGATGCATATCTGTTTGGTAAGCTTTTCACCTATGTTTTGTCAACTATGTTTTTCAACTCTGTTTTTACTATTTAGTAATGCTTTCTCAGACCCAACTAAGCAAAAGATTCTTGATTGGAAGACACGGTTCAACATCATGGAAGGAATTTCCAGAGGTCTTTTGTACCTTCACAGAGATTCAAGACTTAGGATCATACACAGAGATCTAAAAGCCAGCAACATTTTGTTAGATGACAATCTGAATCCAAAGATATCTGATTTTGGACTTGCAAGAGTTTTCGAAGCGAATGAAGATGCAGCAGAAACAAGAAGAGTTGTTGGGACATAGTAAGTATATATCTATTCCCTACAAAGTACACAAACAAAACATTTTGAAACCAATATGAATGAAAGTTTTGTTATTGCAGCGGCTATATGTCACCGGAATATGCAATGGAAGGTTACTTTTCAGAAAAATCAGACGTTTTCAGCTTGGGGGTTATCTTTCTAGAGATCATAAGTGGGAGAAGAAACTCTCACAAGGAAGAAAACAATCTCAACCTTTTAGCTTATGTTAGTGTGTACTAATTAATATTCAGTGTTTAGTAACTTTGCTAGCTTTGAAACTTACCTTAACATTTGTGTTTTACAGGCGTGGAACCTGTGGAATGATGGGGAGGCTGCTTCTCTGGCGAATCCAATAGTCTTTGATGAGTGTTTTGAGAAAGAAATAGCCAAATGTGTTCAGATTGGTTTGTTATGTGTGCAACAACTTGCAAACGATAGACCGAATGTTTCAAACGTGATATGGATGCTAACTACCGAGAATGCACACCTCCCTGAGGCAAAGCAGCCTGCGTTTATAGCAAGAAGAGAAGTTTCTGTGGCTGGATCTTCTGACCGGAGTAGTCAAATGGTCACTATCAATGATGCGAGTCTCACTGCTATAACAGGACGTTAACCTCACAAAACCCAATCTGTGTGTTTATATTATGTTTTGAGAATCTCCATGTTTACAACCTTTATTATTCTGCTTATGTTTAGTGATTAGGATTAAGATTAGGAGATGTATTTTTAAGAATTTATGTCAGGTTCACTGACAACATATTTTGTATTATTATTACCAGAGTTAAAACAACTTGTGTGAAACAATAGATTCTAGTACTGAAACTGGAACAGAAGAAAACTATAGAAGCCAAGGCATCTTTACTTGTGAAACTACTTCAAGATATCTAAATAACTGTGGAGACATTTGGTGATGATCTTCTAAGCCTGTTCGACACTGCAGGTGAGAATGTTTAAATGGGTATATATGTACAGCGAATTCAACCGCAGAAAAAGACGTTACACATAGGAATAAATCAGACCGACTTTAAGGGCACACATTATTATTTGTGTTTGTGTTTTATGTGTTAAGGACTTAAGGGTTACCTTCACAATGATAAAGATTAAGCGTGGTGCATGTCAAAGATTGTGGGCCTAAAGGAGATAGATTAGATTTGAAAGATATGAACTACCAAATAGAAGATGAGCCTCGTCTGAAATTTTAACTTTGTGCATTAGCCCAAAACAAAGTTAAAACACTGAAATAATTGGTTTTTGTGTAAATGTGTTTACCGGCTACCAAGTAATTATTTGTCTTTTGTCTTTTGTTCAGGATGATGTCGAGTGCCGGTCAGCAGTAAATTTGGGCTGGATGCAAATTATAATTATGGGCCTGTATATTAAAAATAAAACACATAAAATAATAATTACTTAGTGAATCGAACCACTTACCTTTCATAAAAGAATTCTAATGACTAACCAACTAAGCTACTAAAGCATTGACTCAAATCACGGCCGGAAAATTACATATCTTTAAACTGGGCTGGAAGCACATGCTTCTACTCAGGACCGGTACTGAGTCGCTTTTAGAACAGAGAACTCTGTTTTATTATAATAGATAGATAGATAGATTTCTCTGTTATTATCAATTCCTTTAGTTTACTAACATCTTATTTTTACTTTCCTTAGAAAACACTCGAGAATCACTAAAATGATACTGGACATACTACTAATCTCACTATTCTTCGTGATTATAACTTGCGGAGTTGGCTTCATTGTTGACAATCCATCATTACATGTATCCATGTAGGCCAATGTAAATCCGACTTCAATGTTTAAGCTGTCGTAGTCCTTCGTTGCCAAAACTTTGAGAGCACGATCATTATGAAAAAGAGAATCGTCGTACAATTCCTCGAATAACTGAACTGCCTTCAAATCCGCACCCGTTGTGTTGCCTTCGAACATTTTTATTTGCTTCAGCGTATCTGAAGTGTTTCGAGACTGATAATTGATCAAAAAATTGGCCAGACCAGAAAAATCTAATTTTGTAATTTCAAGAGTTGGCTTTAGAATCTCAAAACAAAGTGAATGATTGATATTTTCTTTGTTACAGATGGATTCGATATCTCTTTTTGTAACCATCATATTAAATCTTGCATATGATGAGACAACAAGAAGAAATAAAACCATAAGAGCCAACAAAAAGTGTTTTTTGATGTATGCAGCCATTGTGTTTCAAAAAAAAAAAAAAAAAAAAAAAAAAGATGTATGCAGCCATATTTTGTTCTGAATATTTGAAAAGATATGAGATTTATATTTGCTGAACTATATATATATAGACTTAATATGGTAGAAGTATATTTTTATTTTTAATTTGCAGTGTGTGCTAGCAGATTATATACCATACTAGGGGGGTGTCCGCGCTTCGCGCGGAATATTGTTTTATTATTGCTAAGAACATGATTTTTTTTTTGGATAATGTAATTATGTTATCGTTTTTATTTGTTAAGATCATTATTTGATGTTTTTAGTTTGTTATGTAGTAGGTGATAAGTTAATATATTTTGCGTTTGTTTTTTTTTGAATAATGTGTTGTTGTGTATATAGTACTTGTTAGTAGTTAAATGAGCCTTTAACGTAAACTAATATTGAATTTCAATAACTTTGCAT
>NC_027755.1:19844316-19870133 GCF_000695525.1 Brassica oleracea var. oleracea
GGTTATTTCTGGTCTCAAGTTTAGTCTCTGATTTTTTGGTGGTTGTCTTCCATTCTCCCTCTCTCAAGTTGCTTCTTTTCTTTCCATGTTTTCCTTGGTATAGGTGTGCGGAGTTAGTCTTTTGGAGCTTTGGTCCCTTCTATCCAGAGTTTTGTGGTTTTTCAGTTGCATGTCGTATTGTATGTTCTTTTTTAGTCTATGAGGTGTTTTTTTCTTTTTAGCTACTGGTTGTGATTCCGGTGTTTTAGGCATATATTTTCCTGCTTTTTGGTGGCTTTGGCCTTTCGATTATTATTCTTTCTTTGGCCCACTTTTTTAGTGTATGTGTTGGTTGTCTAGTTTCTTATTCTTAATTTGATTATCTTATGATACTAATATTGAAATAAATATAATTTGTAAATGAAATAATAAAAATTAATAAAAATAATAAAATGATGAAAAGTCTTGCTATTTTTAGGTGTGAATAAATTAAATATTTAAAATATATTTATATTATTTTATTTATTTCTTGAATTTTAGAGACCAATAAGTGTGAGAATGATTAGATAATACACAATTAGAAATTGATGGAGAAAATTGTAATTATTTAAAATAAAAAGAATTTAAATACAAAAAAAAAAATATGAGGACACATGTCAACAAACCCCCCTTCCACATGTCATAAGAAGGGAAAAAGCCAACTTTATATATAAAGATTAATGTTAGTTGAATTAAAAGCAAACGGTCAAATTCTTCAGTACTTTCATTTTGTGGTAGATTATATACCATAATAAAAGATAGCATTAACAAAGTTGGAAGATATCTTACAAAAATTCTCAGTTTAGAGCATCTCCTAAAAGCCTTTATTTTAGAGTTTACAAAAATCTATATTTGAAATTTTAATGTGTTCTTCTCCAAAAACAAAACTTCAAATCTGACTTCAAAAAAAATATTTATAATTTATGCTAAAGTTCTTATATTTATCATAATTAATATAAATCCATAAAAAAATTATAAATAACTAGGACATATGTGATGACAAAAAAAACAAAAAAAAACTAGCACATATGTAAAAACATAACAAATAATATTAATTAATAAAATTTTACACTAAAATATAAAATTATAAATAGAAATACATAATTAAATATTAAACTAGAAGCAAAATACCACATTATTCAATAAAATTATTTATGTAATGTTCCATCTTCGGTTGTACAAAATTTGTTTGGACAATATTTTAGAGGTTTTGTAGAAAATTTACTAGACTATTAGTGTTGTTGTAATATTTAATTTTTTGTAATAATTATTTCTTCTTTTAAAAAAAAAATTATTAACTTTCTTTTGTGATATTTTTGCTGTCTAATTCTAATTTTAAAATAATATAAATCTTATTTTATTTTTTATTTTATTTTATGTGTAAAATTTGAGTTTATAAAAATAAATTTGAAAAATTTATGATATATAAAGTTTTAAAGATTAAAACGATAAATGAGAAGATACTTAAAAATCATAAATGTAATGTGTAACTAGTTATAAAGACCAAAATGCAAATAAAAAAATGAAATTTCAAATTTAGAGTTTTGAGTAGTGATCCTTAAAACTCTAAATTTGAATTTTTTTCTAGTTCTTTTTTTTGAGCAAAAAACTCTATATTTGAAGTTATAGAGTTTCTTTTGGAGATTCTCTTAGGTAGCACAATCTTATATCTTTAACACTAAATAAAAAATATATCTAAGTTTACCAAAAAACTATTTAGGGTCTAATTGATTTTCGCTATCATCCGTATCCGTAGACGCAGCTTTTGTGGATGGTAGCGGTTGTTGGCGTTTACAACAATCACAAAATGTTATACTTCAAACTGTGCCAAATTTTTTAAAATTAAAAATTTATTCCGGCTAGCATTTGTGTGGTTGCTAATACATAAATAAACATAAAAATATTTTCTAAATCTTGTAGAAACACATAGCCATCTAGCATTGTGATAGGCGTTGCGTTTGTTGCTGCAGCCTTTCTTCTTTTAGCATGCTAAAAATTCAAAAAACGTTCAGGTTAGAGTTTTGTTTTACTCATTTATAATAAAAAATTTTGAGTCATAATTGGTTTTGATTCATTTGCTTATATGCCTTGGCAGCACCAGAGAGCCGTAGAAGGCCAGAGCTAATGTTAAACAGAATGGAACCAGTTACAACTAAAAACGAGTCTCCTTACACGTTCAAGCCTAATGAGTTTCCACTTTTTGAGTTTCTAGTGTTGGCTAAAGCAACGGATCATTTTTTTCTCACAGAAACAAGCTGGGACAAGGCGGGCTTGGTCCTGTTTGCAAGGTAAAACATTAAACAAGAATCTTTCTGACAATAGATATGTGTAATATTTCTCTTAGGGGAAGTTACCAGAAGGGCAAGAGATTGCAGTAAAGAGGCTCTCAAGGGCATCTAGACAAGGGCTAGAGGAACTTATGAACGAGGTGGTTGTGTTTTCGAAGTTGCAGCATCGAAATTTAGTAAGAGTACTTGGCTGTTGCATTGAAGGTGAAGAAAGGTTGTTAGTCTATGAATACATGCCTAACAAAAGCTTGGATGCATATCTGTTTGGTAAGCTTTTCACTTATGTTTTGTCAACTATGTTTTTCAACTTTGTTTTTACTATTTAGTAAGATTTTCTCAGACCCATCTAAGCAAAAGATTCTTGATTGGAAGACTCGGTTCAACATCATGGAAGGAATTTCCAGAGGTCTTTTGTACCTTCACAGAGATTCAAGTCCTAAGATCATACACAGAGATCTAAAAGCTAGCAACATTTTGTTAGATGACAATCTAAATCCAAAGATTTCTGATTTTGGACTTGCAAGAGTTTTTGAAGCGAATGAAGATGCAGCAGAAACAAGAAGAGTTGTTGGAACATAGTAAGTATATATCCATTCCCTACAAAGTACACAAACAAGACATTTTGAAACCAATATGAATGAAAGTTTTGTTATTGCAGCGGCTATATGTCACCTGGGTATGCAATGGAAGGTTACTTTTCTGAAAAATCAGACGTTTTCAGCTTAGGGGTTATCTTTCAAGAGATCATAAGTGGGAGAAGAAACTCTTACAAGGAAGAAAATATTCTCAATCTTTTACCTTATGTAAGTATGTATTAATATTCAGTGTTTAGTAACTTTACTAGCTTTGAAACTTACCTTTACATTTGTGTTTTACAGGCGTAGAACTTGTGGAATGATGGGGAGGCTGCTTCTCTAGTGAATCCAACATTCTTTGATGAGTGTTTTGAGAAAGAAATAGCCAAATGTGTTCAAATTGGTTTGTTATGTGTGCAAGAACTTCCAAACGATAGACCGAATGTTTCAAATGTGATTTGGATGCTAACGACCGAGAATGCAAACCTCCCCGAGGCGAAGCAGCCTGCGTTTATAGCGAGAAGGTAAGTTTCTGTGGCTGGGTCTTCTGACAGGATGATGTAGCTGAAGCTACGATAAATACAAAGATTCTTATTTAGTCTTAGATTACCTAAGAATCGTTGTCTTCTTGATTCGTCGAGAACTTTCAAGTTCTAACCGTAACAAGGACATAAAGGGTTTCAAACCTCTCTTTTATAAATCAATCAATAATCTGAATACAAACTCAAGCATGAGCGGCTATATATAAGAAAACCATAAAAACCCTAAACATCAGAGATAATTATCTTAATAATAAATAAAACACTAAATAATAAAACTTTGTTGTTATGCCTATGTTTATTGGCTAGGTTATTGATTAAAAGATGTTATTTCAAAGAAGTTATGTTAGGTTCACTTATATGTACAAGTTCATTGAAACATTGAAATATTTTTCAATTGGGTTTTCGAAGACACAAACAATGACATTGAATCCATTCATCTCTGAACTTCCACACAGTTCAAAACAACACCCAGAAAAAAAAACATGATTAAAATAGTATTCTTCTTTTATTAGAAAACACTCTAGGATCACTAAAATAATACTAGACATATATATTTTTGATGACAAAACTTTTCGTGATCAAAAACTTGAGGTATTGGCTTCATGGTTGATAATTCATCACTACACATAACAATGTTTTCGAATGTATCTATACGTTTAAAGTTTAAGCCGTTGTAGTCTTTGGCTGCCAAATCTTTGAGAGCAAGATCATTATGATAAAGAGCAGCATTGATTTACAAGCATTTGGGTTGCAGTTTATCTTCTTCTTTAGGAATCGTATTCTTGAGAAAATATGATAACAATAATTTATTCTTCTTACTCTTAGTGCTGATTGTAGATTCGAGAAATGAAAATTACAGGTTCATTCATGTAAGAACTAGAATAAGAATATGAGACACAAAATATTCATTTCAATAAATAATTCTTGGGTTTATAGCAAAAAAAAGTATATATATATATATAATAATGTTACCATTTTGCATTATTTATTAGATATATTGCAAAATGTAAAAAATGTACAGAAAATGTACCATGTGTGAGCCCACAAGACAAGAGGTTTTGGCATGAATCTTGGTTTTTGTCTCCATAGCAAGTCTTGACTATGAAAGAGAGGAACATGTAATCATCGAGATAAATCATATATACTTGGAGGCTGATGGAAGATCCGAAAAATAGATGGCTACGAGAAACAAGAAGACAAAGGAAAAAAAAACTGAGACATTTCTATGATTCGTCATTGTAAGAGGAGAATATGGTTTCAGTTTCTTTTGGGATAAGGTGGTCCTTTTAAAGAGTCAATCATGACTTAATTAGATTGTTATTTGGAGTGTATTTATTATAATTACTTCGGAGATTTATTTTTTGGTGTGTGTTAATTATCACTAGCTTATTAGTAATGAAGGTGTGGGTGTATTTGCCGCTCAATAACTTTTTAGTATGTACTTTCTAAAATTTGTTAGGCAAATTTGGATTGTCGAAAAAAGTTAAATGCAAAATTCATTTACTATCCCCGTTAACTTCATTGTTCGATTATGAATTGTTTTCACATCTAATTAGCGATATCTAGCTATACATTTGTATAACGGTAACATGTAATGCAAGTTAAAAGATATATTTTAGCATTTGAAAAAGTGTTGGTCGAAATAATGTAGTGCAATGTTTAACTAAATAACAAGTTACAAATGTGAGGTGCATGATCCAGCCGCCATATATTTACTGATTTAGTGTATTTGAGTTATTATCTTTATCGTATTTTGATTTTTCACTATTTTTTACTATTTTTTTAATATTTTTTTCTTAATTTTTCCTAGAGTCGGTATTGTTTAGAATCAAAATAAAAGTGCTATTTTGGTCATTTTATTTTTTGAGAGCTATTTTTGTGACCAAAACTTAAAAATGAATATTTGAGAGAACTGCTTATATTTTTATGTAACCAAACCAAATTGTTTAAAAATTTGTATTTTCTTAATCATTATGCAAAAACCTTAAATGCCAAGGTTTTTTTTATTATGTGTGTAAAATAAAATTTTATCAAGTTTGAAATTTTCACACATTTGGCATTCAAAATAACTATAACTTATTAGTAAATAAAAATAAATTGGAGGATAAATTTTATAAAAAAAAGATACCAACTCAGTTAAACATTAAGAAAAAAATAAGTAAAAATAAATTAAATATTTGACAAATATAACATAAATACACTAACGAGTAAATACATGGTAACTGAATCATCCAGTTATCAAACCACTATTAGAGAAGAAAATATAAAAAGTCAATTTCATGGTACAAAAAAAATCTCAAAACAAAACCAAACAAAAATGTTGTTTTCTATCCACAAGTGCAACATAAGGGAGACTCGGGATCTAGCTCCAGTTAAGGGAGTGGTAAAAACATTTTTCGGACGTCTGTTGGGTCCTTATTCAACCGTCGTATTTATGAAGTCTTTCATTGACGACTTCATTGATTCATCAGATTGGGTTTCGCGAAGCGTCGTACTACGGTGAATATCAAAACAACGGCTAGGAACAGATACAATCAATAGAGTTAAATGGGAGGAATTCAAAGCAATAAAAAAAATCCGAAAAGCTGCATAATTCACAATGTAAAAACGTCTAGAAAGAAAGTAGTTGCTTAGATCTAGCGGAGTTCCCCTACAAGGAAGGACTTTGTTTACAACTAGTTTTAGGTGATTTTTAGTTAACTATGTTTGCAGTTTATCTAAATGGTAAATTTTTATATTTGTATTATTGAGAGATAATAGAAAAAAAAGTAATGATAAAGATTTGTTTATTAAATACCAAATTAATAATGTTTCTAATGAAATATGACTTTGGCTAATTTTTGGTATTACTATACAAAACTATATAGGATAAACAGTCATACTTTTGTTTTTTTATCAATATAAAACATACCATCATACCAGCCAGGTGAAAACTGTTGACAATATTTTCACTATTATTGTAATTTCTTTTATTTAATATAACGTTATTTATTCAAAATGATATTCATCAGTTTTTATTTAATTTATCATGATTTATCCAAAATGGTATATTTCATCTCTTTTGTAAATCATATGTGGTTTTTGTTTACAAAATAAATCTGTTTTATCCATACTAAACAACTATCCAAGAGACTCAGCAGTCAACAATCCATGATAAACAATTTTAGTAAAGTATTATAGAAAAACTAATCCATAACATATTACTCTTTCTGTTTCATATAATTTATCGTTTTATAGTTTGAAATTTGTTTCATTTTAATGTTGTTTTATGTTTTCAATGCATTTCTTTTGATGAGTTTTCAATTTTACTCTTATTCTCTTAACTCATTAATTAGGATAATCAAACAAAAAAACATGTTAATAAAATATTTTCTTGATTAAAGAAAATTAGTTACAATTTTTTTATTTGTTGCTATTTTTATGGAAAAAAATTAGTGTTATTAGTGGTATTTTTCTATAAAATATCAATTATTTATATGTTATTAATTACTAAAATATCTATAATTAGTTAATAAATATAGAATAAATTAGAAAATAAATTTGGCAATTCTCTCAAATAGTCATTTTTAAGTTTTTGTTACAAAAGTAACCCTCAAAAATAAAATGACCGAAATAGCACTTTTTATTTTGAAAATTTTAATATTTATTTTTATTTTAAAAAATTGAACTCATCCCCAAAACCCAACCCCTTAACTCTAAACCATAAATCTTAGATTAGTTAACCTTAAAAATATAAATACATATTTACCCTTCAATAAAACCCCTTTTGGTTATTTTCCTCCTTGAAAATATTTTTGTGAAAATAAACTAAAAAAGATTATCTAAAGGAATTTCTCTACAAATATTATTAAATAAAATTAATACAACCAATACAAAAAGCTATTGCAGTAGGTCCCTAATTTCAAATTACATTAATTTCAAAAAATGAAAACATTATTTATTTTACAATAAAAATATTTTTCTAAGACACCACTTATAATGAAATGGAGGGAGTATCTAATAAATACATCCTATCACCATATATTTATTGGTTTATTGTATTTGTGTTATTATATCACATATTGTTTTACATTTTTACAACTTTTTCTTACAATTTTTAAACTTTTCATAGCAATTTTTTTATTCTGGTTTTGATTTGGATTTATGAATAATTTAATTATTCGCCAAATCACCAACACTCTGGGTCGGTTCTGTTAAACCATTGTCAAAATCAAATCAGAACAGCGAAAGGAGAACATAACATAGTCCATGCAGCCCCAAAATAAGCAAACGTCATAATTGTTCAATTAAGAATTTAAGCGAGTTAAACAATATACATAGTACATGCAGCCCCAAACCTCTGTACACAAAGAATCAAGATCTTCTCCTTAATATTTAGCAAAATCATGACAAACATTATTAGATATCCCCTATATATTAATTTTAGAGCATTACAACATGTTTTTGTAGCCACGTGTCATCACTATGATGATTCTTAGAATCTTTAGAAAAATAAATTATTTCATATAAATATATATTATATTTTTTTATTAAACTATCTATCAAATTGATTAATAGTATATAAAATAATAGTAGGATATAAAAGAATATTCGTAATTTTTTACTTAAATAAAAACTATGGAATTACTTAATATGATCAACATGTATATGACAATTAATGATTGTGACTAATACAATCAACATATATATGACAATTAATGATTGTGACTAATACATATTTGATAACAATTTTTGTATTTTTTTAATTTTATATTATTTAAAAAAATTTGTCAATCACATTAAGCATAAAATAAACAAATTTAGATTTTTTCATATATGTTATATTTTTAATTTTTTAAAAAACGACTATAAATGGTAAAAATCTCATATTGAAAATTTTGTGATCAATAGTTTAACTTTTTTTTTTTGTTGAAACAAGATACAAATGATCATAAATCGTATGAATATGAAGTCTTATTAATAGATATTCATATTATATATATATATATTAATATCATTTAAATTATATTATGTAGTATATAAAATATATAAATATGTTAACTTCAAAAATTGTATTAAAAAAATTATTGAGATCTTAATATTTTAATTTTGAAATTTGTATTGATAAATCTCACATTAAAATTTTGTGATTATTAAATTTTTGTTACAATAAATATACAAATGTTAATAAAATTATGAGTAAGAAGTGTCAATAATTAATATTTATATTAAAATATACTATATATTTATGTCAATATCACTAAATTTTAATTATATACCATATACAGTAAATAAAATGATTGTTTTAATTTATTTACCAAAAGCATGACTGTGAATAAACAAAATATATTGGTTTTGATTTATGTGTTTACTCTAATATGTATATAGTTTTATGTATATGAATTATTTTTAAAATAAATGATTTCTAATATGTTATTTGATCTTGACAATCTCAAAAATATATTTCTTCTAGGATTGGTAAATATATTTTTAAACCGAACTAGTGAATATATACTAGACAGACATTTAAATTTCAAGCTTGCGCTTATATTCTATAACAGTTTGATACATTAAGTTTTAACACTAATCTGTGAATAGAGTTTTTCAGTGTTTTTCAAAATTTTGATTCTTAGATATGTATTTGGAGTGGAAATAGTTTTTACAAATGTCTATCATTTTAAATTGACACTAATGTAATTCACTGAATTCAGAGAAGAAATTAAAAAAGAAACAAAACTCATATCAGTGAAACATAAACGAGACCGAAAGCACAATTTTATAGAGGTAAAAAATGAAATCACTTATAAAGAGTCAATAGTAAATAAAAGAAGAGAAGAAAACCTAATCTCCTTTCGTTGTTTAACAATTGATGTTGTTTATCTAGTTTTTGTGATTTGTGTCAGCCGCAAAATTCAATTTCTTTTTGTGTCAAATATCAGTCTCATAACGTTTCAGATGCAATGAATCAAATAAAGTTGTCTGCAGGCAACACAACGGATTTGATTTGCAGACAATTGATTTATGTGTAAGATTATATGAAAATGTTCTTTATGATACTGATCATCATATTCTCACAGCTTTGTCAGCCAAGAAATACTTCAATGTACATGTTTATATCTCCGGCTCAAATGCCAATATAGGTACATGTCGTGATGAATTAGTAGAAATGAAGCCAAGACTAGAAGTCTTGATCACGAGAAGTAATGTCATTTCAAATATATATTCCATTATTGTGTGTATTCTTAACTGTTACCTACAAGACGAAAAAACACAATGTTAATATACTATTATGATATTGTTTGGTCTGGTAACTAATAAAAGTTTGTCATGATGTCATGATGAATTTTATCTATATATGTTTAGTTCGATTCTCCTGCTCCATGCATTATTTTCGTTAAAATTGTGCCAAAACATTTTTTTTTTGAAAGTTAAAGCATTCAATGTTTCTCCTTTTCTCTTTCTCTTGCTTTCATAATTTAGATAATTTATAAATTACAGATTTAGTTAGAGTAAAAAAATACAAAACAACACACTTTACTATACAATGAATTGTGAGTCTTATTCCAAATATGTGTTACATCAAGTAAGAAAAAAATTAGAAGTTATCCAAACTATAAAAAGAGAAAAAGAAGCATTGAATGCCTGGAGCAGATCTGTATGATATGTTAGCATTTACGGCTAACAAAGAAAAAAACAAACAAAATCTGTTCACGTTTAAATGTGAAAATATATTTCAGCCTATATAAATTTAACATAACTTTCCAAGCACTTTAAACAGAAAATGGCTGCCTATTTGAAAAAAAACGTTTTCTTGGTTCTTACAATTGTTGTACTTCTTTTTGTTTTGTCATCATCATATGGAAACTTTAGTATGATGGTTACAAAAAATGAGATCAACAACATATGCACAAAAAAATATGTCAATTCTTCACTTTGTTATGAGCTCCTAAAATCAACCCCTAAGATTGCAACTTTAGATTTTTCTGGCCTCGTTAAATATCTGATCAAATATCAGTCTCATAACGTTTCAGATGCAATGAATCAAATAAAGTTGTCTGCAGGCAACACAACGGATTTGATTTGCAGACAATTGATTTATGTGTAAGATTATATGAAAATGTTCTTTATGATACTGATCATCATATTCTCACAGCTTTGTCAGCCAAGAAATACTTCAATGTACATGTTTATATCTCCGGCTCAAATGCCAATATAGGTACATGTCGTGATGAATTAGTAGAAATGAAGCCAAGACTAGAAGTCTTGATCACGAGAAGTAATGTCATTTCAAATATATATTCCATTATTGTGTGTATTCTTAACTGTTACCTACAAGACGAAAAAACACAATGTTAATATACTATTATGATATTGTTTGGTCTGGTAACTAATAAAAGTTTGTCATGATGTCATGATGAATTTTATCTATATATGTTTAGTTCGATTCTCCTGCTCCATGCATTATTTTCGTTAAAATTGTGCCAAAACATTTTTTTTTTTTTTGAAAGTTAAAGCATTCAATGTTTCTCCTTTTCTCTTTCTCTTGCTTTCATAATTTAGATAATTTATAAATTACAGATTTCGTTGGTGTAAAAAATACAAAACAACCAGGGGCGGAGCTACATTAGACCCCCATAAAATTGTAAAATTTCATTTGTATTCTTAACTGTTACCTACAAGACGAAAAAACACAATGTTAATATACTATTATGATATTGTTTGGTCTGGTAACTAATAAAAGTTTGTCATGATGTCATGATGAATTTTATCTATATATGTTTAGTTCGATTCTCCTGCTCCATGCATTATTTTCGTTAAAATTGTGCCAAAACATTTTTTTTTTGAAAGTTAAAGCATTCAATGTTTCTCCTTTTCTCTTTCTCTTGCTTTCATAATTTAGATAATTTATAAATTACAGATTTAGTTAGAGTAAAAAAATACAAAACAACACACTTTACTATACAATGAATTGTGAGTCTTATTCCAAATATGTGTTACATCAAGTAAGAAAAAAATTAGAAGTTATCCAAACTATAAAAAGAGAAAAAGAAGCATTGAATGCCTGGAGCAGATCTGTATGATATGTTAGCATTTACGGCTAACAAAGAAAAAAACAAACAAAATCTGTTCACGTTTAAATGTGAAAATATATTTCAGCCTATATAAATTTAACATAACTTTCCAAGCACTTTAAACAGAAAATGGCTGCCTATTTGAAAAAAAACGTTTTCTTGGTTCTTACAATTGTTGTACTTCTTTTTGTTTTGTCATCATCATATGGAAACTTTAGTATGATGGTTACAAAAAATGAGATCAACAACATATGCACAAAAAAATATGTCAATTCTTCACTTTGTTATGAGCTCCTAAAATCAACCCCTAAGATTGCAACTTTAGATTTTTCTGGCCTCGTTAAATATCTGATCAAATATCAGTCTCATAACGTTTCAGATGCAATGAATCAAATAAAGTTGTCTGCAGGCAACACAACGGATTTGATTTGCAGACAATTGATTTATGTGTAAGATTATATGAAAATGTTCTTTATGATACTGATCATCATATTCTCACAGCTTTGTCAGCCAAGAAATACTTCAATGTACATGTTTATATCTCCGGCTCAAATGCCAATATAGGTACATGTCGTGATGAATTAGTAGAAATGAAGCCAAGACTAGAAGTCTTGATCACGAGAAGTAATGTCATTTCAAATATATATTCCATTATTGTGTGTATTCTTAACTGTTACCTACAAGACGAAAAAACACAATGTTAATATACTATTATGATATTGTTTGGTCTGGTAACTAATAAAAGTTTGTCATGATGTCATGATGAATTTTATCTATATATGTTTAGTTCGATTCTCCTGCTCCATGCATTATTTTCGTTAAAATTGTGCCAAAACATTTTTTTTTTTTTTGAAAGTTAAAGCATTCAATGTTTCTCCTTTTCTCTTTCTCTTGCTTTCATAATTTAGATAATTTATAAATTACAGATTTCGTTGGTGTAAAAAATACAAAACAACCAGGGGCGGAGCTACATTAGACCCCCATAAAATTGTAAAATTTCATTTAAATGCTAAGGAAAAAATTGATTGCCCCAGGTGAAAAATATTTATTCCCCCCCCCCTTCCCAGCACAATCAGTTCGCAAAGTTCAATACTGTATAAAGTTTCCATTATTTCTGTTTTGTTAACATTATTATGTTGCCTTATTTAATTTGAACATTAAACCATTATTTCCATTTTTATATAATGAAAATGATTTTCTTTCTTCAAGAACAGTTTGCTTGATAGTTTTACTGAACAGAAAATTAATATATATTTATCTAATAAGTAAATATACTCAATGACAATAAAAATACAATATTTTTATTTTAGTGATTATCTGTTTATTTTATGAGTGAAAAATCTTCTTAAAAAAATTATTTATGATTTTGTTCTTTTCATCATTTTGAAGTACCATAAATTTTAAGGAAGACATTTTAAATTATAATCAATATTTTTTTATAAAAAAAATTGGTTTTATAAACTATATTCTATAATGAATTTATATAGTTCACAAAAATGAATTTATTAAATAATTAATATTTAATAATAATTTTATTCAAAATTATTATTTTTCCCTGATAAATTTTTTTTCTAGCTCCACCAGTGAAAACAACACAGATTTTGGAATGAATCTTCGCAGAAGTTCTCAGTTTAAATTGCAAATTTTCACTTGAGAAGAATATCACAAAGATAATACAAATATATTTAATGCGGCCATTTTCGTGAGTTATATGAGTTATGATTTTTTTTTTATAACATAAGGCAAAGAGAGCTTGGACACCGTACATCCAAACATAATTGTAGGAGCACGCGTCGAGCACAGTTCAGAGACAAAGGAAAAGAAAAGAAAAAAACTAGGTAGGGTAGAAAGAGGAGCGACAACAGAGCTCCCAACCCAAAGGTAACACACGGTCAGAGCACATGCTAGCATCAACACGCACTAGCTAATCTTGCCTCCGACTCCAGCTAATATTGCATATTCTCAAAGATCAAGGCATTTCGCGCTTTCCAAATCTGCCACAAGACCCAAGGAAACACTCTGTTTTGAATATAAGGAGCGCGTCTACCATTAGCGAAAATGAGGTGATAGACATTAAGGAAAACAGAGGAGCTTGAGAACCCATTGGCAAAAGGGCATAGGAAAAGAAGATGACAAATAGACTCAGAGCCCGATAGACACATTTTGCATCTGGAATCCAACTGAAGGCCTCTCGAATTCAAACGTTCTTTCACCGGCACTGCTCCTGCCATCACTCTCCACAAAAAATGTTTCAACTTCGATGGAGCTTTAACTTTCCAAATAGCTTTCCAGAGATTCTTTTCAATTGGTGGCAGACCAACAGCAACATGAAGTGGTTGTTGACGCTCTCTCAAGAGCTCTAGGAGTTTCCTACCAGACTGAGACGAGTAATAATTACCATTAGAAGTATAGCCCCATTTAAACGAATCCTTCCTATCACTGTGAGGTTTCACTTTGAGGATCAACTCGGCATCCTCATGTGTGAAAGTCTGTCTAACCAGGCTGACATTCCATCTACACGACCCTGCTACAAAGAGATCCGATATCCTCAACGTAAGGTCCACCATACTATCTTGCCTGTACATTGGTATTTTTGGGACATCATCAATGATCCATTTCTCACACCAGACATTAGTATCTCTACCATCCCCTACCTCCCGAACCAGACCTTCCTTCAACAGTTCTCTACCAAACATGAGACTACGCCACGCGAAAGATGGTCGAGACCCCATTCCACATTCCAGAAAAGAACTACGTTGGTAATACCTACTCCTAAGCACTCGCGCCACAAGAGAGTCCGGCCGCGACCAGATCCTCCAAACTTGTTTGCAGAGTAACGCTTGATTAAACTGCTCAGTATCGTGAAAACCTAAACCACCCTCCTCTTTATACCGACAATGAGTTATCATTTATGAATCGAATTATTACAATCTAAACAGGATCATTCAAAAAATTATTGAAACAGGATCATTCAAAAAAAAAAATCTCATTAAGGACATTTTACTTTTGATTTTGGGCTTATTACAAATGCAACCCAAATTATTCATTAACAAAATGTTCAAATTTGAAAATCCGTTAATACCCTTTTAAGAAAAACAATTTATTATACACAAATAAAATTTTAATCTTGAATATAGCCCATAAAATCAAACGTTTTATGGTCATACTTAAGTCTACACATAAATTCATTAATAACTATATCTTTTTGAAAATCAATTATACAAAAATCAATAGGAAAACAGCTTTAACCACGCATGTTTATTATTAAAAACATAATTACTCAAAATTACAATATAACAATATACTACAATAGTAAGAGTACAGTCTATCGGGATCCTATCATTTTTTTTAGAAATTAAATTCATTTACTTGAGGCCACATGTTTGTTTCTTTTAGATTTTGTTAATTCAAATTATTTTTATAAAAAATATCTCCAACTGGTTAATATTAGGTTTTTGTGTTTTAAAAGAGTTTTATCAGATTTTTAATTAACGAGTTTTCAATGAATACAAATCGAATCATATACAGAACTACAGATCTACTAGTTCGGCCATGGATCTAGGCCAAATTGAAAATACTGTTTGAAAATATTATAATAGATTTTTTTTAAATCTTTGTTTATTAGTAAAAAATTATAAATTCATGAAAATTTTATCAAAATGGTCAACAAAAAACATATATGCGCTTTGAAAGAATGGATAGTAGTTTCTAAATTGAATAGGGATAAAAATAGTGTATATTTATGGTTGGAACTATGATACTAATATATGACAAAAAAACTCATTTTTATTTACTCGATAATTCATCTCGTTACTATATTTCAATAATGAGATTATATTGGTCTTCAATATATAATATATACTATTAAGGCACACATATCATTTAAATATATTTTGAACAAATACCACACTTTGAAAGAAAAAGAAAAATGATAAAAACATAAAAATTCAATTGTTAAGATTCAAAACAAAGAAAATAATAGTAATTTTAAATCAATTTTGGATAGATAAGTGGAAAATATCCGCGCTTAAAAAAACTAGTTTTAATTAAAAATATCGGATATTTACGAAGATAAAATTTATGTATTGCTTTGAACAAAATAAATTATATATTGAATTATCAGATGACAAAAAAAAAAAAATATATATATATTGAATTATCTTGAAGGCCCAAGCTGAGTTAATGCTTGTATTATCTTAAATTTAAAATCAAAATGCTTAAACCTATTACAATATTGAATGTATGGACTTTAAAGAACCGAAAATTTATATCAACTAATTAAAACATAGTACTAGAGTTTCTTCAAGGATATTTTTTCAAAAATTATATTAATAATTAACTGAAGATTTTTTGATAAAGTTGAGAAACACATGTAAAAACTCTCACATGAGTTTCTCAATGTTATTGATTAATTAATATATTTTTTTGAAAGATGTTTCTACAAAATTTCTAATGCGGATAGTCGTTGACAAACAACAAACATTTAGTTGACTATTTCATAGTTAAAAAAAAAAACATTTAGTTGGCTTTAAGAAAGGATGAACGGGTTTTGCGATGATCATCTCGAAGCCGAGACCTACATGCATTTGGGAAGTGGCTCTGGTTTGGACATAGAACGACCATCAATGTCCAAAGTTTCAAGTTGAAGAATCTTTGTACTCTTACAAGTTTATGTGGTTTACCCCTTTCTACATATCTACAATTTACTACGTCCAGACTCCACGTTATTGCAATGTTTCTTCAATTTCCGTTAACTATCTGCCAAGTATAGGGACAAGTGCCTATTCCGACAACAATAAGAGCCGAACAAGTGGCACGTGACTATCTCAACTTTTAACAATGTGCCAAACTATCGTTAACCCAACAAAATGGCGTCGTTTTGATTGAATATAAAACATTTTAAACATGCTTCTTATGGGATTTGACCCTAAGACTTATCCTTTAAACTAGTTTCTTTGACCACTAGAGTAAAATTACCAAACAGTCCAAGAGATCAACATCATCAACGCACACCAGCGTCGCAACAGAGAATGAGTTTGCTCTTTGTCTTATTCCCTGACCACACCTACTCCAATCCCATCATCCATCACAGGAGGTCGAGGTGTTATTGTCCGTAACTCTTTAGCCACTCGCTCATATCGCTTCCAATATATACAACACGATTTAACAATTGCTACATGATTAATTGATTAGCGATTATGATGATTCTAATCGTGCCATGATTAGGGAGTATAAGGATTAGGCCAATGATTCATGTCTCTGTTTGTACTACTTCTAAATCCTCTGTTCCATTACATAGAAAAAGTTGCAATTGGAGAAGACAGAAGAAACATCATAGTGTATATAATTTTAAATTTGTACTAATATCTTGAAAGTATAGCTAAGTCTAGTGGTTGAAAAGTATGGTTTAAAGGGTAACAAGGCTTGATTTCATCCTGCAAGGAACATAATTTTAATTGTGTCTTTTATTAAAATGATGTTGTTTTAGTGATTTAACGGTTGACTAACTTATGTTGCTGGCAATGTAAAATTAGTCACGTTTTTAAAAAGTTTAATTTTTTTTTGAATTATAATGGAGTTGGAGTAATATTTAGCAAAGTCATTTTTCCGGGTCGTATTTAATATGACTGAAATTGTTGAGGTCGGAATAGACTCTTTTCCCACCAAATATACAAATTAACCATATTTTTTTATATGACTTAAACAAGCTACATCTTAAAACACTATTAAGTTCGGTGTTTTGACTCGAAAATCTGCGTTACAAATAATCTCAGTTTTCTAGATGAAAAAATGGTGAATTCACCATAGTAGCAAAAAAATTAACAAATAACCATAGCTTGGAAAGTGTGTCAATTTAGCACATCAATAGACATTTTACTCCTTCAGAAATGCATGAGCGTTTGCATTACAAACACAATAACCAAATACCATTCTACTTATATAAACGATATAGAATAGTCTGTTTCAAAAATAAATACAACTATAAAAGAAAATTAATTATATTAGTATTGTTTATTTGTATAGTTCATATGGTGAAATTAACAATCTGTCTTGAACAGTGTTTTTTGGGTCGCACAATATTGGTATACAAGCCAAAAAAAAACCCTTTATATCTTCAGTTTCCATAGACATATAGGATTAAAGATAGGAGCAGATGTGTCCTAAGTTAAACAGTTCAACAGAATACATCCATGTATTTACCTAATTATGAAGAAAGTGGTCTATAAAGAATGCAATTTCTTTGAGGGAGGGAGAAAGAGAGGGAGAGATATTGAATGTTTTGAAACAATTCTATTCTATGATACATAAATAGAATATAATAAAAAAAATAGAATATAATACAACAATATATTATTTGAACAGAGAAAAAAAAAGAGATAAAGATGAAGGAAAAAGAGAGAGGAAAATAAAGATGGAAATAGGGCATAAACATATATGAAACACGAAAAAAATAGAAATTGTAGCTACAATTCTATTCTACTTTTTATAAATAGAATATATTTGTATTATAACTGCATATATATAATTTTACAAATATATGTTAGTTTTACAAAATTCAAAAATGTCATATACAAAAAAAAATCTATGCTTTTTATAAACATATAAAAAATTTGAATATATAATTTTTAAACTTATAAAGTTAATTAAAAAGAGAATTGAAAGTAAGAAAGGATAATAGAGTAAATATTATAGAAATATCATAGCCATTTGATTGTAATGGGTATAGGCTTAATTGTGTTATTTGCTATAGTCATGTTGCCAAATTTCCCTGACAAAAATAGTCTCAGTTTTTCTGAAATTTGAGGAATCGTATTCTTGAGCAAATATAAGAATAATTTATTCTCTTCTTACTCTTAGTGCCGATAGCAGATTTTAGAAATGAAAATCACAGATTCGTTGGTGTAAGAACTAGAATTAGGATAGGAAACACAAATATTCATTTCATTTAATAACTTCTCAATTTTAGGGCTTATAACAGAAAATAATGCAAATATATAATGTTAATCATTTAGATATAGTTAATTAAGAAAATCATATGAAACTTAGTGTAATCAAAGTCGTTCCTCGTAAGGAACTCCGGTAGATCTAATCCACGACTCTCCTTGTAGAAGTTTTCCCACCGTAAATTGTTCAGCTTCTTTGGGATCTGTTATCACTTTGAATCCTTTCCACGTGACTCTCTTGACTGTACCAGCTCCTGGGCCGCTGTTTTGGTATTCTCCGTAGAACAAAGTAGACAGACGTCGTTCGTCGTTGTCCCACGGAGCCCAACCGGCCGGATCAATGAGATCATCTATGGCGGACTTCATAAATACTACTGTTGCATAGTCACCCCACGGTCGTCCTAAAAATGTCTTTACTGTTCCCTTAACTGGAATGAGATCTTGAGCCGCCCTTATTTTGCACTTGTGAATAGAAAACCACGTGTCCCTGCTTTGGGTTTGGCACTGTTGAGCAGTTATCATGTTCTGTTGCCCCTGGAGTGGTTTTCGGGCCACAATGTCGCAGTTCTGGAACACAGCTGTTGCTTGTCCACAGATAAAGTCGACCGTCCCAGTGATGTAACACTCGCGGTAAAATTGTCGCTCAATGTGGGCATAGAGCGTGTCTTGATAGGCGTCCATGCGGCAACGATATATCACCGCCTTATCGGCACTGACTCTGAGAGCCACAGCTCCTTAGTTGGCCCGGCCATAAACCCCTCTCCGTCAACGGCTGAAATTGTATAAACGAGTATTAGTATTCCTAAAATCATATATTAACTTGGAAATAAAAGAAAACAATAATATTCTAGAGAAAAACATGAAAGTTACCAAGTGTTGCCGAATCGTATGTTCCTTTACCATCAACGTGGTTCCAACTACCGGTGATAGTTGTTAAGTTACTTCCCTCGCCTAGGATTGTTAGATTCGTTTTATTCTTCCCGATGATAACGTTTTCAAGGTAAGTGCCTCTCTTCACTAATATAGTATACCGCGTCTTGCTATTCTCCGGAGCAGAGGCCACTGCCTCCTTCACGGTTGTAAACTTTCCACTGCCATCCTTTGAAACAGTAACGTCTGCCTTACTTTCAAGCGCCTGTAATAATATAACATAAGAAATTCTGTGAGCGCCAATATAATAATGTTATAACAAGAAATATATGAAATTCAGTTAGGAAACTCAAGGAGCAGTAGTTATACTATAAAGAACTTAAGAGAAATTCTATAAGCAATTAAAGAAAAGGAAGTATGTTTAATCTCTTGGTTGTTGCTATTTTACTCAACAAACGTCACAATAACTAATTCACGAGGAAGAATAATTAGGGTTTTGGCTATAAATCAATGGATCCGTATTGGTTCATATTAGGCTTTATCTTGAGTAAGAAGTTAAATATATATACTCTTTGATAATTTATTATCATGATGGGCTTACTAGAAGTTAAAGAACCTAATATAAACGCTAATTCAATCAATGAAATGTTAAAGCGTAATTGTTTATAACCTCCATGGATATGTTCTTGGTGTGACCACGTTGACCTGAAGAGAAAGATGGCAACTGGGACGTGTCTGACGGATCTTGGAGTTGGTTCGAACCAGCGTCCCATGGTACGGCCAACCCAGAAGAAGAAGAAGGCAGATGGATCTTCAGGGGTTTTGCCCAAGCTCCTAGAGTAGGTACGTACAAGAGGAACCGAAGCCGGAGAAACGGGAGAAAAGACGGTGCTTCTCAGATCAGGAGAATCGACGGCAACGACAGGCTGTGAATCTCCACCAGCGACGGTTACCATAGGGCCTTTGTTAGGCACCGGCGTGGCCATGTTCTTGGTATGACCTTCACGTTGACCTGAAGGGAGAGATGGCCAGTGGGACGTCGGGTACGACAGATCTTGGAGGAGGTTCGAACCAAACTTTCGTTGTACGGACAGCGCTGAAGGAGAAAGCTTCAGTGGCTTGGCCCACGCTCCTAGAGTAGGTACAAAAGGAACCGGAGCTGGAGACACGGTTCCCAAGTCAGAAGAATCGACGGCAACGGCAGGCTGTGAATCTCCACCAGGTACAGTGTCTTCAACAGCTGCGACGGCTACGATAGCGTCTTCGTTAGTCACAGGTGATTGCATTGTGGAAGAGATCGAGATCGAGAGAGAAAGAGAGATCTTCTTTTAGTTAGGGTTTGACGTTAATTTTTTCACCAACTGGATTGCTGCTTTAAATATGAGTTCAACAGCCTATTGTGGCAAGTAAGTTATGTTCGACTTCTTTCACATAATGACGATGCACAAAATATCGTGCGAGTGGAGTTAGGTTCGACTGTGCACAAAGAAAAATCATCCATTTGGGTTTAGTTTCAAATAAATTCATTTTCTATTAATAGGTGACTATAGATAATAATTTATTATAAAATTTTGAATATATCATGTTGTATGTTCATGTGAAAAATAAATATCTCAACTAGAACAAACCATTGATAAAAAGTTACTGCACATGATAAAATTATCTTCTTTGTTTGAATTTTTTTATTTGTACCGTCATAAAGATTATAAAGGGTCATTTTACGCTAGTTACGGTACGTTGAATTTAGTAGTGCTAAATGGGGGAAAAAGGTGTACTACGACAGAGAATCATGATTATCTAGTATTTATCAGAATTTTTTAACATACATATTACCTGAGGTTATAGTAGTAAGGATATAATTTAGTTTATTAAAATTTGTTTGACCCTAACTGAAGTTTGTATTGACAAGTAGTGGTATCATTCAAATAACATTCCGAATCGGTCACATTGGATCTTGGGTATTTGACATAACCATTTTTCTTGTAAAAGACATGGCATATACCATATATATTAGCATATCAACAAAAAACTAGAAGAAAAAAAAATATATAGTGTAAATGCTGATTGTATATCTTGCACATGCATGCAAGAATAAGAAATACACGCTACTGAAATTTCGATGATAATTGACGGCTAATCTATTCATGCGTACGTACGTGTACATGCAAATCTATTAACAATAATTTTGTTGGTTTCGCATGTAATCACCATCTTAATTAATGTCATCACTTCTAACTAATTAATCTTTTTATACTTTTGATAAAATTATGAAGAGCGTGTTATATCATAAATTATTACGATGACCAACAAAAAAGCTATTTACCTTTACGTGTAATATTTAAATACTAAACAAACAATACTTGGATGAAAACTCAATTTCAGGTCGCTTAGTTACTTACGAACTGTAACCATACATTTTAATTCCATGTGAAGCTATCACTTCTTTGCGTGGATGCACAAAGAATATTTATTTACCTGTTGGCTGGTAGTGAAGAACCATTGCCAAAATTTGTCTATGGTTCTTTTTTAATCTTATAGATAATAATTTTTAAAAACCCTGAGGAAACAATTAATTCGGCATGTTGTGATCTTTCCATAGATGTCTAAGATCATTTCAAACGGTAAAATTCTTATCAAAGTATTTTTAATAATACGATAAAAAGAAATAGTAAAAAGGAAAGAAAGGGCAGCAGCTTTTCAAATGAGGGTTCGTAAGAAACCATCTAGAACATAGTTCCTCAAAAAAGAAAACCCATCTAAAACATTTTAAACCATTTGTCATCTTGTAATTGGATTTATCTTTAAAGTAAAATGAAAGTTAATTCTTAAATAAATGCATAGTGGTTTGAGATATTGGGCATTGAAAGTTAGTTCCTTATGTCAATGTAAACATACCCGTTGAGGAAAGTAGTTCTGCAGATGCATATGTTTTTCTCTCTTCCCTCTGAAGATCCTATATTAGGATTAAAGACAAACGTAATACTCAACTTGTGATTATTCATGACCACTTGTTCATAATGACATTATTATAGTTTCCCACTCAGTCTCAAGACACTGCAAAACATATATGTGTAGTGCATAATCTAACCATTAATGGTTATAGACTATGCAAACCAAATTTGGAAGATATGATAAAATTACTTATCTATAATAATAAAGCAGAGTTTTCTCTAACCTCAGCTCTCCACATCAGCACATAGCATATGGGGCTTTTGTTCACACGTGGCGTGATCTTTTCGATCATTAAAAATGTTCTTTTCTGTTTTTGTGGGCTTCGGTTTTTAAGTGTCAATCAGTGGCCCACTAATTTGTTTCTCATACTGGACCTGGATTTATTTAGGGTTTCTTTCAATAGATGTTAGAGGAGTGTCCCTTTGCGTCTCACCATATCCCAGCAACGTTTCTGTGACGTTTGCAGTTTCCGTTTTCACTTCCATTAATCCGGCGTCTCTTAATCCATTCATCGAAAACCCAGTTTCTAGATCCTCTATACCGACAAGAAAGTCCAAAGGAGTTTAGATCTTGAAGCTTTGATATATAGATTACGATTAAGATTGTAGAGTCAAGAACCAAAAGATGAGTGATACACATGTGTTATGTTGGGTTATTACACAGGCGAGAGGTTTAAAGAAGCATATGAAGAGGCTCAATGCTCCTAAATATTGGATGCTTGACAAACTTGGTGGTGCATTTGTTTATCTTCTGCTACGAGAACTTCCGTCTTATCTATGATACCAAAGGACGTTTCCGTCTTCACTCCCATCAGGGACGAGGAATCTAAGGTTTTGATCTCTCTTGCTCTTGTTAATGCTTGACATGAATGTGTACCACCAAGATTTGTTTCTTTTCTTATCTACGGTTTAAGTTTTGCAAGGTTAGAACTATCCAGTTCGAACAAAAGGGCATCCTTTTCCTGAACACATACGATGGTCGCACATTAGTAATGAAACCATTAAGATCGACTTGGGGGAGAACAAGATTGTTGAGTTCATCAAGTTTGATGTCGGGAATGTTGTGATGGTGGCTGGGGGTAGAAACAGAGGGCGTGTTAGTGGGATTAAAAATAGTGTGAAGCATAAGTGAAGCTTTGAGACTATCCACATCCAAGACTCATCAGGACATGAGTTTCCAACAAGGTTGAGGAATGTGTTCACCCTTGGCAAAGGGTCAAGGCCGTGGGTGTATACGTAAGGGTAAGGGTGTTAAGCTTACCATCATTGAAGCAGCCAGGCAAAGGCTCTCGCTAGCCAACATGCTGCTTAAGTTTGTGACTTTGAGCTATTTATTATGTCTTTTTTAGATGACTTTTATTTCACACTCACTTTGTATCTTTCGGTTTGCTTATAAGTTTGAAACTTGTGTTTTTTTTTTCTTAAATCTATTTCAAGTATTAAAAATGGATCCATGAAAAATCTATAAATAGACCGACTCTGCGTATGTTGGTTTGCTGCTCCGTTTTGAATCTTACTTTATTTTATCAAAAGTTTAAAGGTGTCAAACATTTATGTAATTTAATTGATTTGCAAAATAATCATGTAGCATGTGACATCCAAAGACAACTTATGCTACGCCCGGGTTTTCTTATATAAATTTTAATATATTTAATCTATTATATTACTATTAGAATATATAAAAATCATTTTATTTATTTTTACAAAAATATAAATTATAATTTGAATTTTAAATTCTTAGAGTGCAAACGCTAATAATATTGATATATATATACATGTATATATATATTATATGACTTAAAAACTATATGTTGTTGATTTATATCTTTAAAATAATTAAACACTGAATTTTGTTTCTTATAAATTTTATTAATGCTTTAGATATACCTTTCAATTAATTTTATTATTCTATTGCGATAAAATCGTGTAGAATTACATGTTTCAATAAAATTAAATTATTTAATTGGTTCGAGAATGTAAATTTTGGGCTTTGTTAATTTATTGTGTTTCAATCTTTTTTGCAGCATCCTTTTGTAGGATACTGACCTCTCACCCAAATGAAATAGGATGTAAATTAATATATTGTATATTACTTACCGTCACTATTTTGTTGTGAAGAGAAAAGAGTGATTTAATAGATACTAAACTAAATGTTTGAATTTAATTTATGATGTTTCAATTTTTGTTTTTTCAGTAAAAGAATAATAGTTTATTTGAAAAATGTAATTTATTTTTTACTTTTAAGAATATAATTTATTTTTTCTTTTTGAGTTTTCTATATTTCGTTATATCATATTGTAGAAGACAAATATAGTCTTCATGATTTTAGCTCCAAATATTTTAGTTTCAATATGTTTTTTTGTTGTTCAGTCTCTTAAATTTCTGGTGCACAAAAAACAGTCTCTTAGTTTTATTTTGCGTAGTAGTAGTCATGTTTGGTTTGGACATGTACTCTGTAGCGATAAGTTTGCAGATATGTTTTTATTTTTGAAATTGTGTGGTCCATAACGTTGCACTATGGTTTTGAAGTTATGGTAGTGTTTGCAGATTTTTACCTATGTCCAACTTTACGAACTAATTTTCTTTGTGTTTTTAGGTTGTATTACTGATTTTGTAAATGTGGAAGCAAAGAAAGTGGTTTTGTTTTATTGATCAATTTTATCCATTATCGATGCGGTAACGTTTTTAGAAGCTTATAACTGTGAAGGAAACTCTTTAGATACATACCTCCACTGTTTATTTCAAAAACCTCAGTCTATGATATTTGCAGCAGCGCCATTTAAGATGATATATCATTACATTCATTTAAAAAATCAATGTTTGGATAATGACAATCCAGAGGCTCAGTACATTAAGGAGTTAAATCAATACTTTTACCACCGCAAATCTATCCATCTTTACCAATCTGCAGATGGAAACTATGACAACGACACATATCTTATGATATCTTAATGTTATGCAGAGGCAATTTCGAAGAGGTAAAAAAATATGGATAAACTATCCTGGAAAAATAGTCAATTCAGGTCCGATCAATGCTAGACCATGATTAAGAATTCACTTAATGGATTCAAAATCATATTGAAGACAGATTATTCAACCAATACATCCACAATAAAGTCATTAACAGATTACCACATCCATGACTTAAACAAAGCATGCGAAGATTATTACTATTTTAAGAGGAAGAATGAATTTATTATCTTCATTCAAAAATATATTCACACAACAAAAACATGCATTGGTCTATTTTTATTGAATCAATTAGTGAAAACCACTTATGTGATTTCTCTTTGACCTAAGAAACTTCGAAACAAAGTAATACATTACTGTTACTAACCACTACCAACTAAATAAATTGGTTTCAAAACGTATCTGTATGGTTTCCTGTGGCTTATATTTTTCTTGTTTCAAAACGTATTTGTACGGTTTTCTGTTTGCTTAATGTGTAGCTAGTAAACTGTTTAGTTGATCATATATCTAAGTTAATGTGTTCTTAAACTCCCTAGTGAATGTGTTCTTAACATAGTTTCTGGTTTTTTGTGCAGGCCAACGAACATGGGACAAGACTATAGCTACAC